>NC_037541.1:1272986-1298467 GCF_001531365.2 Cynara cardunculus var. scolymus | reverse complement strand
ACATGAAACAGTTTCATTAAGTAGTATATGAAACAATTTCATAACCACATATGAAACAACTTCATAACCACATATGAAACAACCTCATCAAAAAATGTATTATATGAAACAATTTCACAAGATTAACAATTTTATGAAAAAATTTCATAAGATTAACGATGGATGAGAGTAGTTTTTAAGGTTTTTACAAATTGGAGTGATTTTCATTTAATCGCTCCTCTATATATGGTTGGGTTCACGTGAGACCAAGAGTTTTTCATGAGATCCGTAAGACCAATTCTCAACCCTTGAATTAGATCTACAATCTAACAATGTGGACATTTATAATGTGTGAGAAGCGTGTGAAAGGATCTAGATCCTTTATCACCTTAAATATTAAACTTACCTATGAATCATGCTTGATACGAGGATTGATTCAATAAATCTCATCGTAATATGCATCCAAGGATGAAGATGCCATCTTACGTTCTTCAATTTAAATTTCCTTCTCATGAAAACCTAATCATGAAAACCTTTGAATATGTCTAAAAAAGGGCAATACCAATTCTTGGTCCCAATTATAACAATGTTTTGACTATGAATTATGGAACATATCTTCAACATCTTAAATAACGTTTCTATAATTGTTTTTTACGGTTTTCAATTCATAATCATTTTCTATTGTATTTAAGAATTTAAGTAATCTATGAATAAGATGACCTTTGTTTTTTAAGAGGTGTTGAAGTTTGAAGTCTTATTTCACTTCTGATTTATAAAAGGTGGCGTTGACGTCTAAAATCTGAATCAATAAGATTGTTTGTTTTTGTAAACTGATAAACGTCTGAATTTGTTTAAATTGTCTATTTTACCCATTAAAAAATTATATTGTTGAATGTATAAATAAAATTTATACAACTTCACATATCTATTCATCATCATTACGAATTTTACATCTAAATTATAATCAGCATTCATTTAAACGAAAATATGTCGTTAACGTACTTAAGACATTTAAATCCTATTAAAATACATCAATTGAGAGACGTGAAAATTGATTGAGAGAAATGATCGATTAAGGTTCATCAATTGAGAAACGCCGTTGTTGAGGGTTAGAAGAACAATAATAAGCAAATAAAAGGTTGGTTTACCTCTTACCAAATAAGAGGACAATAAGATATAAGAGCCTCCGAAAAATTGGAAAAAACAAACAGCCTGAATAATCTTACCTCTTAACGAATCAGACATAAGAGGCTAATAAGAGCTTTTTTTTATAAAAAACAAACAAGGCCTAAAGATATTTGCTTATTCTTGTTTTAATTTAATTTATATGTATGTAAAAAGACTTAAGAAGCATGGATTTTTCAAATTAGTAGACACATAACTTGGATTGACAATTGGGTCAATTAACTTTTGGTTTATTCAATTATATATGTTAATTAGTCTACTGATATTAAATTATTAAAACGATTGATATGACTTTATATATATATATATATATATATATATATATATATATAGAGGGAAGATCAAATGTTAACCATCATTTTTGTGTTAACTTTGAAAACCCTCTTAACCAATCAAATTTCATTATTCTTATAGGTTTATGTCTTGTTCATTTTACCCTTACAAGAGTATTCTAGTAAATTGAATTCATTTGTAACCCCCAAACAATTAATGGGGAGTTACAAACAATCAAATCCCAAAAAAATATGCATTCATATTATTAATTTTTTTTACTATTGATCTTCCATGTTCATTCTTGTATGAATTCTTAAATCGTATAAGAAACACGATAGTAACGATTTTCGGTATTGATTAATTTGAACACAAATGAACCTTGAACACAATTTGAACACAAATGAATTGTGAACACAATTTGAACAAATTAACAGATGAACACAAATTAACAGATGCTACCTTAATTTTGTGGGACGTCTATGCATGTGAATATATGGGCCAAAAATTGCACATATCGTGTTCATTTGTGTTCATATCGTGTTCATATCGTGTTCACGGTTCATTTGTGTTCAAATTGTGTTCACGGTTGTTCATTTTTGTTCAAATTGTGTTCACGGTTCATTTGTGTTCAAATTGTGTTCACGTTTCATTTGTGTTCAAATTGATCAATACCGAAAATTGTTACTACCGTGTTTCTTATGCGATTTAGTAATTCATACAAGAATGAACATGAAAGATCAATAGTAAAAAAAATAATAATAATATGAATGCATATTTTTTGGGATTTGATTGTTTGTAACTCCCCATTAATTGTTTGAGGGTTATAAATGAATTCAATTTACTAGAATACCCTTGATAAGTGTATTTTTTCATCCCAAAATGCCCTTTTCATTATTGTTCATTAGACCTCATTAAAATTCAAACTTTAAAATTTAATTTTTTATTGATTAATATATATATAAAATTCTTAATTAGCAAAATATTATTATTGTCTTTTAATAGGATTTAATTCCAAAAGTTATAAATTAGAAAAATGGTGGGAACAGGGAGAGACAGGCAAAGACTATTTGAGCCACCGTATGACCATTTCTCGCATCAAATACACATTCAAACAAATAGCAATAAATTGGAAATTTGGGAGCAACAATTGGCGGAAGTTTTCCCGATCCATCGAACAAATTCTTTCAATTTCACAATTTTAGTTCAAGGAATTCAATCACAGTTTCACAATTTTATGTCCGTTTGATCATCGCCGTTTGTAGGTTCACTATGCTCCGGTCGGTTCATCCATAAAAGGTAATTTCTGGATTTTTTTTATGTTTTTATATGATTATTGTTCTTGTTAAGAAGTTGTTTCAGTTACTGATTGTGGATCTGAGCTCGAATTTGCTTTGAGGAGTTTTCTTTTTGTAGAATTTCAGTGATTTGCTTTATTTTTTGTATGATTTTAGTTTAGGTTTGGAATGATTAAGCTGGAAAAGTGTATTGAGGGCTTGATTTTGTGTTGGCCATTTAGAAACTTAATTAGATGAAAGAAAACCTGCTAATCACCGATAAGTTATCGTCTCTTGAAGCGATAAGTCTCGGTTGATTCTGCTGATGCCATTAATCTCTGTTACGACCATGCTAAGAGAGCTTCCTGGAATTTAGTTTGCCACGAAGCTCAAATACTCCAAGAAAAGAGAAACAAAAAAGGCAGAGATGAAAGAGAAGGTACTTTGTTGCTTTTTCTAACGATTGAGAACTAATTGAAGCAGAGGGTAATCTGTCTTGTTGCAAGCCTGTTGGATGTTCGTGACTTTTGTGACTTTGAACAGCTAGTCCTTTTGCAGGACCGACAATTCTAGAGCTAGGAACAACTTGTACTGCATGTGGTATAAATGACGTGAATGACCTATTTTTCTGGGAATATAGGTTTACTTTTATTTATGAAGATGGTTATTCAATTTTAGATGGATGGCTGTATAGTATGTAATTAGGTATTCTTCAATGTTCAGCTTCAACCAACTCCTCTGTTTTAGTATCGATTGACTTTTAGCACATAATTATGACTTTTCATAATTTCATTGCAAGAAAACATTTTCTAAAACCTGCAACCAAAAAAGAGGAAGTTTTCATTTTGCAAAAATAAACGATTTTCGACAAAAATGTACCTTTCACTATGGTTTCTTTTTGCATTTACATCTGCAAAATTTGTCCAAATCGGCCATTATTGCAAACTATAAAACTCTTTTGGCATTTTTACTAGAACGATGATCACTTGGTACGAAAAAGCCAAACATGAGGGTTTGAAAGGTCAACAACTAGTTTTTATGGGGTCCTTTAATCTTGTCAAGATCATGTCAGTGAATGGTTTTTTGATGTGAATGTCAATGCTCATTAAATTTTCAATCTTTCATGGAGCAATTGTTTTGACATTGATTATCTGTGATTTATCAAAAGAAGGTTTATGTTTGGATAACTTGATTACCATTGGGCCAACAATGAGCAATTTATCTGATGCTGTTCTGTTTTGTGGGTACAAGGTTGAGCTTCAGACAGTTAAGCGTTTGTGAATCAAATAGACATGGGTTGTAGCTGCTTTGGTACTTCACATGTAAAAAGGCAAGAGACTAGTGCTCACAGGGAATTGGAAGGTAGGGACTTACTCAACTGCTTTCTACTATGGATTTCTAATCGTCAGAACTTTTAATATCTCATTTATGGATTTTAATAATCGGAGTTTTTAATATCTCATTCATAAGACTCTGGAGCTGAAATTTTGAGATCTCCCCATTCTTGCCTTGTAGTACACTGGGCAATACCACAATGTGAGATTTGAACTCAAGATCTGTTGGTTATTCAAAGGAAGTCCTAATCACTTGAATAAACCTAGTTGGCAACATTGCACATGCTTCTTAGTTGCTAGAGCAATAATATGCTTAACTTGGCCATTTCCAGACACCAATCATATTCTGCTCTCATTAGATTTTGAAAGTTTACTTGTATGCCTTGTAGCCATATAGTTATTTTCTTCCTAAACACATTCTTTTAGCCAGTTGAAAAATTGAAGTCAGGGACCTGACATAAAGGTAGCAATGGACAAGTGATAAGCCTTTATCGACCATTTTTCTTGCAATTGCCTCCATCTTTATAATTGGATTGTTCTAATAAACATATGCAACACACAGACACACACATCTATTGAGGTTGGGACCCGGTAGTCTTGGCTAAGTTGATTTTACTTGTTGAACACACCTACTTGCTTCTAGAGAGCCGTATATATGATTATTAAGCAAGAGAAAGCAGCTTAAATTTAGAGCTTTTCTAAAATTCACCTCCATCTCACCTGTGATGCAGCGAACAATTAGAAGGAACCATTGAATCATAAGTTGTTATCTGTATTTTTTTCTGAGAGACCGTGATGATGCACCCCTGATAAGTCACCGGGTTATACCCAAATGTTGGATTTAAGCTCAAGACCTTTAGACTGTCATGGGTGCTCCCAACCATTGGAAAGCCAAGATGCATATTGTCATTTGTATTATTATGCAAGCTTGTATTTTCCATGCAGCCATGAGTTTGTTTCACCCCTTCCACATGCAATTATGATTCAATATCTTTACTTGTCTTTCCTTCTCTTTTTTTGGCAACTAACTTGTTATTTTTGACATTTTTAGTGGACTCTTATCAGAAACTTGTAAAGCTGACCTAAAGTTGTTGCGCAGGTCATTCTCTTGATAATATAAGGAATTTTTCATATAAGGAGTTACGACTAGCAACAGATGACTTTAATAAAAGCACCAAGATAGGGCGAGGAGGTTTTGGAGTGGTTTACAAGGTACTCATTCCTATTATAGTTCTCCATAACTCATGTGTTCATAGTTCTTTGACCGCTTGGTTACTTTGTATAAGTTGTTTGTCTAGACTTTCCAAAAGCACCTACAAAATCCAATCATTTTCAATACAATTCATTATGGGCAATAAACCAGCAAAATAAGTTATGAATGCTCATACTTGAATGTTGTTATGCATACATGATTATAGTTCGTAGTTGGTGAAGACTAATATCGTTCCAATTTGGGATTAAAGATCCAGTCACAGTAAACCTAAGACCACATTGAATTAGTATCACTATATATATATATATATATATATATATATATATAGGGTCTGGTTCAGGGGAAAACCGCAAAAAAAGGAAAAACTGAGGAACACCCTGGTAACCGTTCATTTGGACGGTATGCACATGTGCATGCAAGTAACTTGTAAGCAATTTGTCCGGTATGCACATGTGGATAGCATGCACACGTGCATAAAAACCAAGAAACAACTTCAATTACTTGCATGTACATGTGCATACAGTCCAGATGAATGGTTATCTGGGTGTTCCTCAGTTTTTCATCTTTTTTTGGGTTTTCCCCTGAACCTCTCTCTCTCTCTCTTTATATATATATATATATATATATATATATATATATAAACAGAAAATTGAAAGTGCAAGTGTTACCAAACCTTGCCTAAGTTTACACCTTCTCGAATTTCTTTGATTGCATCTTCTTTTTCAATGGAAATACTTCAGATGTACTATGTTATTCAGATATTAAAGTTTGTGATTTCTGAACCATTGCTATTTCTTGATCTGTCAACCTTATGTGCTACCAATATTTTAGGGAATCCTCAAGGATGGAACACAAGTAGCTGTAAAGTCACTTTGTGCAGAATCAAAGCAGGGGGTTCATGAATTTTTAACGGAGATCAATACGATATCAAATGTCAGACATCTAAACCTCGTTGAGTTGATTGGATGTTGTGTTGAAGGAAGTCATCGTATTTTAGTCTATGAATTTTTAGAGAATAACAGCCTTGACAATGCACTATTAGGTAAGCTAGAAAGTTAAAAGCTTGCCTTTTTTAATTAGTTGCTTGCTTCTGGTTGATTATTAAGCATGCTATAACTTGCTTACAGGTAAAAAAACCAAATCTTCAGAGCTTGATTGGAAACGAAGATCTGAGATTTGCATTGGTACGGCACGGGGTCTTGCATATCTTCATGAAGAACTTCATCCGCATATTGTGCATAGAGACATTAAAGCTAGTAATATACTTCTGGACAAGGATTTCACACCAAAAATTGGAGATTTTGGATTGGCTAAACTTTTCCCGGATAGCATCACTCATATAAGCACGAAGATAGCAGGAACAACGTAAGTTTGGTTTACCATATATCCTTGTGTGTGTTTGTTACAAAAATTTGTTTTCTAACCAAAATGAGTCATTTTTCAAACTATTGTTCTTGTATATCTTTTGCAAACAAATGGTTGTTTTTAAAAAATACCAAAAATGACACTCTTTTTTGGAAGATTAAACAATTTTGTATATAATATGTCCATAATTGATTATTCTTGCAAAATATAGTTTTCTTTTCTTGTAGTTTTGCAAGAACGATGGTCTCTTTGCAACAAAATGATCAATTGGTTGGAGAAGTTAATAACTCTAACCAAAGTAAGGGCATGTTTTTTAGCAACTTAATGAGCTTAATGTGACTCACAACTTATTCACTCAGCTATACATGACTGTTTGGTAGTGGCTTATTCAGTGAGCTTCTAGGGGGAGGGGGAGCTTTATGCAGAAAGCCAAGTTTTTTCCAAACCTGCCTCTCCCAATTAAAAAACAAACTTCTTCCATCTATGAAAAAACCTCCCAAACAAAAGCATTTCCAATCTATACAAACACAAATTAATCCACACAAACAACTTTATCCGTACAGGACTTGATGGAAAACCAACCAAACAATCCCCTTGCCTGCTTGTACAAACTTTTGTCTAGCTCATTCTTGCAAAAATGCAAGATGAACGCAACATTTTGCAAAAATAGGCTATTTTGGACAAAAAATTGCCGAGTATGGCGGTTTCCTTTACATCTATATTTCCATAACTCTGTTGAAAATCGTTCATTCTTGGAAAATGTAGTTTTCTCCCTTCATTTTCACAAGAATAATGGTTTGTTTGCACCAAAAAATCAAGAACAATGGTTGGCAAGTTAACAACTCACCGAAATTGTCAACTTGCACTTATCAAGATAGTATAGAAGACGTCATTCTTCAAAAATGTACAAAAACACAAATTTTGCAAGGATTAGTGATTTTGCACAAGAAATGTCAAGTATGATGATTCTTTTTGCATTTACAGTTTTACAAATTGTCCACTTTTTGGCATCTTTACAAGAAAGATGGTTAGTTCGTAATGCAAAGTCAAGTACATTGGTTAAAAACTCCGTTCACTAACCACAAGGGTGGTGCCTGATTGGTTTGAGCTTGGCTCCAAAGGTCAAAAGTACCTGGAGGTCCTAGGTTCATATCCAAGGAGGAATAAAAATCCCCTTGTGGCCATGGAGGTTCAAATGTGGTGACTCCGGGCTATCTGCAAAGCAGGTGGTCGCCCTGGGATTAGTCGTCTCGCATAGCGGGTTGGATATCCAGGTTAATAAAAAAAATCTGTTCACTCTAGAATAAAGCATTCAAAATGTATATCCTCGGGTTTCTCTATTTTGTGATCATTAGGCATGGATTTTCTTCTTACCCCATGAATTTTGTTTGATGAAATTCCTGTTTTCTTTCGTTTAGTGGTTATTTAGCTCCGGAATACGTATTGGGTGGTCAGTTGACATTGAAAGCCGACGTTTATAGCTTTGGGGTTCTCATTCTCGAGACGATAAGCGGCAGAAGCAGTTCTGCATCAAGCTGGGGTACAATGCCGAAAGTTCTATTGGAATGGGTGAGTCATTTCATTCTTTGCTTGGTTTTATTGCATTTAGGGAGCAGCTTAACGAGCTTGATGGGACTCGCAGCTTATGCGGTCAGCTATAAATAATTGGTTGATAGTGGCTTAATGATATAGAAAGTGACTTATTCAATAAACTTCTAGAGGGAGCTCTATGTAGAAAGCCAAGTTTTATTCCAAATCTCCCCCTCCCAATTAAAAGAACACGCTCCTTCCATCTATGAAAAACCCTCTCAAACAAAAACATTCTCAATCTATACAGACAGATTTATCCACACAAACAACTTTATACATTAAGGACTTAATGGAAAACCAACCCCTTAGCCTTTTGTATGAATCATACAAGAGAAATCCATATTGAAAAACAGACGAGACCGAACAATTCTACCAACAAAGAGGGGACCAAATCTGGTTGACAAATTTCCTTTGCATTCCACAGGCATGGGAGCTCTACGGTGAAGGGAAACTTCTAGAACTTGTGGATCCCGACCTTAAAACATACGCAGAGGAGGAAGTCATCAAGTACATAAAAGTAGCCTTCTTCTGCACCCAAGCAACTGCAAGCCGTCGGCCCATGATGAGCCAGGTTGTCGACATGCTGTCTAGAAACATTCGACTCAACGAAAAAGAACTCACGCCCCCCGGGTTTTTTCAAGATTCTAACGACAACAAAAAGGTATCCGATGCTTCCACGAGTCGCCAAATAAGTTCTTTTCCTACCACCATTACACAATTAACCCCTAGATGAAGGTATATATATATATATATAACACACAAATGATTCATGGCCATGGGTGGGTTTTATCGATACTAGATCTTAGTTTCATCTCGTTTTAGGATCGATAAATCACAAATTCCTGTGGAAAAACGCTTCATTTATGCCACGAACGGCGTCGTTAGTATTTTATTCTTTTTGCGTGTTTTTTTAATAGTACAAAAGATGAAGGTTGATATATACCATTTATTAGCCAAAATTCATTTAGAAACCAGATAAGATGGGATAACTATCTTAACTGTCATTTTGTAGCGGATGGCTAAATTGAGACCGTAGATCGGTTTACGATCCGAGTTGGGCTCGTATCCAACATATCATATTCGTAGGAACTAGAGAGAGAGAGAGAGAGAAATCTAACGGGCTTGTCTCGGGGGTGTGGCGGCATGTCTCTCGACTACGGCCTTTCTTCCGCAGCACCATGTGTAGGTAGTGGTTGGCATGTAGGAAGATCGGATTTATTACGAGTTGTTTGTATTATGATCACATTTGATTTAAAGACATTGAAGAAGTTCATGTGGTACGTACAGGAGTTGCTATTTTTAGAAGGTTTAAATAAGAAAGGCAAAAGGCGTAATAATAAATTATCCCTAAAGACAAAAAATTAAATCTGAACATGCATGTCATCACATATTCATTACCTATCTTTTTACTAATTATTCACATATGAAGTTCAACAACTCATCCATGTTTTTCTTAGCAATGCTTCATGTATGAATCATTTATTCGTACATTATCAAATTTATTCATACGTTCTCGATTTTTTTGCCTTTGTATAGTTTTTATTTGTTTGAACTCTTTTAGATCTCTGTAAAACAAATAAAAGACTATCTTATAAACATTTTGTCACAAAGTATTTATTATTAATAATTTTACGAAAATCATTTAACATTTTCATGACGCACATTTCAAGAAAATAAATTCTTCAATGTGAATTTCCATAATTTTTGATATACTCTTGAAATAAGGGTGTTCATTGGTTGGGTTGATCGGGTTGAAGATATTTAAACAATCCAACCCAATTTCAACGGTTTGGAAAAATCTTAACCCAACCCAAGGCAAACCAAAGTGTAACTCAACCCAACCCAACCCAACCCGTACAGGTTGGGCGGGTTGATACTTTGGTATATTAAAATATCTTTCTAATCTTGAATATCTTATTTCTCTACTCATATTTTTTCTTTTCATTATCAACCATTTAATACAACTTATCCATATTTATTACGTATATCACATTCAGTTAATTTTCTTAATTTACATATATATGTTCATAGTTACTGAACATATATACGAATGAGTTATATATAAATGTGAATAGATTGAAAATATGTGTATATGAAGAGCGTCCGTGATAGTGTAATTGTCTAATGTATATATTAATATAAATTCAACAATCATATTAAATCCAAGAAATAAAAGAATATCGAGTTCATGGGTTGAGTTCAAATAATAGTAACCCAATATGTGACAACTCTGCATTTTGGAATTTCAGGTTAGTACGCCATTTTAGGACCTTTATTAAAAACTAAGTCTCTCTAGGATTTAGCTTCGATGATTTGAGATCATCTTGCTCATCTTCCAAGATTAGTTTGTTAGGTCACGTTTCGGCGGGTAGTTAATCAAGTTAGTTCGTGCAATGTCAAATAAGTTTTGAAATATTTCACATAAAAATAAAGTCGATATTTTCGTTTCGTTCWTCTTAAAATTCAAATTCCCAAAGTTCCAATCTTTTATATTTGGTTGCCAATTATTATTTTGAAAGAGTGGAGTTTTAAAAATCTTTTGTCAAAATTGTTTAGTTTGTTGTAATTATTGGGGTCTTTTATTTTGTAAATAAAAATCTTTTTGGGCTTGGGCCTTTAGAGGTCAGCTCATTCTTTATATTGAATCCCCAAATAAATACCCCTTCCCTTTTTTAAATTCTTCACTTTCCAAATTTCCAGCCATTTCATCTTTCTCTCTCTAACTCCATCACTTTCCAACCGATTCCATCTCCAAGCAAAACTCAAGATTTCTACTGTTCTTGAGACTAGTTCGTAGTCGAGAAAATGTATGTTTTAGAGTTGCTTACTTTTCTTTTTGATGTCTGAAAATCTTTATCTATCTCCCTACTCGACTCTTGAGTAAGATTTATGGGATTTAAAGAGGAGAGATTATTCATCAAAGACCCGCATGTGTCTTCGTTGGGATGATAATCCATGACCCAAGTTCTTTAATCCCCAAGAAAGAAAGAAAAATTCTTTGCATGTGAGGTCCGATCACATTTTCGGATGATAGGTCTTGCATGCAACTATAACCGAATTTATCCTCTTGAAAACTTGCTTATTTTGTTTTCTGGAGTTGTTCGAAGATGATGGTTATGTGTTAGAGTCTTGATTCTTGAAAATGTTGAACTGCATGCAATCGGTGATGAAGGCGTGTGGCTCAAGGATTGTGGATTATTTTTGAAAAGAGTGTTAAACCCACTCAAAATCTCTTGATTTTGGTAATTGGCGGCTGTCATCATTTGTCTTGGGATGACATTTAATGATGTCATTATTTGGATTTTGGAAGGTTCCTTTTTAATAAATAATTAAAATCGGCTTTATTTTATAAAAACACTTGGTGGCTTTGCATTTAGATTAACTTTGCTCTACCATAGCCAAGGAAAACCGTAAGTAATATAGCGCTGGTTGGTCTGTCAGGAAGTTCGAGCGAGCATAGCAAATCCTTAAAGGAATCATTTGGATAATCGCCAAACAAGTGAGTTCTCACGGCCCCACTTTTAATGTTTTTTTATATTTTCTGGGGGAAAAGCATGAAATTGAGCAAACCTTGCATGATTATGTACTTGAAATATTGGGACTAAAGAACTGTTTAGTCGATGTTTTGCTTGGAACCGTTGGGCTAAGGAACTGCTTAGTCAAGTTTTACTWGGAACCTCTTGGACTAAGGAACTGCTTAGTCGGGTTCATTATGTTTTGTTTTGACAATTGTTTCCGCACTTAGAATAAATGCTAAATTGATGCGTTTGAGAGTATATGTTTCCAAATAAAAGTCCCCGTCCGTACACGCTACTTGTTAACTCGGGTACATCCCCGGGCCGTGGCATTGTGGATAGCCGCTATTGTGTTGACAGTCCCACCCAGAAAGGGGTGCACAATTACCTATGTTTTCTAGCCTAATCATGTGGAATTTGGACCACCGCTGAATTAGTGCTTTATCGAACCGTGGGACCTAAGTAGTGAACGGGCTACTTCTGGTTGTTCAAAAATTAATGGGGCATATTGGTCAGGAAAGGCTCAGTAGCGTCTCAAGTGTTACATCGCGAGGGATTTACATTTATTAAGTGCAAAGAATTCGCATAAGTTTGCTATTACTTGGTTTATGCATTGAAATGTTTTTATGCATGTGAAAACCCGTGAACTCACCAACTCTTTGTAGTTGACCTCGTTTTTATTTCCATTCTTTTCAGGTTCTAAGTGAGTGGTTTGGATTTTAAAGGAGCATACTTGAGCCAAGATCGATTAAGTCAAGTTTTTGATGTAATTATGAACGTTGTGTAAATTCTAACTCCTGTCATGTCGATAAACTGTTTTGTTTTGAACAACTTGAAATGGTGTTATTTATAAACTGTTGCTATGACTCGCTTGCCTGCTACATCTCATGATTCCCCTTTAGCGGGGTGTGAGACAATATCAACTCAATACCTACGATTTGATAATTTTACAACTCGATTAGACATCGGGTTGCTTCAGGTTAGGTCATTTCGCGTTGGATTGGATTGGATTGGTCGGGTTTTTGAGCACCCCTACTCTGAAATGTGATGAATTTCTAATACATGATAATGTTACACCATCTCTATTCTCTCGCAAATATTATTCGAATTAAAATTCAAAATTTATTAAAAAAATTACTTTTATCTTCAACGGTTTTTTCATTTTAAATATCATTGTATTAATTATATTATTAAAATATTTAATATAATTAATATAATATTATTTCTCTCATAAATATTTAATTTCAAAATTTTTTATTGGTAGGAAGAATAAAAAATAATTTCTCTTTCTTGAGTAATTATTTATTTAAAAGTTTTTCAAATTTGAAGAATTTCAGCTTCTTTTTCCTATTTTTTCTATTTTAAAGGACGTTTTAAAAAATCTATTAAAATAAAAAAATTTATTTAAAAAAAAATTGTTGGAGATGTTGGTCCATAAATCAATTCAAATTATTTGTCAATCTTCAAAACACTTGAAATTATCATGGGCAGAAGACCGGCCGATTTACGTGAGTCAGTCTGTTTTCGTGAGACCATCATTAATTTATACTTGAAACTTCACAATAAAACACTGTGAAGATTAAAAAAAAGCCGAACCTTATCTTTACAGTGTTTTGCTGTGAAGTTTCAAGTATAAATTAGTGGTCTCACGAAAACAAGCAGGTCTCACGTGATCTCAAGTCGGCCTTTATAACCCCCCCCTATATATATATATATATATATATATATAGAGAGAGAGAGAGAGAGAGAGAGTTTGTTTCAAATATAACCCGTCGTATTTGTACAACAAATACAACCCAATAAATTAAGATATTTATAGAAATGATGAGAGTTCATTTATTATTATTTGAATATTTATGAAAGATGAATATGGTTCATTAATTATGATCAATACTTTATATTAGAAAACAATCACAACTTCTATGAAATCACATATTAATCAAATGAAATGGACGGTTGAGATTGGGTTGTATTGGTTGCACAAATGTCAATGGTTGTATAATAATCAACCTTTATATATATATATATATATATATATATATATATATATATATATATATATGTTAAAAACCTTAAAAGAAAATACAAAATTTTCAAACATCATTCACCAAAATGAAACTAGTCAATTTTCATTTTCTCCAAATTAATACTTTCAAAAAAAAAAAAAAAACAAGAAGACAAAATCTTTCACATGTAGCTTGTGCAACATTGTAGAAAGATATAGACTTAGGGACTGTTTAAGAAACACCTAATTAATATTTTTATTTAATTTATCCGGTAAGATTTTGGTCTATTAAAATGATATCATATGCAATATTTTTATCTGATAAGCATTTATTGGGTAAGAGTCGTCACTTTCATGTACTGGTTATGTTGTTAATTGCAGCGCAATCTTGGATATCGACCCTAAGTAAAATATCAGTGGTCAAATTGAGGTGTAAATAGCAGTAACGCAATTATCAGCGCAATTTACCGTAATTTTATCCAATATTTAGGGTCAAATTGCATTATGTAATAGCGTTGTTTTTTCTAGGCTTTATTTTGAGTTTTCGTTTTGGCTGGTTGGGCTTTTAAAATCCGGATTATGTTTTAACTTTAATCCCTTAACATAACAATTACTTTTTTTTTTAATATCAACCCAAGTTGGGTTTTTTAGATCTGAAGTTATTGCTTGCAATTAGCTCGTTTATGAACACTTTTCTATTTTGTTTTGTGAAACTTGTTTAAATTGATTGATTGATGTTGAAACTATGTTCTTAATTAATGCAAATGATATATTTATTCGCGTGCGCGCACACACACACACACACATACACATATATATATATATATATATATATATATATTGTACATATATAATTCTAAAAAATATTGTAAGAACCGCTATTTTTGGAGCGTTATAACTGTTATTTCAAATATCGGTTCTGACTGTAATTTTGTATTTTCACCGCAATAACAACATAGCTTACTGGGTAACACTTTCGGTCATTGTCATCGCTCTTACTAGGTAAGATTCTCAATCTTTATCATGTTCATCCGATAAGGTAAAGAGACACGTTAAGCACTTACCGAGTAAGCATTTAGTAACCCGCCCCTTAGTTCCCAAATTATGCAAAAATGCACATCCTTCTCCACCAACTTCTTTTTTCCAATTTCGAAACCCATTTATTGCAAATGTTTTTGGCCATCTTCAGAAGGCTTGTTAAATAGAAAACCCAAGAAACAAAACGTTGCATCTAAAGTTCTTAAATATTTCGTATTTGGTCTTGACGACGTTCAGGGTCGTCTAGGATCAATCGTTAAGTACCGTCACGTAATGGCATTTCGGTCATTTCGCATAGTTTTTAATATAGGATGTTAATGCACAAATTTGTACAACATGTATACCCATCTAAACATATCGTCATCAGTAACAACTAATAATATAAATAGACAGGTTTGATATGATCACATCCAATCCGTACCGTCTAAACTTATGGTCAATAACAATAAAGACATTCCAAAAAGACGTTTGACATGATCACATTCCAATCCATACCATTCGGAGTTACAGTCACTGGTAATAAAGACGACACAAACAGATAAAATTTCATGTAATATCAGATCCAATCCATCTCGTCTAGACTTAACGATACAAACAAACAAATAATTGATATAAAATCGCATCCGGTCCATACCATCTAGACTTGTGGTGAATAAAAACAAAGACAATATAAATGAACAGAAGTTCGATCTGGTCACATAATATGATCACAACCAATCCATCGATACAAAAAATTTTGTATGTTATATATGTTTTCAAACATTCAAATACTAAGGAGTCGTTCATTCAACGTTTAGCTGATAGTGTTACCGGTAATAGTCTAACACTTTCACCTAATTTACTGTGTAAGATTTTAATCCATTAAAACATTATATGTAACATTTTTATCCGGTAATCGCTTACTGTGTAAAATTGTTGGTCCTTATTATGTCTGTTACCGGTAAGTAGAGATGGCAAAGGGGTTGGAGATATCGGGGATCGCGATCCCCATTAGGGAACATGGAATTTTTTCTCGTCTATACAATTTTATTTGTTACTTAGGGGCCGTTTACTAAGCACTTACCCAGGTAAGTGCTTACCAAATCATGTTACCTCACCGGAGGAATATGGTAAGGACCAAAAATCTTACCCGGTAAGAGCGAGACAAGGACCATGAATCTTACCCGGTAAGTGAGGGCGACGACTCTTACCACGGTAGCGTTTACCGGGTCAATTGTTGCATAGGATGTCGTTTTGGAAGACTAAAATCTTATCGGTACGTAAATAATAGTGTTAAATTTTACCGATAGGCACTTACCGGGCAAGTGTTTGGTAAACGGTCCCTTAATGTCTTTATATATTAGGTATATAAATTGTCAATTTTACGTTTAAACGACATATAATGCTAAAATATTAATCACCCATATTTTTAATTGTTGCATTTGTACAACGGTAACATAAAAAAAACATAATGCAAACACAAATATATCAATTACAAATACTTAGTAAATAATTGAAGTTCTACATAATCACGCGTAATATCAACAAAAGTTTCTCATAAACAACCAAATCAATAATGTAACTTTTTTACAAGTTTCCATCATGGAAGAGTGATTCTATTCATCCATTATAATCGTTGAATTTCTCAACTATATAATTATACTTAGTGTGTGCGTAAGGGTATACACACACACACACATATATATATATATATATATATATACACACACATACATATATAGAGGAATGATCAAATGAAAACCGCCCTCATTTGTGTAAACCGTGCAAACCACCTTCATCTGTCGATTTCATTGTTTAATCTTATGAAATTTTCTCATGAAATTGTGTAATCTTGTGAAATTGTTTCATATAATACTTTTTTTGATGAAGTTGTTTCATATATGGTTGTGAAATTGTTTCATATAATACTTAATGAAACTGTTTCATGTATTTCTCTAACATTAATGAAACTGTTTCATGTATTTCTCTAAAATTAAAATTATAAAGATGATAATATCTATGATTAACACCCTCCACAACAAAAATGATTAATCAACCTCTCATAATTACAAAAAAATGAACAAAATGAAAAATTATGATTGGTTGAATGCGGTTTGTACGGTTTGTACAAATTGAGTGGTTTGCATTTGATCGCTCCCCTACATATATACATATAAATATATAGAGTTCGTTTCAAATACAATTCATCGCATTTGTACAACCAATGCAACCCAATAAATTGAGATATTTATGGAAATGATGAGAGTTCATTTATTATGATTTGAATATTTATGGAAGATGAATATAGTTCATTAATTATGATCAATACTTTATATTATGAAACAATCAAAACTTCTATGAAATCACATATTAATAAAATGAAATGCACGGTTGAGATTGGGTTGTATTGGTTGCACAAATGTCAAGGGTTGTATAATAACCAACCTCTAAATATATAATATAATAGTGGTGTACCTACGCGATGCAGCACGGGTAAATCATAATTTTGAAACATTAGTTTAGCTTTGAATCATGAGTTTGTGTGGTTATTTTATAAGTCAACTAATATATAAAGTTGAAGGTTAATATGGTGTATTAACAAGATCGATTGGAAAAATAATTGCACACATGTTGAGTTTCTAAACCTATATTAAGTTGAAGGGTTGGGGTGGGATACATGCAGGATCTAAAACCCTTTCTGATATTGTTGCTTCAAATTTCATTTTACTTCAAAAGAAAGAAGAACTTTGAATTTGGGTTCAAAATAAGAAACAAACAAAGTGTCAAACAATTTTGGGATGACCAAACATACATTTTTCCATGTAAATATGGCTTACTTAAATCTGAAACTTTGACCAAACAAATGATATGCTTTAAGCATTTGTACATTATGGATAATATAGTTTGCACTTAAGAGATTTTTGAATCTCTTGCATAAATTGATAGTACTTTATGCTTTAAGGCTTGTAATTAAAACTTTTGGTGTAAATGCTTATTAATATAGTATAGATATGGTTGGGTTCACGTGTAACCAACCTGTTTTCGTGAGACTTATGAGAATTCACAGAAAACGCTGTGAAGGTATAAAAAAAAGTCAAACCTTCAGTGTTACCTTCATAACGTTTTACTGTAAAGTTTCAAGTGTAAAAAATTATCTCACGTGTCTCACGAAAACAGACTGATCTCATGTAATCCTAAGTCTCTCTCTATATATACATAGAAATGTATATTAATACTCGGGATCAAGAATGAATGGCATCCCCATCCCGATCAAACCGGGAGGTTTTCCATACCTACTGGTAAGGTAAGTGACACCTGGTTACGAAGCACTTATCTGATAAATGTTTGTTAAACAAACCCCTAAATCTTAAAAGATAGATATATCAGAATCACAACCAATTTTGCAACACATTTTTACTGATAAAAATATACCTTATTATGTGTCTTTAAAAAGGGGAAAAATTGAAGCATGTCTAAAAACCATTAACATCATCATAAGCAAAAGCAAAGAAACAGCTCTTACATCACAGTAATAACAAACTTGAAACAACACCGTAATGGTTCTCGATCCGAAAACACAACATATCGTAGTCGATTATGGCAATTAAATCCTCAAACGGAAATTATACGATCATAGATTCAAAAACTAACCTAAAATCTTTATATCAGGGTCGGATTCAGGCGGCAGGTTGTTCAATTGGTGCAGCTGGAGCTTCAACACCACCATTTGAGGCGGCAGCATCTTTAGCAGGTACAGTTTCGGTACTGGCCGCGGTGGTGGCGGCGGCGGCTGCTGCATCCTTTCCGTCTTTGGCAACTACTTTATCATCTTTGGCACCTTCCTTTCCATCTTTGGTGGCGGCAGGTGGTGGTGGTGGAGGAACCATGTGAGCGGGCGGTGTGTGTTTGAGCTTCACCAAGATGTGACGCAACCTTGCGAGATCGGTGGGTTTTCCGGGTTTGGGTCCTTGAACGACTGTAATTCCCGGTTTCTTGTCTTTGTCCTTCTTACCTCTCTTTTCTATGTTGGGAACCTCGCGAGGAATGAGTTCGGCTATTGCTTTCCAGTATTGTTTATCGGCTTCTTTGTGGAACTTTTCTTGTTTTGCTACGTACAACTATTTCAAACGGAAAGAAAAGTATTTTAGAACAAGGGTATTAAGGACAAAACCACCGCTCCATTGGCGGCTTTAAATGGTGCCTATGTTTGGCGAACTAGCTAATAAGCTAGCCGTTAGCTTTTCAGCTAGCTAATGACTAATAAGCTAGCCGTTAGTTGATAAACTAGTCACCAGAAACTAGCAGTAGTTGGTTGATAAACTAGTTGTTGGCTGAAAAGCCAGTTAGCTGATAAACTAGTCATGTTCGGTAAAAACTAACTAATAAGTCAGATGTCAGTGTAAAATGAACGATAAAAGAGGCATTTATATAAAATACAAGGGGCATAATTAGAAAAGTTAAAAAAAACCTAATCAGCTATCTGAAGTAGCTTTTCAAAATAGTAGCTTATCAATTACTGAACGGGGCTGTTTCAATAAGATCAAAAAATAAGCTAGCTTATGGTTGTCAAGCATGGCCTTAGTATCTCAACATCAATGCAATGAAAAGGAAATTTCAAGCATGGCCCTAGGTTAATTTGGAGTATATTTTAATTCTAATGAGTCAAATGGGTAAAAATTATGGGTTGCTTACCAAATGCTTGCGGGGCACTCTTATCTGGTAACCGAGGGAAAAGATCATGTGTTTAGCGCTTACAGGGTAAGAGACGTTTACCAACAATCTATTTGGATAACCAAGAATATTACCCGATAATATAAGTTTGGGTGGTGCCTCTTGCTGGTAAGCGCTTACCCGGTAGCCGTTTGGCAAACAGCCCCTTAGGCTAAAAAGAGAATAGAGTTAACCATGCCCAACCCAATGTAACTACAACCAAAAAATTTAGCCATTTTGACCCGTTTGACCGTTTCATACTCCGCCATTTTGCCACCTATAGTTCTGAAGTTCAGCTCAACAATGTTTTGTGGTAAACATTTTGCATCATGATAGGATATTCAATAAATTACCTTCTCGCCTTCTCTATTGGTGAGTTTGTTTGTCTCCATGCTGCGCAGCCTCTTTTCATGGAAAGCCCGTTTGAATTCTTCACCTTCTTCGATGATCTGGCTTCGTAATTCCTTCTCTTTGTTCTCCTTCTCCTCTAGTCGAATTGCATTCAGCCTGCACAACGAAGGGAATGTTGTACGCTAAAACATATTTCTTGTCTAGAGAAAATCCAACAGTTAACCCGTCACATAGGAATTGTAGAAATATCCGACTACTAATCAAATATCTTTTGGCAAATGGCAAAAGGGGTGCCTGGCATGGGCCCAGATAAATATCATCATGTAACTATATTACGATCACAATGGCAATTATGTGAGTTGAACTTAAGAAGTTGACAAAAAGAACATGTTACATCTCAATTTTCATGGGGCATTAAAAATTAGAAACACTAAAATTTTCATTGGACAAAAGTGGTACTCCCTCCGTCCCAAAATAAGTGGTCACTTTACAAATTAGATAGTTATAATTTACTAAATTTTCAATTCCACCCTTAATTTGGATATTTAAGAGTTGATGAGATTGAGAGAAAAGGTTTGCCTCTACATCAAGGGTGAAATTGCCATCAGTTTATTAAAAAAGTGTAATAATTATATATTTCTAAAAATGTGTTCTTTTTCTTGTGGACGTTTATTCTGGGACAGAGGAAGTATAACTATTTCTGCTTGGTAATGGTTTTATGAACTCATGCAAAATCTCAATGATCTACAAGAACCTAGATTGATTCCATCTTGTGGTGAAAGATGGAACTTAAATTAAAAGGCAGGATATAAAACTAAAGACCAATAAGAGACCGATGCAGGACCATCTTATGAGTTATGACTACAACATTACTAATGATTCAGTGCACTGATAAATTCTCCCTCTTAAGGTTCAGTGCACTAACCAATGGGCTTCATCCACGTGTAATGTGCACTAACTAACTTTAGACGGAAACAACCGAGTTCTGATCTTCATGTCTTCAGAAAGGTGTAAATGGCGAAGACCTCTGAAAAGTAGACTCTAGAGGCTAGGGTTGCTCATGGGTTGGGTTGATAGGGTTAAAGACATTTGAACAACCCAACTCAATGATTGCGTTTTGAAAAATCTTAACCCAACTCAAACCAACGCAAGATGTACGGGTTAGTTAGGTTGATACTTTGATACATTAAAATATTCTTCTAGCCTTCAATATATTATTTCTCTACTCATAATTTCTTTTTCATCAGCAACCATTTGATACAACTTATTCATATTTCTTACATATATCACATTCAGTTTATTTTCTCAATTTACATATATATGTTCATATTTATTGAATATATATACGAATGTGTTATATATAGATGTAAATAGATTGAAAATATATGTATATCGTGATAGTGTAATTGTCTAATGTATATATTAATATAAATTCAACAATCATATTAAATCCAAGAAATAAAAAGATACCGGGTTCATCGGATTGGGTTGTGTTCAAATAAAAGTAACTCAATATCAACCCAATATCTACAGTTTGAAAATTTTACAACTCGATTAGACATCAGGTTGCTTCGGGTTGAGTTATTTCGCGTTAAGTTGGGTTGGGTTAATCGGGTTGGTATTTTGGTAGTTTGAAAAGGTTCATATCAACTCAATTTCCAAATAATATGTGCTTTCTCATAGACTTATTACTTAAGCATTTTGGTCCTGCTTCTGTTGCCATCAGTTGATTGCATCTCCCAGTAGATAACGTGATGCAGACTTTCATTCACTTGAAATGTCTTTCCATTCTTCAACATTTAATCTTTGGCACTCCATGTGTGGAGAAAAGAAACCCCAGCACCACTTGGAGAATAAGCAAAAATTAAAAAACTGAAACAACCTCAATGAATGATTAAAATAATTGACTAGTCCAGGGAAGTCAAGATTAAGACGTCAATGTTGGTGAATGAGGTAACAAAGAGGCTTTGTTGAGAACAAGATTGAGGCAAACTTAGTAGATTCTCATGGCATATACCAGTTTGAAGTTGATAAGAATATTATATGAGGGAAGCCAAAGAAGGGTTCAAAATAGTTTTGGTCAAAGTCAAGGGTGAAAATATAGAGAACGAAAAAATAGATACTGATTCATTCCCAAGGAAATAAGCATATTTATTTTGTTATTCTGCAAGGAATAAAGTTCTAGCTTGAGACATTAAGACAGTACTATTCTAAACAAATTCTCAAGATGGATGAAAAATTATACTGCAATGCCCACGGATTCTTGTCCTTCAAAGTGTTGAAATTTCAGTGCATACTGGACCGTACAGAGAAGCAAATGATGTGCAAGGAGCACCACAAGTCTAAGGCAAGTAAAATTTTTATTTATTCAGCAACTGCTTTTCATTTGGGCAAAAAACCAAAAATTGGTGTACCTAAGATCTAACCAATGATTGGATATTAGAGTAGCTTAGACTATTAAAAATTTAAAACTACTTGGTTATTTTATTTCTTGGTTAACAATGTGATGGTCTTCTAATAGTTTCTTGTTCTATGATTAGTAGCAGGGTTTCTTCTATTTATATAGAGAGCTGTGATCCCCAATATGAATCATTAAGACATTGAAAAGAATTTATAGTTCAATTTATTCAAACCCTCTTTTAAACGTATAATAAATAATCACAGAAAACTTGTTTTTACTTTGTTAAGAAAATATACATCCTTCTTTCCTTTAGCCAACTAACTCTTATAAACCATAGGAGGTTTTTATTTAAAAAACTATGTATGAAAATAATTAGATAGAATACCTTCAACCTTTTCAACTGATAGTGAAGGGACATATAATGAGAATCTAGGTTATATTATTTGTCTACACCAGGTCAGACTACGCAATATAAAACTGAGCTTTACTAGATGCAATCAAAAAATGAACTTTATCAACAAGTTTTTTTTACCATTACCTGGGGTCTCTTTCTTTCCTCAGTTATTTTCATACTGTGATAGGCTCTGGCTTTCGACACAATTTCTATTTCTCAAATTTGTATACTTCAACTGTGACCACTAAGCACTTGATGTTTTGACTTAAAAAGGCACCCTACAAGCTAGAACAGTTAGGTGACTTCTGCAAGTATCACTAAAATCGGAATCTGATTAACAAAAATCACATTATTTGATTATTTATACATCTTAACAAGGGATGTTGCAAATGGTATAACTTCATTTATAAGATCTTACCAAAATTTTAGCCTTCTCTCCTCTTCATTAACCACCCTTGTTCTATATGTCGTCTCTTACTTCTCATTAATCTGAATTAATATAATTAAAGAGTAATTTGAGCAGGAAAATTGAAGATCAAGCCAACACTTTTCGGTAAGTACAGCTTCAGCCTTCAAATTTTGCAAAAACTGTGGTTTTAGTCAGCCGCACACAAGTCCTTTTATTTACTATTATTCCAATTTAGGTTCTTGTACCTTTTCCATTGACAACATCGTATGGAACAAATACAAATTACAGCTTTATTTATTTTGATCTTTTAACTTAGTTGATTCAAATGATGGGTTTCTCATATTAGCTTTGATACCCGCATTTTTTATTGAAACAATGGATAACATAGAAACAGGGAGGGTCTAGCATTTCTTTATTTTCCTAGATGGGGATTTTTTTATCTTTTCATCTGACTGAGTGATTATTATGTTCCAAATAGATCAGAAATTTGAGATTTTTATTTCATGGTTTAATGTTCTGATTATCTGAGAGATTCAAAAACATTAAGATCAAGATCACCAACACCTATAATATATTTTTATCTTTCAAAAATTAGATGAACTCCTCAGACATCAATGTAACGTTGTTATTGTAACTATGAACATATAATACACTTAGTACCTAGGTGGTATGATTCCCACATACTTGCGATGAATCTAGTTCCTTATTTGATTCATTTGCCAAACCTACATTAGAAAACCCCTTCAATTCGACACACTAAGATTCACATAAAACATTTTCTGCCTAAAAGCTAATAAGGTCGATGGTTTACAGGGGATCATTATGAAATGAGAACTAGATCTCGCTCAAGCAGGTTCGGTAATGGAGTTCTATTTAGATCCAGTGCAATTATAGCTGAACAAGCAAATACTATAAGATCTACTATAAATTGCAACTGAAAAATATGATAAAATCATAATAAAAAATGCACCAAATTTAAGTGGAACTGAAACCTCACCTCCGCCATTCACGAAGAGCAAACCCCTCTTCCCGCATCTCACTAGGAGGCGGGAGCACCGGTCCATCAGAACTAAAAATCCCATCAGCATCCTCTCCAACATCGTAATCCTGACTTACACCGTTTGAGATCGGGATCGATGAAGAGTCAAACGGTGATGAAGTCTGAGGCGGCTGGGAGTACGGATCCGGGTCCGGATGCGAACCGAATCCAAACGGATCTGAACTATCTACAGATTGGTGAGGTACATGCTCACCTTCAGCAGGGAATTCATACGCCGGAGTATCGGCGGTGGAGAAGTTGGAGTATGAATCGTTGTTGTCGAAGTAACCTTCATCGAATTGACCAGAAGACGGAATCGTCGTCGATTCTTCGCCGTCGACGCTGAACGTATCAAACGACGACATCTCTCTCTCTCTCTCTCTCTAAATTCTCTCTCACTTTCTCTCTCTAAATTCTCTCCTTTCTTCTTTGCCTGTTTCCATGGCTGCCATTTTATATTACTTTTTCTCATTTTTCTTCTCTTTTATTTTTGCCACACAACTTATCAAATTTTGATATTTGCCACTTAAGTTTCATATTTTAGAAATGAGTTAATTACGATTTTAGTCCCTATGGTTTATTAATAAATTTTCAATTTTTGGCTTTATGATTTAAAAATTACAATTTTCATCCCTATGGTTTGCAATTTATTTTATTTTTGTACCTGAACTAATTCCTAACTTTAAGTACAATGGATCAAAACAGTAAAAAGATGTAAACTATAGGAACCGAAACTACAATAAATTATAAATCATAATTAAAAAAATAACAATGTATTACAAACCATAAGGACTAAAACTGTAATTTCTTAACCATATGGACAAAAATCATAACCATTAACAAAACACAAGGATGAAAACTTTCTAAATCAACTATCTACTTTTCCAATGCCTTTAATTCTTCAAAACTACATCGTTTTTTACGCATTTTCTTATAAGTTTTAAGTAAAGCAGAGGTAAAAGTCTAAAAAATTCAATGAACTTTAGTGTTTATAATGATTAAGTCTTTGGATAATTATTTGGAACAAATAAGTGTTTGGACATTTCAAAACATGTTAAATAACTTTTTGCACTTTCTAAAACTTGTTAGATGTATTCTTATGACCTATACAACTAGTTAATGTGGTAAAATAATGGAAAAAATCTGGAAAAAAAATCAATGGACATTCATATTTTGAACGATTAAGTTTCTAAACATTTTTTGAACAAAAAACGTATTTAGATCTATGAAATAAAACAAACATACAAAAAAGTACTTACATTCACACAAAAAATACTTACATTTAAAAAACTTGATCAAATTTATTTTAATTAAAAATAAAATATATTTTGTCAGTGATTTTTCAAACTAAAAAAATAATAAAAAATTTTAAAAAAAAATTGATTAAATTTATTTTAATTAAAAATAAAGTATATCTCGTATATGAT
>NC_037541.1:1269515-1271816 GCF_001531365.2 Cynara cardunculus var. scolymus | reverse complement strand
TAAAGAATTTAAATAAAGTATTTAATTTAATTATTAAATATATGTTTTGAAAAATTACTAGTTAATTAGGATATGTGAGGTAGACCATTTTTATTTTTATTCATATTATATGTAATGACTATTTAAAATCATAAATAATAATTTTTTCTAAAATTTGAAAAATCTTAACCCAACCCAACCCAAACTGTACGGGTTAGTCGGGTTAGTTGGGTTGATCGTGTTGATACTTTGATACATTAAAATATTATTCTAGTCTTGAATATGTTATTTCTCTACTCATAATTTATTTTTCATTAGCAACCATTTGATACAACTTATCAATATTTCTTACATGTATCATGTTCAGTTAATTTTCTCAATTTACATATATATGTTAACAGTTATTGGACATATATACGAATGTGTTATATAGAGATGTGAATAGATTGAAAATATGTGTATATAAAAAGCGTACATGATAGTGTAATTGTCTAATGTATATATTAATATAAATTCAACAATCATATTAAATCCAATAAATAAAAAGATATCGGGTTCATCGGTTTGGGTTGTGTTCAAATAAAAGTAACTCAATATCAACTCAATACTTACGGTTTAAAAAATTTACAACTCGATTAGACATCAGGTTGTTTCGGGTTGAGTTATTTCGCCTTAAGTTGGGTTGGGTTAATCGGGTTTGATCGGGTTGGTCGAGTTTTTGAGCACCTCTACCAGAAGCTCTAAAGATCTCTGGAAAAGCAAGTCAGAGGCCCAACAGTTGAGAAAATTTCAGGGGATTTTCGTTTACAATATTTTTGCAACGTATCAGACGAGGATCATAACATTAACACTACTTTACGAGAATTCAAATCAAGCCACACTTGCAATAACTTTGACACAGATGATCCAACTTTAGAAGTCTGGTTTCTATAAAATAAAATTAAGAAAATTGATACAGATTCTTTTACCTAATTTGTATATTCGACATAGAACGTCATAATGGAAAACCTAAAGCTGGTTTGTGGGGTCGCTCAACTACATAGTTTCATAGTTGAGGCCCTGATAACATGCACTAGCAATCTTACGAGAAAACAAGCCGAGGTAAAGACCCAGTTATTGAGAAATTAACTGAAATCTAAATGTTAAAACTGTATTTTTTTCTGTTTTTGAAGATCATCTCATTTAAGATATGCAACGATATCAATAAGTATTATTTGGGTTTAAACGTTAAAGACGTTGATGTATCACTAATAGCTTACATGGCAACCTTCTTGTCATTTTAATATCTGACGTGGAACAGTTTCTTTTTCTCTCCGTTCAGTATTTAGCATATTTTCATTTTTACATAAACCCAATTAGATAATATAGTAAACTATGTTTTTCGTCTATGTGGTTTGTTAAAATCGTGATTTTTGTTCTTGTACTTTCAAAATTACGGTTTTCGTTCATGTGGTTTGCAGTTCATTGTTGTTTTCGTCCCTAAAACTAACTCCGTTAGTGGTTTATCGTTAAAGCATGAGGGACAAAAACACCAATGAATTGTAAATCACATGGAAGAAAACCATAATTCAAAAAACAAAGGGACAGAAATAACAGTTTAAACAAACCACGAGGACCAAAAACATAATTTACCCTAAGGTCTTGTTTAGTTTGCGGGATTGAATTGGATTTGGAGTTGAATTATATTCCAAACCCACCACAAGAAGACTCATCATGCTCGATAAGGTTTTGCCCTACAATCCAAATGGTACAAAGATCAGCTCTAATATCGTTCCTCATTTATGTCTTAGGGGTCGTTTACCAAACACTTACCCGATAAGCGCTTATCAGTAAATTTAACACTATCATTTACTTACCGGGTAAGAATTTAATCCACCAAAACGGTATTTTATACAACAATTTACCTGGTAAGCGCTTACCATGGTAAAAGTCGTCGTCCTCACTTACCGGGTAAGACTTTTGGTCTTTTTCTCGCTCTTACTGGGTAAAATTTTTGGTCCTTACCATATTCATCCGGTAAGATAAAAGTAACTTGATATTCACCTACCCGGGTAAACGTTTTGTAAACAGCTCCTCAATTCATGTCCACAACCAAGAAGAAAGGCAATTTGCTAGCAAAATATATTCTTCCCAAAAATAGAAATAATGGCTTAGTTCTTCAAAGGGAAGCATGGCTACTGGAGTTTTTTGCAAAAATGGGTTGCTTTTGAAAAAGGTTTGTAAAAATAGGTTAGTTTTATTTTTGTTGGTAGAAATAGGTTAGTTTGTGTGGGACCCACCCATTTAAAAAAAATCTGATTTTCTATATTTACAAGTTTTACC
>NC_037541.1:1221792-1266220 GCF_001531365.2 Cynara cardunculus var. scolymus | reverse complement strand
ATAAAATTTTACAAAATAAAGGATATAAATAAAAATGAAAATGTAAGTTGAAGGGTAAAACTTGTAAATATAGAAAATCAGATTTTTTTTAAATGGGTGGGTCCCACACAAACTAACCTATTTCTACCAACAAAAATAAAACTAACCTATTTTTACAAACCTTTTTCAAAACCAACCCATTTTTGCAAAAAACTCATGGCTACTGCCCAAGAGCTTAAATATAACTAAAAAATGGTAAAATATTTTATAAAAAAAATATCCAACCTCTAATGGCAGTAACTACAAATTACAAAGTTACAAACACCATCTTAATGAGTCAGCAAAAATCATGTCTTTGGCTGCTTCCAAATCGACACCAATCATCGGTCACGCGAAAATCAAGAAACCGCATTGATTGCCAATGCTAGTTTCCGACATTGGCAGAACTATTGGCGGGATAACGACCATTTTCCACCATCCAAGTGTCAAAAGAAGCCGATAAACAGGGTAGGATGTGGAAGTGAATGAAGGGAAAAGTCCGATACAATCTGCTTCTCCATCTTTGTACCATGGATCCAAGTTTCAAAAAATTTACCAAATTGCGGCAAAGAAGCAGTCAAATGGCGTGGTCTCGACGGCTTCGGTCAGTGATGGATGGGTATACATCAGTCAGATATAGAGGATTTTACTCACAGTAACGCAGCGTTCGTAGTTAATAAGGATCCAATCGTTGGAATTTGGTCAGATTAGGAGTTCTGTTTGGATGTTGTCAAGGAACAGGAGAAGCGTTCTTAGGATATCGTGCTGAAGATGGCATTCGTTGTAAAACTCTCGGATACTCTGGCCTAAACCGTTTCGTTGACATTCCTTGAAACGATCTGATCCAAAACAAAGAGAATGTAAATATGTTAGATTGGGTCCAAACAACAACAAAAATTATGTGCATCATTTTGACAAGTTTCCACAAAAAAAACTCCAAAACTTGGACTTAGGGTCTGTTTGGTTGATTTTCCATTAAGTCATATATGAATAAAGTGGTCATTGTGAATTAATTTGTCTGTATAGATTGAGAAGATTTTTGTTTGGGAGGGTTTTTAATAGATGAAAGGAAAGTGTTTTTTAGTTGGGAGATGCAGGTCTGGAAAAAACTTGGCTTTCTACGTAAAGCTCCCCCAAGAAGCTTATTGAATAAGTTACTTTCTATATTATTAAGCCACTACCAAACAGTCATGTATAGCTCATCCAATAAGTTTTGAATCCCATTAAGCTTATTAAGCTGCTAACAGACAAACCCTTACTTTTCTATAGGTATCAAAACTACTTCAAGTAGTGTTTCAATAAGCTCCAAGAATTTTTTCCACTTTTTCCCAATTATGCCCCTTATATATTTGTAATTAACTTTTCAGCATGTCCTATTAGGTCAATTTGCATTATCATCTAGCTTATCTGTTAGCTTATCAACCAACAGCTTATCAGCTAGTTTGCCAAACATGGCCTAAATGGATATCAAAAGACTTGATGTTGTCCACATATGAATTCCTCCAAGACGAATATTATTGAAAATCCGAACATGGGTACTCCATATCCATATCCGCTACAGGCGAATACAAATGTGGATGTGAACATAACTACATCCCTATTAGTAAATATCCAAAATCTCACACTATATTTTGAGTTCTCATATCCGTTTGCAAGTATCCACATCAGTTCGAGATTTTATATGTAATAAACTAATTATATAACTACTATATTATGTATTATACCAAAGAAAACAAACCATAAATCCACTCGGGATAGGATGTACGAAAACCTTTCCTCTACCCCAAGTGGTAGAGCGATTGTTTCCCTGGCTGTTTACCGGTTACATATAAAAACAGTGCAAGTGCAAAAGAAAGTGACCTGGGAGAAGGTTGACGTTTTTGAGGATATTGCCCGATTCTTGATTTCAAATTTTGAAAAGCAGTTTCTGCCGCCTGGAGTAAAGTAAAACATGAGACTTGGTCAAGATAATATGCAGATTATGTCATGAAATATACGAACCCCTTTAGGTGCTTTCGGTACGGTCAGGGGATTGGACAACTACTAGGCAATACGGAATGGGTTACAGTGAGATGGGCGGGAGAAAGAATTGTGGAAGGTTTTCACATGGGGTAGTTTAGTAATTTACTAAGCTTATCTAGTCTCAACTGATTTTTGTTCCAACTATTTTGGTACGACATAAAAAAATGCATATTTGTCCCACTCAATCCTGTCCAGTCTCGGTCTAATTGTCACACCAAATGTGTGACAACAAGTTTTTGTTTAGTCTTGTACTGTCCCACATACCAAATCACCCTTTATAAAAGGAGGGGTAGAGTACGAGTGGGGCGTGATGGGGGCGGGGCAGGAAGAGGAGAGAAAGAAAGGATGGAAAGAACAGATAAATACCTGCATCTTCGCTTCATCCCATGTTAACCCAACTCCCTTACCCCACACTTCCCCATCTATTTCAACCTGGAAACATAACAGCAGCATCAAGCAAATGAGAAAAGTTGAAACTAGAACGGAATTCTTCTCCTAATTAAAAAGACCCAAATGACCCTATAAACCACAAATCAGTAATACCTGAGCATATAATTCGTTGTTCTGTCCCATATTAGTTGAAGCTTGAGGCTGAGGTTGGAAAGTCATGCCCAAACCCTCCATCATGCACTGAAATAACGAAAAGGTCGATATATGCCCAATCAATAACCAGAACCCAAACAATTGTCAATACTGGATTAAATAAAATCAAGCCAAACGAACCAAGTCTATCCCACCCAAAGGTGGGGGCAGAGGTGGGGGCGGGAATGGGGAAGATGTATATAGACCTCACCTCTACTCTAAAGAGTGGAGTGATCGTTTCCGTGAAGACTACTATATTAGATAACACATTAACCAATTATTTTCAAGTTAATGAGGATCTTACAAGTTCATTAAGTGCAGCAATCGACCCTTTCTTTGACCCATCCAACTTTGTATCTAGAGCCCTCATGGGTCCAGATGCAGTTGAAAATGTCATAGACTCCTCCCTCAACAAAGACTGATGTCCAAAAGAACTTCCGTCATTTACAAATCTTCCATCATCTCCATGAACAGAGCTTGTGCCAGATTTTAGGCGAGATAAATACTTATCTGCAACATCACCTAGAATGGTTACAATAATTGTTGACAACAAGCCACTATGGAAAGTAAAAACATAGAAGAGTATCTTGTGTCGATGAACCATTCATTTCTTCTGCCCAAAACTCAATAATTATTGAAGGGCATCACAGTCTATTAAAAAACTTATCAATACTTTAATAGATAATAAGGTCTCATTATCTTCTCTTAGAAAACATCCTACAACTCTATTAGTCTTCAAAGTTTCAACTTAAGGCATTCCGGCAAAGTAGATTTTATTCATTTGTTACCATGACCATTTTGTAACCTTAAATCATTGGCACTTCTTAAAAGTTTGTCCCTAATTATGACAAAACTCAAAATATAAAAGAAATAGATGATCTTGCTTTCATTATACTTTTTATTAACAAACAGTAAAAGAAAATAAACAAGCATACAACTCCAATCTTATTACATTGTTAACCTTAAACCACCAAATATTTTTTTTACCTGCCAAGTTCATAAGAGATGCCTCAGCAGCCTGATGTTGAGCTTCCCTTCGTGTTCTCCCACTTCCTTCACCAATTCTCTCTCCAGCAAACCATACCTGTAAAAGACGATAGATTGTTTGAGCAAATTCTAATGATTCACAGAAATTGTGTCACAAGTAACATTTTTGAAATTTAAAGGGATTTTGAATACCTCAAAAGAGAACTGCAGTTCAATGCTAGGGACCAAAGCCTGCTTGAATTCTGCCTACAAGCATAGATATAGTGAGTTGCCAGAACAAGATAAAAGCTTAATTTAGTTGATTCTCAAGCAAATACCATCTTAGCATGATAGTCTGCGAACATAATAGATTCTTAATTCGCCTTTGGTAAATTAGGAAAATTTACTGTTTTCATACCTTAGTTCCACACTTGTAGGCAATATAATGTAGATATTCAGCAGGGGATTCAGCATAAGAATCACTGTTGCCAGCTTCAATATCCATATCTCGGTTGCTGGATGATGATTGACCCAAGGAACTTTCCTCCCCTTCAAGATACATTCAGTAAATAAAAAATTATTTTCTTTGTAACGATGCAAGCTCATAAAGCAAAAGAAGTATCAAGGTATAAAGCTACAGGCTACAGAACTCTTGTTGTTGAAGACACATTCCAAGTTAGTACTTATTAGCCAATTGAGTTCGAATTATATATCCAACTGTAAGAATTTGATGACCTACAAAAGCCTCATCTCCTTAGAAATCCTGCAATTGGGATTTGAACTTTTCACCTAAAGATTTCTTAAATCTTTTCAAGTAATTCTACCTTTTATCATCCAAACCAACAGGTTAGGAATATAGTCGTGACACCTCAGTGTTGCATACATAAGGCCGCACACCACATCTCTAACAACATAAGGATATGCTGCCATGTGTGAGTAAACACATTAGTCCTTTCATTTTTACTTGCAAACCGGATCCATGTAGGTCTTACCTTAAAAGATAAGAAATAATATTTACCAATCTTGTTTTGGATTCAGTATTTACTGAACTTGCCCATGTTGATCAGAAGACTTTCTAAGCATTCATATATAGGCTTAAGCTCAGACTAAAACCCATATATATTTTTTGTGTCCAACTCATAGAAAAGTTTGAAACAACTCATGACACAGGGTTGAGATTTTCATGAAACGCAAACAATTGATGAGGCCCAATGATCAATTGGGCTTGACGATCACATGAAATCACAGGTCAAGATTTTAATCTTTTATGACAACCCTCGGCACATATTTGACAGATCAAAAAGCAAAATAAGAATTTAAGCCCAGTACTTCTCAACTTGGTCATAAAACCTACGATTCATAAGCCATAACGCTATCCACTGAAAATGACAAAACTCCTAAAATGAAACATGGAAATGCAAGGCAAAATGCCATATCCATTACAGCTTTGCTTCAGAAGATTAACATGTTCAATGACATTAACATCTTTCCCAACTTGGTGTGTTTTAACTTTTTATATTCTCTAACAATGTCGTTTAAATCTGAACCAATATAGTAACATTTTGGGTTTGACTACAAACCATAATCTGAATGGTCTATAAAAATGTTTTCCCTACTTCCTTATACACCGAGGCAGGAGAAATGGTAACAAATTTAAAATCAATTCCTCTCATCAAATTTACAAATGAAACCTAAACGATGAAGCAATAGTCAACAGATATTCTATATATAGTCAAACCAAAACGACGATTGTTAAAATTTCAAATTTAATATGCTGGTCAAAATATTATAGCTCACACCTCTGACAAAGTTCTTCATTAATAGACAGATAATGAATCAACCACTTATGTACAGAACAAGTGCAATTCCTTTCAAGGGAAAGATATCTCAACCATATAAAATCCTTCTAAGGAATGTAACCTAAAATTTAAAGGGAAATTTAACATTGCTAAAACATTAATACAGATAAGAAGATCGTGATTTCCATTAGTGAACTCGACAATAGAAGCAAAACCTCAAGCAGCAGCAATCAACTACAATTCTTAAGAAAAGAGAGAGATCGTTGTCCTGGTAACTTTTTCACAAAAATAAAATGAAGGAAAACAAGGCATTCCGGCACCAAATGTTGCACACTTCTTAATGAGTATGGAAGATCAAAAGTCACTGACAGGAATATCTCATCAACAATCAAGAGGTGTCTTCTAAAGGTAGAAAGAGTAAAAAGGAATAGTTCTAGCACTTGGTGAAAGTCGTACTACACTAACAAACTTTTCAAGGAAACTCTTGTATATGATTGGACTCTAACCACAATAATACATGTACAGCAGCTTACCTGGAAACGAGGGGTAAACAGGCGGAGAATGGCTTAACCTCAACCTATCATCCCTTTGAAGGGCCTGCAAAAATATATATGTTCATTCTTTTAGTAAATAGTCATCTACATCTAGTATTTATAGCATAATATACTAGCCTACTGCATAAGAGCAGTAGCAACATCAGTTACCTCCTTAGGAAGTCTCTGATTTTCAAGAACTCTATCAGGAAGTAAAGAAGTTTCCACCTTTTGAACAAAGAGTGGTGCACGAAGAGGGTGTTTTTTCTCGATGTGCATAGGCTCAGGATGTAGAGGGAATTCTTTAGGAGGTGCTATTCGGTTTAGTTGTCTTGGACCTATCTCCTCCCCCATTGGGAACCAGCCTCCACGTGAGTCGACTCGAGGAGCGGAAACTTGCATTGGAGGAGGCCTTACAGGAAACTGAGGTTCACTGCTAATTTGATCTCTCATGTCCATACCATGTTGCAAAATGAGTAGCCGCCTCCTTGTATCAGGATCCAGTTCAGATTCTGGCACCTCACCCTCTTCCCTTGCAGGAGAACTATGCAAGCTTGTTTCGGGAAGATTAACTTTAGTGAATGGTTCAAGTACAGGGGTTGCCTGAGGCAATTGCTTATTGGGGTATTGGACAATTGGCCCTGGAATTGTTGGTGGCACTATTGTTGGCTGAGGCATGGCTGCAGGTGCAGTATTGTACTGGAAAGTTGTCTTGAGTACCGGATCTAGGGTAGGTATCACTGGAGAGATGGTTGAAGCAGCTATAGCATCCTGGATGATCACAACAGATGAATTTATGATTAATCAAGTTTCTATAAAAATATATTTATTGTGGGATGTAGATAATTTTACTAATGAGAATACAAGAATACATGGTCAAAAGTGAAACTATTGTCACATTGAAATACATAAACCATGTAATCCTACAAAGAATAGCATCGTAAAAAGACTAATTACCTTCAATCTTCTTTCTACTTCAACATCTGCCATTCCATCAAAACCAAGTGGTTCTTTGTTCCCATTTAAAGCAGAAGCATCATCCTGGGCAGCAAGCAAATTATATCACCACAATTATTTACTTAACCCGGGTCTCAAGACACACTAATCATTATAAAACTGGAGAATAATAGAAACCAGAAAGAAGAGGAAAAGTTATGAAACTTGACACTTTCCCATCACTAACCTCAGAAATCAAATAGTTGCTCACGTCTGGAGGCAGAGGAATATCTTTGATTTCATCTTCATGTGCAACTTCAGTAATTTGCTGCAGAAGGCCATCATCGAAGTCTCTGTTCAAAGATAGAACTTGTCATGCTAAAAGAACCAACATGAATACCTTTATTACAATGATTGGATCTTAACCAAAACTTAGGAGGCCATTTAACATTAGATAGTGAAAAAGAAATGCAAATACTCCAAAAGATGCAACATGAAGGCAGTTGTAAACTACAGAAAATGAATTCTCATCCTTACTTGAAAAAACCACCTCTGACATTGCAAGCAACATTTCTTGCAACACAAAGGATAGGAACAGCACTGTTTGCCTAAAAGCACAAAGATAAACAAAGGAGTATTATTGCATAAGAAAGGATACTACAAACACATTTTTTTAAATTAAGAAAATAAATGGGTATAGTTAGTACTTCAGCTTGAGGAGCATAATATGGAGCAAAAGCAGGAACGACATGAACACGAGGTTGATCTTTCTCGTCCCACACCTTCAGACGATCATCAATAACTAACGCCATCTTGGGATGGCAGTTTCCATCTTGGAAAACATTAAAGAGTGATTTCTTCAACCCTGATAAAATGGAAATAAGTATGACTATTAAATTGCTCATATAACATTTATGGAACACGAATGATGAGTAACAACTACGCGATGTAATTGAAGAAACACAAGCTAGGTAATCGGCTTTCCATTCATATGGACAAGTGTCGGCCACACAACAAGTACGGTTTGAGTAATTCCCATACAACTTACCAGATTTCACACACACAATGCGGTTAAGTAACTCTTTTGTGCTTATTAGATTTGAATCTGGATCAAGAAGCCTCCACATTTCCAAAGCATAGTCCCTTTCAGCCATCGTACAAACATAAACCTCAAATCGCTTCCGTCCTCTTGCGATCAAGTAGCTTCTAAGATCCTCCCATGCAGGTCTCAGTCTCACAAGGACACTTGTATCACGGATCTGTAAAAATGTGAAGGTTTTAGTAAGATATTTAATAAACAAATAAGAAATAAGATCACGTAGCCATACAACATATGCAATCATCAACGCAATCAAACTGATGACCTAAACAGAACACTACTGGATTGAGAAGAAGTGTAAATTATAAACCAACGAAAGCAAGGAATAAGGTAAAGGGCCGGTTCAAAACAGTAGATGCATACCAGTGGGTTGATACGTGTGAGAATGACGTTCTTCTCCTGTAATCTTATAAGTGGACGGACAAGAGGTTGATGGTTGTCTGACAACGCGGGGACAGCCTCAGACTGCGACTTGATTACCTTGCCATTGTCAACAACTTGATCGCTCTCCGCATATTGCTTCAATATATTTCTATCATCTTGATAGCGTTTGATCTCAGCAAGCATACCAGCAACACGCTGTGGATCAACCTCACAGCTCACTTTCCGTTGTAGGGCTTCAATCCTATCCTCAAATGACCGCAATGTATTGGCCACTATGAGCGTCTCATCAAGGTCAAACACGATGCCAAGACATCTAAGGTTCAGCATGACAAGGCATGACTCATAAAGTCCTGGTGCAACATTAAACCCCCAAAAGCACGGAAATAAGTCGTTTCTCCTAGAGCGCATGGCTACCAAGTGAAGCTCCTCTCCACCAAGTGAGACAACAGCAGTCTGCATATGGGCATGTCGTCAATAGCACATTTTAAGTTTGAAATAGGATCAAAGAACACCACAAAATTTTGAAAATCCTATTGACCAACACACTTGAGTAGATTTCAGAATATCCATAAGATTACAACAAGACATAAATGAGAATTACGCATTTGCTTGTGGAGACCAACAAATAAGATCAGACTCCATAAGCAAAAAGACCATAAATACACAGGTCAACATGCAATGCTAAAAATGAATGATCTTGTCAAAAAAGTCATTACATCCCTGCTTGTGCTTTTAATAGATATTTGTTTAGTCACTTCCAATTTGTGAAGCCAAGGTAATGAAAAGAGAAACCCTTTTTACATGGATATCCCTTATTTGTTTTAGCATGTTTTATTCAACCTGCTTCAACACAGAATTATGATAGAACCAGCTATTGTATCCGGTAAACCGATTAAGAGCTTTCTTTGTACTGATGGTATAGTTTGAAGAAAAATTATCCATGAAGTTACAGTCCACTACATGAAGCCAATTAAAGAGCATGTCTTGTTACACATATGGTTTATTCTTCAGCACCAATTTTTATTCCAGGAAGAATCATCCAGTTTATAAGTTTAGATACTCCAATAAACTTCAGTCAAGAATTATATGTAGAGGGTAACATCCACGGGTCCAAACTTTAGGCAAAACTGCAAATTGCAAGTCAAATCAGTCCATTCAAGAATTATAAGCTAGTCCCCCATTTGTATTTCCTATAAATGATCCCGAACTGCAAATTATGACACAGATCGGTCTCTGATTAAGAATTTAAGATTTATGTTCGCATTTTGTAATATTCTGAGTAACACAAGACAGTCCAAAATTCAGAGAAAATATATGGGTTCTTCATCAAGTCAATCCAAAGTTAAAAAGCAAAGTGAAAACTGTTGAAAGTTTCAATTTTAGGTTTTCTTTAAGGGTCTCATCTTTGTCCACCAAAGTCCTCACAATAAAAAGTTTGCAGCTGAAATTAGGGTTTTGAGTTAAATTTCAATTTCAATAGGTTGTGGTCATCTTCTTTTTGTTAATCTGTTTATTCTGAGGTTGGCAAATATACCTTGTTCTCCCTGAGACATGAAGAGTGCAACAGATGGAGCTGCGAGTTCGAGTTGATGGTGTTGCTGCACTCCAATTTCAAGCAAACCCCAGTTGTTGGTGAAGTAATGGTGTGAAGAACAGCAAGTGGCGAGCACCTCTCACTTGGTGTGGAATAGTACGAAATCCGGATTTTGTCCTTCAATTTCTCTCTCATATTCAGATTCATCAGATGAGGATTAAAATAAACCTCAACATCACCAAGTACTTTTTCCCCATCACAAACAGCCACCACAGATTTATACATTCTGTTTTTCCTTCAAAAATCAATTTCTTTATAAAAAAATTCCAAAAAGTAAAAAAGAAAAATTATCAGAATCTTGAGCGATAATTTCTCTCTCTCTTTTCCCCTTCGTCTTCTTCGATTTGTTCTTGTTGTTCAGTGTACAGATTCATATACATACAGATCACTAATCTATCATCAATCATCAAGTTTTTCCGTTCGATTGATTGAATTCATCTTATCGTCTCAGTTAAATCACAAAAAACAAACACAATTTATAACTGATCTTGATCCGTTGTTCGACAAACAAAAAAAAGACCAATTTAGGGCGAGATTTTTTAGATCTGTAAACGGAGGCGCTGATGAACGATCGGCGAGTTTTAGATTTGGATTTTTACATCCATTTGGGGGAAATTTAGATGAAGATGATGATGTTTGACGAGGAAGATGATGGATCGATGAACTTGAAACCCTAGATTAGATGCGGGATACACAAAGAAATTGAAAGGTCAAAATTTGCTTACACACAGTCTCTCTCTCTCTCAAATTTTCTCTCTCTAGAAAACCTGTTTGGGTGTGAGGGTTTGTTGTTAATGGGTGATGTCATATATAATGTGTGAGAGGCGTAGGTTTAGGGTTAGCAAATTACGCCCGAATTGCATACGCGCCGTTAGTTTAGGTTACCTTCATCTTTGTCCCCACACAACAACAATTAATAAAGAAATGTTGGGTTCACGTAAGATCAAGGATTTTTTGTGAGACCTGTAAGATTAATTTATGTTCATTGATTAACTTTATAAGCTAATGATCTAATGGTCTAAAGTTGTATGGTGGCAAATTTGTGATTATTGAGAAGTTTCGTGGCAATTTTGTGATTATAAATGTTTATATTGTAGATCTAATCTAAGGATAGATAATTGGTCTTACAGGTCTCACGAAAAACTATCGATCTCACATGATCCTAAGTCTAATAAAAAGAAAAGAAAAAAAGATGGATCATTAATGATATTATTTATAATTATGGCTTATTTGATAAGCTATATATAACTGTTTAGTAGTTATCTAGGATTTATTTCTTAGTAGCTTAATAAGACTTATAGTTTATTCAGTCAGTTGTGAATGATTGTTTAGTTGTGGATTAATGTAATGTAAAGTGACTTGGGGGCTATTTGATTGGTTTTGCATTAAGTCATGTATGGACAAACATTTTTATGTGGATTAATCTGTCTGTGTAAAACCATAAATTAAGATACTTTGTTATTTGTTTCCTGTGTTGAACAAACGATCCAGATGTCATATATGATTGTTTTAGGCTTTTACCGCTCATTGTATATTAAGTAGTGATTAAGATAACTATTTGTTTAATAATAAATATATTAAGCAGTTTCTAGTATAAAGTTTTATGCAGAAAGTCAAGTTCTTTCGAAACATGTACCTTTTAGTTAAAAAATATGCTTCGTCCATCTATGGAAAAGAGCTCTCAAACAAAAAAAAAATCAATCTATGCAAACAGATTAAACTGCACAGACAATTTTATTTGTATAAGACTTGATGGAAAACCAACCAAACCGCCTCTTAATTATGTAGAAAGTGGTTTGTTCGGTAAGCTTCTAGATGAGGTTTTATACAAAAAGGAAAGCTTTTTCGAAACATGTTCCTCCCAATTAAAAAACATGTTCCTTCCATATATGAAAAGCCCCTTCCAAACAAAAGTTTTACCGGTCTATACAAACAAATTAATTTACACACACAGTTTTATCCATACAGGATCTGATGAAAAATCAACCAAACAACTCCTAAAATTTTGGTACATCTGGTTTATATAAATCTAAAAACATCGTCCATGAACTTTAAAAACATATTCAACAGTTATGCTATAGTTTTTTCTAAAATAGAGTATCAATTAGCTATTGGAGCAAAAAACTCTTAGGGGGCATTTGGATCGTCGAAATCCGATGGAATTGAAATGGTCAATTTCGTTGACCAATTCCATTCTGACTTTTGGTTACCTATGGAATGGAATTAAATTCCAAATATTTCCTTAAATGTGGATTTGATCATTCCTTCATAAAAGTGATGGAATTGAGATCCATTCCAACCAGTATTTTGAAAATGATAAAACTACCCTCACTAAAAGATAAAACCCTAGCCGCTAATGTAACTCCTTCACGATCGACTTCTTTCTCTCAATCAACAGATTATTCTAGTCATTCTCCTTCATTTATTGAAGTCTGGACTCCTTCAAGATCGATTTCTTCCTCTGTGAATCCTTCACCGATTGATTTCTCAAACATGTATTTCTTCCATTCGATTTCTTAAACTTGTACTGCTTCCATTCAGTTACTGTTTCCATTCAATTTCTCAAACTTGTACTGCTTCCTTCACCAAAAGGTGACCCATAGCATCACGGCTTCGATTTAGGAGCACTGCTTCGACCCATAAACATCACTGTTTCCTTCAGTTTGAGTCGAGGCTGAAGAAGCACAGATGGATGAGGGAAAGAAAGATAAAAAGTAAGAAAAAAGGAGAAGGTTGTTATTGTGTTAATTTGCTCTCCATATGTAATGTAATTAAAAAAAAATCAAAGAAACAGTATTTTTGTCATTTTTCATAATTCCATTCCAAATTTTGTTGCAAACAAAACAAACAGATTCCAATTTATTAAACATGTTACATTTCATCCCTGTCAATCAAACACTTGGTCAAACATGATAACATTCAATTCCAATTCCTTTCAGATTCCAATTCCTTTGACCTATCTCATTCATTCAAAAAATCATTATGCGAACCAAACGCCCCCTTATAAATCCCCAACTTTTCTATCACAGCATAACCATTGAAGATGCTCTATTAAGTACATAAATGATCATTAAAGTTTACATTTTGCTTTAAAAATAATCATTCTGACTGATTTGTTAAAAAAAAATGTGTCAAATGATGGGCATTTTCATCTTTTCTCTCTTTTGTAGTCTTTAACCCACCCTTTCCTGACCTCCATCTTTTACATTCTGACAGCCTCCCCGTTAGGGTGGGGCCACTGTTAAACAGGAACGTGATAAGGGTGGTGGTCAGGGGAAACGATAAGGGGACAGGGTCATGAGGAATCAATATAGGAAGTTGAACAGTTAATCTGATCCATCCTCTTCGTTTTATACAACATGTATAACATCCTTTTTTCAATATAATATTTTACTAATTTTACACTTCTGTTATCTTTTACTTGGTTTTATCTGTTACACACCCTACCACTCCCCAAATTGGCTTCTTGCATTTTCCGATAACCTTCCCATAAGGGGCGGGGTTACCGTTGAACACATGAAGGTGACGGGTTGCTGTCACGATGAAATGGGAAGGAGAGGGGTGTATATTAAATAAAAAATGTATTTTTAGAATTTAATTTAATATAAAATAAATAAATCATATAATATATTGTTTAATTTTTAAAAGTGATATTAATGAAAATGGTTAAATACAGATTTGGTTCTTGTGGTTTACATAAATTAATGAGTAAGGTCCCTGAAAAGAATTATTAACAAAAAACATCTCTGTCATTTTTTTTATAACGGATATGATTCTTCCTCTAACTCCCTCGGTTAAGTTTACGTTAGCGAGGGGCAGTTTTGTCTATTCACCCTCCTCTTATCTCAACTTCGATCTTCAATGACATATTTGGTCCTTCAAACTACTTTTCATTTTACAACATATTTGGTCCCTTAAAATATATTACAGTTATATAAGATATAAAAATATAACTTTAACTGTTACACATTAAGGTGATTATAATTAATAAACAAATAAATATATAAAATGTTATAATTTAACATTAACCGGTTGAAGATTATTAGTGTTATTATGATGTGTTAAATTATATCATTATTACATAATAAAACTAATAATCTTCAATCGATTAGTGCTGAATTGTAATATTGTTATATTTTATTAGTTATAATTTAATTATAACCATTTTAATGTATATTAGGGGTTGTTTGGCCGTTGTTGAATGGTTTGGTGCAAAATAATTAAATGGTCAGAATGATTAAGAAGTTATCATGATATAGTGTAAAATGAAATATAACTATTTCGCAATTATTTACAACGAAATTAGGGCGCTGAATGGTTAAGAGATGCCTATTATTCAAAATCATTAAACGAGTTTTAGAACCATTAAGAGACAAACTTTTTTTTCGCCAACAAGATTCATCTCTTAACGATTCAGAAGAAGACTCTTAATTGAACTATTAAGAGGTAAACAAACAACCCCTTAGTTGGTTTAAATAAACTACTTAAACTTATATTTTTATATATAATATAACTATAATACTATTTTGTATATTAATTAGTTTTAGTAAAATGCTAAAATTTAAAACTTTTATATCTTATTATCTAAAATATTGTTAGATATTTAATTTTATAACTATTTTTAATTGTCAGCTAATTAAAACAAAAAGAGTAAATTACATTTTTGGTCGAGTCTCGTCATCTCCATCACGACATTTGAGAAGGAGCAGTTCCAATGTATCATATGCAGAAGGAGCCAGATCCGTCTCCAACCATCTTCTGTTCCCTTTCTATACCACCAAATATGCCCCTCTCTCTTCGTCTTCATCATGAATCGAACCCCCTGACTCTTCATGATTCGACCCCTCCTGCAAATATGCTTCTACATCTCATCTAAATACCAGATCCACATATGTTTCATCTGTATTTCTCAGCCGATAGGTTCATTGATTCAAATCTGGTTTATGAATTTTTTTCAAGCAGACCAGGGTTATGTTTCAAAGGTTTGTGGTCTGAGGTTTTTTTATTTATTTCAAAGATCTGTGATTTTTTCCGCGAGCAGATCTAGATATGTTTCAAATATATGTAGTTTGAGGGCTTTATGTCATGTTTATTGATGTTATTTGATCTTAGTTCAAAGTCTTTGATTTATTTATGGATCTTTAAGGTTGATTTGATATTAGAACCTGTTAAGATCTTCATGATGATGAAGTGTAAATTTTTTAACTAGGTTTGAATATGGTGTTAGTTTGTCTTCAGAGAAGATGAGCAGTGACGAAGGTGGGTCATCGGAGAATATGAACTGGTCAAAGTTACAAGATGTCTGTTATAATTTGAAACTAAACAGACATGTGGCACCATTTAGTTGGTGAGATAAAAAGAGACGGAGCCAGCTATTGATAAAGAATGGAGTAAATTACATGTTTGGTCATGTGGTTTTAATAGAAAATAAAAAATAAATTAAATGACTAAAACACCCCTCTAAACTAACTGAGTTAACATCATTTTTTGGATGGAGTTAGATTTAGAGATCCAACATGTTATAAAATGCAAACTTACATGTATGCAATCCATAGATATTTCAAAATAGGGACTCAAAGTGTTAAAACACATAAGCCACAGGGACCAAGAATGTAATTTACTCAAACAAAAATTTATCAAAATTATATTTTATGTGAGCTTAAGGATTTCATGGAAGTAATGTCTGTGAAAAGATAAAATATTTCATGGTAAAATTTAAGCTTCAAATTTTATTTAATTACCTTTGCTAATTATATTTAGAAAATGATGTTTGTACCACCAAATTTTAATGGTTAAATGGAGGGACCAAATCATAAGAATGAAAGTTTGAGGGACCAAATATGTTATAATAATGTAAATTAGTTCGAGGGATCAAATATGTTATTGAAAATTGAAGTTAGGGAAAGAAGATGGTGAATGGACAAAAATATCCCCTTACTAACGAAAACTTAACTGAAGGGTTAGATGAATGACCATATCCGTTATAAAAATGAAACTATAAGAACACTCATTGTTAATAATTCTTTTCAGGGACCTTACTTGTTAATTTATGTAAACCAAAAGGACCAAATTTGTATTTAACTTGTCTTTATATTATCTAATCATTTTTAGGTGTACCTAATTTATTTATTTTTCTTTCTAAATTCTTTTAGAAGTGAAGTCTATAATTTACTACTTTATATGGACAACTTATTATACATTTAGGTGTCGTTTATCAAACGCTTACTCGGGTAAGTGTTTACTAAGTCACTTTACTTTACTGGATAAATATGACAATGACTAAAAATCTTACCCGATAAGAACGACGGCAAGAATCGAGAGCCTTAATGCCCGGTAAGTGAGAATGAGGACTCTTACAATGGTTAACGTTTATCGGGATAAATTGTTGCATACGATGCGTTTTAGTGAATAGAATCATACCTGGTAAGTAAGTGATAATGTTGAATTTTACCGGTAAGTGTTTAAGTAAACAGCCCCTTAAACTTAAAAAATTAATTGAGAAATATCTCAAATACAAGATAATACATATTTTTGAAGGTCATGAACAATTTACACAAGTTTTTTTTTTTTTTTTTTAGCGATGTTTAGAAAAAAAACCTGACTTTCATTTTTTTTTTTTTTTTGTGTTTTATTGATGGTTAGAAATGCAAAACACAAAAAAGGGGGTCTCTTGCATTTATCTATATTTGGAGGTCTTGTTTGTTTTTTTCTTTTCAGTTCTTGATTACCTCTTTATGTCTGATTCGGTTAGACATTTTTACATTTAGACTGTTTGTTTTTATTTTATTTTCATATGCTCTTATCACTTAACAAGGCATGAATAAAATAGAGGTAACCTAATCTCTTTATATCTTCTTAATCGAACGCACACCTACACCAGTTCTCTCTAATCGAACACACCCCTCCATCAGTTCTCCAATCGAACACGCTTCTCCATCTCCATTGTATGTATCTCCATCGCCTCCACCAGTTCCATCGTCTGCATCTCCATCTCCTCCGCTAGTTCCAGTTCCCTGTGCGTTTTCGTCCCAGTCGGTTTACGTCTTTGTAGGTTTTTGTTTTTGTCTTTGTGCAAACGATAAGGTATTTTTGTTCCTGTTTTGGTAGATTTGTTGTTTTGTTATATGATTTCGTTTCTGTTTTAGTAATATGGTTTCGTTCCTGAATTATATGATTTCCCTTTTCTTTATACCCATAAGTTTTCTTGAATTCTTGTTCATACCACTGCTTCTCGTCGGATTTATCCATTGCTTAATATTTATATTATTTCATACGATTTATGTTTTTCATGTCAAAAGTGAACTAGAAATTGGTCTCTCTTTACTGATGCTTTTCATCGGATTTATCCACTGCTTAATAAATTGTTTGACTTTAGTTTTTGGATTATGGAGAAACTCAAGGAAAATGCAATATTAGAGGCAGAAAGGTTCAACACGGTCGTACTTGATTGATGATTTGAACTGTTTAAGATATCTATTATTCAAACTTTTGAAGTACTTAATTTTAAGACTTACCAATTTCATATATATTTTGATGAATGTAATAACCAATAGCTTTCTTTTATACATTTTAAACAGTATTTATCGTATTTCATTCCTCAAATTTATGTATACTACCAACCCGTCGTAACCCACAAGGGTTGGGTTGAATTGAGATTATTTCAAACCGTAATAATTGAGTTGAGTTGTAAAAATGTCCCAAACCATCCAACCCAACCCGTGTATACCCCTAATTTTTAGTGTTGGATTAAAAATAACGATTGTTAGATAATTTTACATTTATTTTAATAATTAGTTTTCTTATTGTGATTATTTATATGGATATATGTATTTAAAAGTGAGTGTGTGATATTAAATCATTTAAAACCATAATTAGTTGTAATAAAATATGATGCAATAAATAATATGCGGATATGTTTTGTTGTTGTGAGTTGTAATAATCAATTTTATGGCACTGAGTAGTTGGTAAATTGTGATTATTTAATGAAATAACAAATAAAAGCAAATATATATTATATATAGGGGCAAATTCAAACGAGAATGCTAACTATTTAAGAAAAAGATTATTAATGTACAAAATCATATATGATCTGGACCTGCGACTTAAGTGGTCTCAAAAGTTGTTTGCTTCCATTTAATGTAAATCAAATGTGATTTTGTACATCAACGACATTTTTCTTAAATAATTAGCGTTCTCGTTTCAACTCTCTCTCTCTCTCTCTCTCTATATATATATATATATATATATATAAGACATTGCAAACAAGGCTTACAGAGGTATAAGAGATCTAAAACATTGTTTCACTGCAAATCTTCAGGAACTGTTGTCGGACCTTGTGTGCTCAAGATAATTGGTCGTATGGATCTTCTTGAAAGGTTATGTTTTCGTATAAAGACGGAACTAGTGTTGTTTTGCAAGCTTTCTTTGCCAACCGACAACAGTTGGGGTTAATATTTTACATATGCATTACGAAAATTTAATATGCCCGACTTGATTAAGGGTCGTATCTGTAACCGGTAAGGGAATGTAGATGCTGGTTTAGAAGATACGGGTCTTGTACTCTTGTTGCAGATAATGCTTTGTACTGATAGTCATGGCACATATAACACACAAAATGTATCTTTAGGGGATGCTATTCCAATGCAATAAACGACATAGTGAAAACAATTACAAAAGGTGATCAGATCATATTTTTTGCACGGGTTGTTACCATAAAAGTCATTTATGTTTCACTTACATGCAATATATTATACATGAGAATACATTATAGTTCATTAAGTCGTTTTGGCTACATACGTACATCTATGACATACCATGTTGGTTCGTCTAAGTCATCTGATGACACCCCATATGACTTATGACTTATTTCTGTTCTGTTACACTTCCATTGTACTCAAAGATTAAGTCATGTGTTAAATCAAGGTGTTATAGTTACCATCCCCATTATCATACCACCAGCCGTTGTCTTCAATCAGGGCCACATAAAAACCCGTTAACCCATCTAACCCAACTTGGATATAGATCAAACCAACCTAACCCAAACCAAAACGTCAGTTAATTCCTAAAATACGCAAACATATTTTGGCTTGAAATAGGTTGGGTCCAACCTGATGCCCTGGCTACTCCTTATTCATCATCCCTTGTTTATGCCTCCAAAGTTACGTTAACATTTTATAAACTATAATTGAACTTTAATGTTACGTCATGCTGTTTATTTTCTAGCCTTCCTTTATCTTTTATATCAATACATTAGATGGTTGATCGTAATGCTGCGTAGGTTTTTTGTCTTATTTTCAAATTATCAGTTGTTAAACTATACTTGTTTACGTAATGAAATCTCTTTGCTTCAATAATTATATCTCTACTTCGATGATTAATGGTAGTTTAGGTGCTTACGTAAAGCTACTAACGCCAGCGGCCCACATACAAACCTAAAAGTACAAAATTTAAATATAAACATCACCAGATACAACAATCATATTCATATCTGATTTCTTTTAAACATCATCACAATAAAAAATAAAATAACTAAAACAAATTTCCATTTTAGTGCGAATCAGAAAAAAAACCCTAGTTCGAATAGAAAACCAAGATCAACAGAAATATAGTAGCAAACCACAATTGGCAACTGGATGGATACTGTCATATGAAAAAAGCAAAAAATCCCAAACCGATTTTTCCAAATCACACAAGTTTAGACAAACTTGGACGATGGATGACAACACTGCGAGGTTCCATCTAAGGGACCAACAACATGGTCGACGATCGGACAACAATACTATCGACATGTGTTCCATCTGATCCTAAGTCGTGGATACTGATCATATCACTATTGTCATCGTTCTGATGATAAAATGTACAGTGCTAGCAAAAAACGTAAAAAAAGCAATTTAACATATAAAATTGTAAGTATTTCATCCCTCGTGATGATTTGCATAAGATAATTTAACTGAAAGCAGATGAAAATAATATAACTATAATCTATATTATATTATAAAGCATTTGATAAAAACTCTTAAAAACCATTTTTTATGCATGAAGTCCTTTATATTAATGCATATTACTTAAAATTCAAGATTACAAGTAAACTATGCATATATTCAACTTATTAAAGTTTCATGTTTGAATTCGTGTAACTAAATGCGGATAAACATAATTAAATAGAGGATAAATATATCTTTTTAAAATATAAAAAATCTAAAATATAATTAGGATAATTATTGAGTTATAACAAAATAATTAATTATTATCCTTATAAGAAAATTATATTACTAAACCAAATATAAATTATTTCGTTATTGAACCTAAATTAAATTATAATAAAAAGAATTAAATTAAAAAATTACAAAAAAATATGAATTTTAAATAGTTAATTTGATACTAATATTGATATATTTTTATCAAATTTATATTTTATTCAAAAATAAAAATATAATCGCTTTTTCAAAATCACATAACCATACTATAACATCGACTGAGATAAATAATAAAATAAAATATTAAAATCAAGATATATCTCACTGTATTGCACGAGTACTCTTCTAATAATAAAATGCATGATTAATAAATGTATCTTTTGTTTAAATTTGAATAATGCAATAAAAAAAATTAATATTCTTTCATCTCAAACCCTAGAAAAATTCAAAATCCAACCCGACAGAAAAACGGGCCAGTTACCAAATCCTGACCCGAATATGTAAATGGGCCATCAACGGTAACCAACGGACCAGTGACGGTATCGGACGGCCGGGATCCGACCCAAAACAAAGAGGATCCGACTCGCGAACAACCTCCGTCTAAAAACCTTCGAAAGAATCCCAATTCGAGTTTTCAGCTCATACCCAGAGAGGGATCTTCACTTCGTCAAACAAATCTTCAAAAATTTCCATCAAAAAACCCAAATTCAAATACACCCACGACTCGTTTTCCCCCAAATTCCAGTTTCTGGTCTTCATCATCCACCTAATTTCACATGAGACTTTCGAATTGAAAGAGAAAAATGATCGTTAGGACCTACGGTCGCCGGAGCAGCAGCAACAGTAGGAGTAGTAACAGTCTGACTTTCGACGACGCAGACGGTTTCGACGACTCTTTATCTCAAGAAAGTCCTCAAGAATTAGATAATAACGGTGATATATTCAGTTTCGCGTTTCCGTCTCAAGAATCAATCAAGAATCCGTGGTCTTTTGATTCCGACCCGTATAGTTTCGATTCGTCTCAGGATTCGCGTAAATTGGCGGTTCTACCCCCGAGATCGAAGAAGCCGAGGACTGAAGTGAACGAGAAAAAGAAGGATAAAAAGGGAAAGAAAGCAAAGAAGCCGGTGGTCATGTTTACTGAAACTTCTACATTAATGGAGACACAAGAATTTGGGGAGATGATGGAGCATGTAGATGAGGTGAATTTTGCTTTGGATGGGTTGAGAAGAGGTCAGCCGGTGAGGATTCGTCGTGCTAGTTTGTTGTCCTTGTTGATGGTTTGTGGTACCTTACAACAACGAAGACTCTTGAGAACCCATGGGTAATGAGATCATTTTATGTATCAAGAAACCCATTTGATGAATTGTTACAATTTTACTTGAATCAGATGTGTGTATTATACATTATGAATTATGATACATATGTGTGCAATTCTGACATTTGATGGTTATACATATATAACCAAGTTCATATATGGGTGCATTTTTATGCAAAAACATAATCGAATGTCTTTGTGAACTTGGGGTAGAGTAATCTTAGTAATTAGTTGATATTGGGTAGTTTTGTGGGATTGAGTTGGTTTCAGAAAAGAAGGAAAATATATGGTTGCATGTGTATGTTTAGGTTTTGGTGGATTTAGTTATAACAATTTGCTCAACTGCCGAATTTTTGTTTGTGTTTGTGACTTCATGTGGATATAAGCTTGTAGATCTTTGATGTATATTAGGGAAATGTCACTCTTATCTGGCGTTGTGGGGTTAATCGTGGTTATGTATAAGAAACCCATTTGATGAATTGTTGCAATCACTCGAATTAGGTGTGTTTTAGCCCTTAAATTCTGTACATTATGATACATATGTGTGCAATTTTGACATTTGATGGTTATATATATAATTAAGGCCAAAATCGAATGTCTTTGAGAACTTGGGGTAGAATAATCTTAGTAAATAATCGATCTTGTGTAGTTTTGTGGCATTGAGTTTGTTCAAGAAAAGAAGGGAAATAAATGGTTTTCATGTGTGTGTTTAGGTTTTGGTGGACATGATGCAATGGATTTCAATTTGTGCAATTGCCGGATTTTTGTTTGTGTGGATATAAACTTGTAGATCTTTGATGTATATTAGGGAAATATCGTTCTTGGTTGAGTTTATGGTGTTTTTGGGGTGGATATAAACTTGTAGATCTTTGATGTAGAAATGATAATTTGTTGTGTTCTTTGAACTTGTGAGTCCAAGATTGCTTTGGATCTGTTGTAGTGCGTAATTAATATTTAGTAATCTTGTTTTACAGGACGGCAAAGACAATTATTGATGCTGTATTGGGGCTTAACTTTGATGATACCCCTAGCAACCTGGCTGCTGTGGCTTTATTTTTTGTTTTGACCAGTGACGTAAGCTGCTTATGATGCTTCCTTGTTAATGAATAAGAAACCTGTCGGTTATTTTTAATAAAACTATTTATGGGTTCATTAGTGGTATGCATGGGATTCTACCCGTTCTTCTAATCTTCGTATTGGGTGCTTCACGGGTCCCACTCTTCGTGGATACGAACGGGGTTCAACTTTGATTTGGTTCCCGGATTGTTGGCCATGAATACACAGGGACAAATAATTGAGGATATGGTCGGGGACATTGATACTTTTCCAGAGAAAATGAGAAAGACAAACTTCACAAGCTTTTGATTGTTTTATATATTTAATGCATTGATTATGAATTCGTGTCGTTCTTTTATTGGAATTATGGATATGCACATGTGGATAAACACATCCCCTCATCTTTGATCTTTTAGAATCTCTGTATCCATGTATCACCACATTTGTATCCTTGCAAACATAGATCCAATAATTTCCACACCTCTAGAACTATTCTAGAGCATTGGCTAAACGAGAAGTCAAACCAAACCAAACGAAACAAACTCGGTATATCCCACTTGGAGGTGGGGTCTGGGGGTGGGATGTACGTAGGCCTGACATCTACCTCAAATAGTAGATTGGCTAGACGAGACTAGTTCAAATTATATTTCATCCGGGATAAAAGTTCAATATGGAGAAAGCCATTTTTTATTTCTTATTTCTATAATCTTCTTAAAACAATGGTACCCTTAGTACATTATGTAATTTGAGCACACACAAAAGAAAACTTGTAATATTTCTGTTATGGACCAATGTTATGACTTAATTTACCAGATTTAGTCTTGATTATGTAATCTTTATTTGATTTCAGGGCCAAGAGGATTACCTTTTGGATTCACCTAGTGCCATCCGGTTCTTGTTAAAACTATTGAAACCTGTCACTGTACATGCTATTAAAGATAAAGTTGCAAGCATTGGTAGTAAACTTGTAGCTCTAAGCAAGGATGCTCCCATCTTTAACGACAGTAAGGGGGAAGAATCCACGTCTGCTGCTATTTTGCACAAAGTTCAGGAAGTCCTCATCAGTTGTAAAGAATTGAAGCCGAGAGGTGGAAGTGATAGTGAGACAAAAAGACCAGAATTGAATCCAAAATGGGTTGCTTTACTAACGATGGAGAAAGCTTGCTTGTCGACTATTTCTCTTGAAGGTACATTCAAAACTCTCCCGCTGAATGATATTTCACTTTGATATAGTTACTCATAGAGGATTAAAAAAGTTGCATTCAAATCTTGAAAAGTTGATGAACATAGGTTCAGAGAAACCGATTAATCCATGAAAATAACCAAACGATCCCAATACACACACATATATCATATATCACCGGGTGGGGTCATGGGAGGGTAAGATGTATGCATACCTGACCTCTATCCAAAGAGTAGAGCGGCCTGTGTAGATCCCTGGCTTGTGAAAAGTGTGAGAAAGAGAGAAAGTGAGATGAAATAAAGCTTAATTCATCAATTAGTTGCTAATCAAACTAGTGGGTGTCTGGGTGACTCTTAATGCGTAGGCCACCGGCGAGTTGGCCCGAACTAATCAAAGTGGTGGGGGATACATAATTTCTTGGTGCTGCTTAAGTGGCCGTAAGCGGGGGAATTTAGAACACGATCCTTAGGATTAGACTCGATTGGCTATCATCACGACGTTTTTCTGCTAATTTAACTCCTTGATTAGGTTTGTTTTCAACAAATAATTCATGTTTATTTGCATTTTTTCAGAGACAACTGGGACTGTTCGAAAGACGGGGGGAAACTTCAAGGAAAAACTAAGAGAATATGGAGGACTTGATGCTGTAATTGACATCATAAGGGAATGTCATGCTGTAATGGAGGTGTGACCTTGTATGCCCTTTGTTCTCTTTTTCAAAATGTGTTTGTGTGTGTGTGTGTGTATAGGGTCAAGTTCAGGGGAAAACCGTAAAAAAATGAAAAATTAAGGAACACCTTGGTAACTGTTGATCTGTATGGTATGCACATGTGCATACAAGTAATTTGTATGGACATGTGCATAACATGCACACGTGCATAAATACCAAGAAACAACTTCAATTGCTTATATGCACATGTGCATACCATCCAGATAAATGGTTACCACGACGTTCCACAATTTTTCATTTTTTTGAGGGTTTTCCCCCGAACCTCCCTCCCCCTCTCTCTCTCTCTCTCTATATATATATATATATATATATATATTAAGTGGTAATTTATTTATCAAGTGATGGGATAATCTCATCCACCAATTAATTGTAGAGCCGTATAAGTTGTTGTTTTAATAAATGACATATGTTATATTAAAATATGATGAAATCAATTCTGGTCCACATATTGAAGGATATTTTAGTCATTGACAAATGGTCGAACCTTTCCCTAAAACTATGTTCCCAATCCAAAAGCCTTTGGCCTAGCGGTATCGTAGCCCTTGGCCTTCTAGGAGGTCAGGGGTTCAAACCTCACCATAGGTGAGGAGAGTGTGTGAGTTTATTTGTTGCATTTGCCGTATATAAATATTATATACTTCAAAAAAAAAAAATTATGTTCCCAGTTTCTTGATTCAGAGAGAGCAATATTTTTATTTGCAATCGATTTATGAGACACCTGGCTTCATTTTATAGGGGAAGTCTAATCTTTTTATGATCTCGTAATTATATGCAGGGATGGCTAGAACGATATTCATCTCCAACCCCCGAGTCACAAAAGATTGTTAACCTAGAAAGCCCGATGCTTCTGTTGAAGTGTTTGAAAATAATGGAAAATGCTACATTTCTTAGTAATGATAACCAGGTAAACTTTTCTTGCAATCGGTTTATCAGTCGGATTTCTTGTTCTTATGAAAGATTAAGTTGTGATGTGAACTAAATCAGCCGGGATTCTTGTTTGCCAGAGCCATTTGCTTGGAATAGAAGAGGACTTTGGTTATCGGCATGTTTCACAGTCTTTCACGAAACTTATTCTTAGCGTCATTAAGATCCTCTCGGGTATCTATTCTATCTATATGAAACTAATAGGTGAAAACAGTGTTCGTATCTTGCTTAATATTGTTTTAAACTTTATTTATTGCCATTGATTTCCAGGTGTTTTTCTACTCAAAACTTCGTCATTTAAGCCTGACAGTAAAAACTGCCATGGTCTTTCCAATGGGACTGATCATCTTCCTTCAGTGGCGGATAATGACAAAGGTACGGCATAAGTAATTCATGATGAATATTTTGAGAAAGTTCATTTAGGAAATGTAAATATTTTGAGAATCACGAGAACCAACTATTCATGATGAATATACATTAATATTCATGAATATTATTCATCATGAATATCATGCATTTCATTCATATTCATCATGAATAGTTGGTTCTTACGGTTCTCAAATGGACCTGCCCCTATTATTTTGACTAATTTTCTTAAAACATGCTTCCTAATTTATACCTGTAGTTTCATGTTATAAAGTTCAATAATGAATATAAACTAATTGATGAATATTGTTTTCTTACTTGACTTGTTTTCCTAATCAGCAGTCGACTGCAATGAAATTATATATATCAGCTCCTCCATAGAGAATTGCAGTATGGATCAGATCCCTTCCCAAAAGACTTCTAAAAAAACCCGAACTTTATCCCATAAACAGACGGGTTCTTCAAAAGCTGTTTCTGGGGTGGATGGTCACTTGCTAAAAACGAAAGCAAAATCTTCGACTTCTAAATCAAGCAGTAGTACGTCAAGTGGTTTGAAGAACGGAGGTAACCATGGTTCATGGATAAAGTTGGGCAAAAAAACCGAACGCACAAAGTGCACCACCACGTTCGATTTTGAGGATAGCCAAGATTCTTTTGGCAGCGAGGACCCTTTTGCATTTGGTGAAGAGGAGAATAAACCGTCAAAGTGGGATTTATTGTCGGGGAAAAAGAACGTATCTCAAAGTCAAAAAAGCAGTTCGGTGGTTGAAGAAGATGATTATGGGAGCCAATCTTTAATGGTGTTGAGCCAACAAGAATCAAGCAATGTGGAACGTCATGATTCTCCTCAAGTTTCTTGCTCACTTGCGGATGATGATGACGACGATGATGATGAAAAATTCAGCCTTTTGGCTGATTGTCTTCTAACAGCGGTGAAGGTAAAAATTCTCACAGGTCCTTTTGGTTAAATGACAATTTTACCCGTACTAATATAGGAAGTAATGTATTTCTCCATGTTATAATTAACAGTAAAATTGGAAAGTAGGCACTTTCGAAAATGGATTCTCGGACAAACTAAAATAGAAACGTGAACACTTATTTTAGGACGGAAGAATAAATGACAATTTTACTCTTAATAACATAGGAAGTAATGGATTTCTCCATGTTATTACTAAGGGTAGAATTGGAAAGTAGTCACTTGCTTTTGAAAATGGACACTGCAGACAAACTAAAATAGAAATGTGGACACTTATTTTGGGATGAAAGAAGTATTTAATTAACTAAATGACAATTTTACCCTTAATAATATAGGAAGTAATGGATTTCTCCGTCTTATAATTAAGGGTAGAATTGGAAAGTAGGCACTTAGTTTTGAAAATGGACACTTATTCTGGGACAAACTAAAATAGAAAGATGGACACCTATTTTGGGATGGAGGAAGTATTTAATTAACTAAATGACAACTTTACCCTTGAAATAGAACCGTTTGAACTCATGAGAGTCTTGTTACAGGTTTTGATGAACTTAACAAACGACAACTCTGTGGGATGTCGGCAAATTGCCGCCTGTGGAGGGTTGGAGATCCTGTGTGCTTTGATAGCCGGCCATTTTCCATCGTTCAGTTCGTATTTACCCACTTTTAGTGATCTAAGAGACAAGTCGCTTCTTGAGATTGATCATCAGGATAATAAGCGGCTTACTGATCAAGAGTTGGATTTTCTTGTGGCTATTCTCGGCTTGCTTGTCAATTTGGTTGAGAAGGATGGTCATAACAGGTGCTCGTTTCTTATGCTTACAAAGCATCTGTGACCTCATTTATTTTAAATGGAAATCGTTGCAATTTTGATTGGATAGAAGGATTATATTTATATATAATATGTATTTTTGGTACTTGGGCCATGTTTGATAACCATAAGATAGCTTTATTAAAAAAGATCTGTTTGGTTAGCAATAAGATAGCTTATGAGCTAGCTTTATTGAAAAACATCTGTTTGGTTAGCCATAAGATAGCTTATAAGCTAGCTTATTGCAAAAGCCCCATTTGGTTAGTCATAAGATAGCTTATTGAAAAAGCCCCGTCTAGCTTATTGAAAAAGCCACGATTGGTTAGCCATAAGATGGCTTATAAGCTAGCTTATTGAAGAAGCCCAGTTTGGTTAGCAATAAGATAGCTTATAAGCTAGCTTATTGAAAAAGCCATGTTTGGTTAGCAATAAGATAGCTTATTGAAAAATCTCTGTTTGGTTAGCCATAAGATAGCTTCTAAGCTAGCTTATTGAAAAAGCCCCGTTTGGTTAGCCATAAGATAGCTTATAAGCTAGCTTATTGAAAAAGCCTTATTTGGTTAGCCATAAGCTAGCTTTTTGAAATGCTACTTCAAGTAGCTTTTCAATAAGCTCCGGGGCTTTTTTCAACTTTTCCAATTATGTCCCTTGTATTTTTCCAATTAATTCTTAACATGTCCTTTTTGGTCATTTTATATTGTCATCTAGCTTATCTGTTAGTTTTTATCCACTAACTTATCAGCCAAGTCCAACAACTAGCTTCTAGTTTGTCATATTCACCTTTGAGATTTCTGCATAAGCTCATGGTTCGTGATTTCTACAGATCACGACTTGCAGCTGCGAGTATATCGATACCGAGCTTAGAAAGTGAAATTACGGATGTAATTCCTCTGCTTTGTTCCATTTTCTTGGCGAACCAAGGGGCTGGTGAGGCAGCTGAAGAAGGACGACAATCGGCTTTGGTGAGTACATTCATATTTCTTTTTTAAAGCAAAATGACCAAAATATCCATGGTTTAAAGCAAATTCTATAGACCAAAAAGTTGCACTTCTCTCCATCCCAAAAGAATTGACATATTTGATCCTGATAGAAGTTGTTGTCTTTTAGCTAAATGACCAAAATATCCTTGGTTTAAAGCAAATATTGTGAGCCAAGATGTATCGCTTCTGCTTGAAATAATCAGAAATGGAAATGTTGTGTTTCTTGAAATACCCGTTGCTGGTTTTGCCTGCACTTTAACCTACATATGTGTGAGATTTATTGATTTGGGGCTGTTTCTGCAGAATGATGAGGATCCTGTTTTAGAGGGAGAGAAAGAAGCGGAGAAAATGATTGTTGAAGCATACTCGGCTCTTCTTATTGCATTTCTATCTACAGAAAGGTTGGTTGACTTTTTTAGTTTTGCAAATACCTTTCGACTTCTTTTTCTTTTATGGGAACACATGTTCTTGACTTGACAGTAAGAGCATACGCAACGCCATTGCTGAATGTCTTCCAAACCGCAAGCTGGCTGTTCTCGTGCCTGTCTTGGAGAGATTTGTGGTATGCCATTTTTGCCCTTTTAACCTTGTACTCCTTTCATTCCGACATAAATGTCCACAATGAAAAATGCACACAGTTTTAGAAATTTGTAATTACTATGATTTTTAATTAACTAAATGACAATTTTACCAATAATAACGGAGGGAGTAATGAATTTTTCTATCTCATAATTAAGGGTATAATTGGAAAGTAATGAATTTTTCAATCTCATAAATGACAATTTTACCCTTAACAACAGAGGAAGTAATGAATTTTTCCATCTCATAATCAAGGGTATAATTGGAAAATAGGCGTTTTACTTTGGAAGTGGATACTTATTCTGGGACAAAGTAAAATAGAAACGTGGAGACTTGTTTTGGACACAGGGAGTATCAAATCCAAAACCCCAAATCAAGAAATTTCCAATCGAGAAAAATCTCTCTGTGTGTCTTCATGGAAACAACCGTTCTACTCTTTAGGGTAGAGGTCAGGTCTGCATACATCTCATCTACTAGACCCTGCTTTCAAATTCAAAAACCCACATCAAGAAATTTCCGATTGACAAAAATACCCTTTATTGTTATGATCTTGCAAAATCTAGGTGTCTTCATGGAAACAACCGCTCTACTCTTTAGGGGTAGAGGTCAGGTCTGCATACATCTTATCTTACCCATTAGGTCTCACTTTTGAGTGAGATTTACTACTGGTCAGTTTGGTTTATCCTCTGAACTTAACTCTCCTTTTTTTGACTAGGAATTTCACATGTCGTTGAACATGATCTCAGAGGAGACACATTCGACGGTTCTTGAGGTAATCGAATCATGTAGGATGCTATGAAAGTAATTGAATGAATGAATGAATCTTGTACAGCTTCAACAACCTTCCTCTTGATGAGGAAAACAGATAGGATCATGTTATATTGACCACATTGACCACCATTACATCATATTTTACTTCTATTTTATTTCATAGTTTTTTTTGGGTAGAATTTGTTTTATGCGAGCTTTTGTTGTTCGTTTCGTTCGTAAGCCGTGGTTTCTTCACCATCTTGGTGTTGTGTAGGATCCTTGTATGCATGATTTATGCTTTATGGGTCAACTTTAAGAAGAGTTAACCAAGAGTGTGTTTTGGTGTATGTTAGTTGGAGAAATGATTTCTGAAGAACTGCTTTGGAAGTGTATTTTTAATGGTATTTAGTAGTGTTAAATATTTATATAATTTCTGTAATGGTAAAAAGTTATGAAGTCAGTGTTTCCTCATGGAAACAACTGTTTTACTATTTGGGGTAGAGGTCAGATCTGCAAACATCTTACCCCTCGGGCCTTACTTTCAAGTAGAGATTGCCGGTTGGGACGGTCCGGGACGCTCGGACCCCGGTTCAAGGTCCGGCTGGAGACCGGGTATGTATAGGCCTAATTTTTCAAATTTTTAGAAGTTATAGTACAGAAAAAGTGTGTTTCAATACAAAATTTTACGAATCATAATTATAATTACGTGAATAGCATTATTTGTAAAAAAGATTGAAATTTCTTTTTAAAAATCGAGCTGAGCCCGGGACTGGGACCGGCGGGCTATGTTGGACCAAGGGTGTTTGGTTGGGACCAGGACTAGGATTGGCCAGCACGACATGGATTTTTGGCCATTTCTACTTTCAAGTGGGATATGCAAGGGGTGTTGGATGCGTATTGTATGCGAGACACGACAATACAAAAATTTGTTATCGTACGTTTGACATGACATTAGACCGAGACAAAATGATTGAGGCAAAAATACGTTATTTTGTTTTACTGAAATAGATGGAATAAAAATAAGAAATATGAGATAAGATTGATAAAATACTAAACTATTAAGTCAAATTAAAACATTAAAATCTGTTATAATTCTTTTAATCTCATTTTTGTTCGTCTAGTCTTAGGGGTGTTTGGGATTGCTTATTTGAAACAAAAACACTTATCAACTTATTATAAGTCAGAAAGGTTTAACATCTTCAAAAACTTCTTATTACCGGTTTGACACCGGTATAAGTTGTTTATCCAAACACTCAAAAATTCTTATTACCGGTGCCATATCGGAATAAATCAATAAGTTGTTTTTATAAGCAATCCCCAGCACACTCTTATTAACGAACCAAGCACATCGTTCATTTTCTCTTGGTTTAGTTTGGTTTTCAAATTATAAACTATAAAGGAGTTATTGGTGTGGGCCTAAATTGAGCCCGTCGGTCGAAAGGCCCTTCGAGACAGGAACCAGTTATACATAGGATCGATTTTTTTTTGAAGTTTTTAGAAATAACAATACAAGTTTTTCAAGACTTATTTTTTAAATAAATATATAATATTTAAAGCGTATTCCAATGCATAATTATAAAAAAACCTGTGTAACATTTTTGTCGAAAAGGATTTAAAAAACAATACTTATGAGAAAACCGGAATGGGCATATGACCGATTTGGGGCCCCGCCAAAAAGAATATAAATTGGGTCCGGTTGCCACGCCTCGGATCGTGGTAAGATCCTTTTTGGTCTTGAATTTTTGTTGGATGCGAATTATAATAAGGTTGTTAATATATGAACCCATATTGAAATCAAGTAAGATCGTACATTGGGAATGTTTTTACATCCCAATATGCATTTTCACACGTGTTGATAGAAAACTGGTTTATAGATTTATATAACTTGTTGGGTTTATGCGTCAACATACACGATCCACCGAGATTCAGCCATGCGTCGCTCAGATTCGTCCCTCCCCCCCAAAGCACGCCCCCCCTCATTTGCCCTTCTGGCCCATTTTTCGGAGGCTAGGTCCTTATACATGGAGGAATTTTCGCAAGTGTTGAGAAAAAATCACAAGTATTTCTCCATGCTTGGCCCCTAACGTTTTCTACAGGCACCATGGCTCTTTGGCTTTCTCGCACGGTTCCTTGGTTTGCCTGCATGCTTGCCTTGGCTTCCCTGCATGTCGTGCCCGATGACTACTACCGTTGGCTTGGCGTCCTTGCACGGTGCCTTGGCTTGCCCGCATGCCGTGCACGTTCTTCCTTGCACAGTGCCTTGGCTTGCCCGCATGCCGTGCACGTTGACTACAACCGTTGGCTTGTCGTCCTCGCACGGTGCCTTGCATTGGCTTGCCCGTATATCGTGCCCCTTGAGTACTACCATCGGTTCGGCTTTCCTGCACAAGGTGCCCCTTGACTACTAATATATATATATATATATATATATATATATGTGTGTGTGTGTATGTGTGTTTATGTATGTGGGGGGGGGATGTGTACAATATTATAAAACTCTTAAAAATTAATTTTTATACATGAAGTACTGTTTATTGATGCATATTATTAACATTCAAGATTAGAAGTAAATTGTGTATATATACAACTTATTAAATCTCTATATTTGAATTCGTGTAACTAATCACAAATTAACATAATCAAATACAGGATAACATTTACAAAAAAAATCTAAAATATAATTAGGATAATTATTGAGTTCTAACAAATATTTAATTATTATATTTATAAAAAATTATATTATTAAATCAAAAATGAATTACTTCGTTATTAAACCTAAATTAAATTATAATAAAAAAATTGAATTAAAGAAATTACATAAAAAACAAGAACTTTTAAATAGTTAATTTGATACTAATATAGATATATGTTTTTCAAAATTTTATGATATCTTCAAATTTTATATTTTATTCAAAAATAAAAATATTATCATTTTCTCAAAACCACATAAAACCGTATTATAACATCGACAAGAACAAAATAAAATGAAACATCAAAATCAAGATGTATCTCGCTGCATTGCATGAGTACCTTCTAGTGAGAGTAAATATGTAATTTTTTATTTGATAAATGTAATTTATATTTTGGTTGATGCATATGATAAATTTATTTAATGAGAGTAAAAATGTAATTTTTTATTTGATCTTTCTTTTGTTGCAAATTAATTTTCGGTTATATTTCTTAATTATTCCATGTCTTGTCATTGTGAATATTCCATGCAAATTAATTGTCGGTTATATTTATTAATTATACCTGAGTAAACACTTGTTCGTAGGTGAACCATCTCATTTCAACATTTAAAAAAATATTGTGTTCATATGTGAACCTGATAACTACATACACGTAACAAGAACCAGGTATGTATAAATTACCAATTATTCAAAAAAAAAATTGAATAATGTTCAGAAGTAAACACATTTTTCATTCCACATTTATTTCATATATGAATGACACTACATAGTGTATGTGTTTACTCAAATAAAACATGGATGTTACAAAAATCTTTACTTGACTTTTTTTCCATATACACCCTTGTTCATACATGAACAATTCCCATAAATATCGAATACTTGTTCACACATGAACCATTAACCAAAAAAAGCTGTAGAAGAATCTGATGTTGGAGATCTTGCTGTCGATTTCGATTCGATGACCAGAGTAATTACCGGATAGTTACATTGTTATTAATAGACGGTTACAAACATCCCATTGTCATTAATGGACAACTGAAATCTTTTCCCAAAATACCCCTTGTGAACATTGTTCACTTAGATTACATTGTTTATGTGTGCAATTATATACATTTTATGTCATGAATGATCTCAGCCACAAATTTCGAAGATCAATGAATAAGATTGGTTCACAAAGTTAACACCATATATTGGGTTAACAAATGAATTCACCCCTACATACCATATCATGGGGCCGTTTACCAAACACTTACCCGGGTAAGCGTTTACCAAGTCATATTACCTCACCGGATGAATATGGTAAGAACTAAGAATCTTACCCGGTAAGAGCGAGACAAGGACCATGAGTCTTACCCGGTAAGTGAGGGCGACGACTCTTACCATGGTAAGCGCTTACCGGGTGAATTGTTGCATACAATGTCGTTTTGATAGACTAAAATCTTACCCGGTAAGTAAATAATAATGTTAAATTTTACCGATAAGCACTTAGAAGGTAAGTGTTTGGTAAATGACCTGCTATAATAATAAAATTGATGTTTTTATAACCGCCCATTAATGAATGTGAAGTTAAGACAAAAAAGAAGATTACCATTGTGTCCTCAATATTAACTATATGGCGATTGATTAACCTAATCTAACAAAGGCTTGTGATTGGTCTAAATGGTTTGTATAGTTAATGCTTTTTTCATGGTTAACAAATGATCTTAGCTCTCTATATATAAATGTGACGTCTAAACCTTCTTAAAAATTAAGGGTTCAAGTTTCACCGTAGGTATACATATATATAATCTTCGAAAAGAAAGAAGCGTCTGAATTCATCAATGAAAAAGACACGATAAGTGATACACGAGTCAACAAACTCGAACATGAGCTCGAGATCGATCATACATTATTCAAATGAGGCGAGTCTGCTAATGGGATTATGATCAGCTATGCTTACGGAGGAAGGCGAGAATTAGCGAGTTTACCTGATCGGGAAATTGTTCTTGAACAAAATGGCTTCCTTCGGGTAACCATTCTATCTCCAAATTCGACGCAAAGTGTTTAACAATTCCGCTCTTTATTAAATCTTCGACTCCTGGAAATTTCAAGAAATAATCCTTCTCCCCCAAGATCAGCAGCATCGGATTCTTGATTATGGGATCTACTATGTTGTATTCTTCGTCCATCGACCTTAAACAACACAATTCACAACAAACCGAGTTCATGCACGCTGGTGTAAAAAGACTCACGGTTTCGTGGGTTTGTGACTTGAAGTGCGTTTGCCGTTTGGTATGCGGACAAGACTGGAGTGGACGGGAAAACTAGGGTTCCAAACCTTTCTGTAATAAGAAGGTAAGCTTTCAAGCCCCTTGACTTTCCATTAGACTAATTTAGTCAAAGGCGTTGTGAACTGTAATTGTGAAAAGGTTGGCGTTGCTGGGCTGAAGAAGAACTTGTCGTTGAAAAGGAAAAATACCCTTCACCGAAATCAAAAGAGTAAGCAGTTGACCAGAAGAACGAGAGTGAGGTAGACGGGTGAAAGAATTGTAGAGGGTTTTAGGGTTTTAATTTTGACATGGGTAGTTTAGTAATTTACTAATCTTTGCCTTATTTCCTTTATTTTTGTTTCACCTACTCTGATATTGTCCTCAAATTCCATGTCCTCACCCTGTCCCACCAATCACTTGAAGACACATCATTATATCATTTATTTAATTCATTCTTTTATTCTCTCAATAAAGTGATGATGTGGATTCACATGATTGGTCGATATAGGATTTGGGGACAATAGGTTTTTATTCTATTTTGGTGGGATAGAAAATAATGTCTTTTTGTCCCGCTCAGTCCTGTCTGGTCTCGGTCTAATTGCTGCATCAAACGTGGAACAACAAGTTTTTGTTCTGTTTTTGGCTGTCCTGCTAAAAGCAACCTTAAAAGTTGAAAGAACCAACATTGGTTCTAAGGTGTTATATGGTGTTGTTAATTACCTGTAAGGAACTTTGAGTGAATTTAGAAAACCGGATTTCTCGTACAGAGTTCCATAGGCCGAAAGATCCTCCTCCGTGAGCCACGACGGTAAAGGGGTAGATGGTTCGACTATATCCATAATCTCTTGGTTCTCGCTGGCGACTGGCAATTCGCTTCTAGAAAACAAGATGTATATGTTTCGTACAACAGTTTTTGCATCAAGACGGCCGAAATCAGCTTCGGCTCTTCCAGGTTCCTAACAGAAACAAAATGTTGTTATCCACAATGGTGGATGTTTTTCAGTACAGTTTTTTCTCCAAAAAAGTGGGACCCACAAACAAAGAACATGATTATCGAAAGCTTGTAATGGCACAAGCAAAAAGAGGTTTTCTTGGGTTTTTGTCCAAAATAGCCGATCTGGCCTCGCTCTTCACTTTATAGCCACCTTTAACCTTTTTATCTTATTAACCGAAATAGTCGACATTATACAATGAGCACTTAAGCAACTTACATAACCCACCTTTTTCAATATAATATTCAGAAAAAGTAAACATTAAGCAAGTTGCATAAGTGCTACTTGCGTGATGTCTTCGTGGACAAACTAAGTGCCACTTGCATTATCTTGGCTATTTCGGTCAATAAATTGAAAAGGTGGCCATAAAGTCAAGAGTAACAGAGGTTCAAAGGCGAAGATTGTTAGGTTCGATAATCACATTTGTGATTGTTAATCTGAAAGAAATGAAACATAAACCAAACCAACCCAAACGAGTATATCCCACTAGGGACCGGGATAAGATGTATGCATACTTTTCCTTTGCCTCAAGAGGCAGAGAGACTGTTTCCGGAAAGATTTGTATCTAAATGCAAGGGACGTGAACAACATTTTGTAGTACGCACCCGCCATCTATTGATGTAGAAACCTTCAGGCAGCTCTTTGAGGAAATTAGGGGGTCCGAAGGGTGTATGTGGTATTCCAAGCGATATAACTCCAGTTACTCTCGTGGGGTGGAGGAGCGCAAAGAGGTACGCTGGTCTAGTCCCAGAGTCTTTCGCGATTATGGAAATCTAAACGCAAGTAAAAAGAAATAGTCGTCAAAATTTATCATCAAAAGAGTAAATAATCAAAGTCACTACCGTAACAATCACCTAAATCATACATGAAAATCTGGAAAAAAAACGTTAAGGGGCACTTTGCTTCGTTTCAGGAAACAAAAGTGGAAGTAAGAACAGGTATGCTGAGAAATGGAAATGGGAATGAGTTTTCATTCGCAAATTGGGGAACGTTTTGTTACTAATATCTGGTAATGACTCGTTCCGTTGCATCAAACAGCACATCAATAATGATTTTCACTTCCATTATGGACCCTTATTACTTCCAAGTTCCAAGCAACCAATCCTTGGTTTCGGGAAATTGTCCAAAATAGCCATTCTGGACTCCCAATTCATTTTATAACCATTTTTCTACTCAATTGACCGAAATAGCCAAGATTTTTGCAAGAAGCACTTTTAACAATTTGGGTGAAATCTACCTTTTGTGAATTTAATATTTTTAAGGAAACACTTCGGCAAGTTGCTAAAGTGGTATTAGCGAAATACTGACGGGACAAGTAACACTTTAGCAAGCTGCGTAAATGGCCTTTCCATGTTAGTATTTCACAAGAAGCTATCTAGCAACTTGCGAAAAATGTTAGTTGATGAATAATTTCGCAAGTTGCTAAAGTGTTACTTGCGAAATCTTGGCCATTTCAACCAATTGAGCAGAAAAACGGCTATAAAGTGAATTATGAGGTTCCAGAACGCCGATTTTGGACAATTTCCCCGGTTGTAATACCGTGATCGAAGTATGTTGATACGAGCCTTTTAGGTAAGTTTCAATAGTGTTCTGCAACATTCAAAACACAGACATGATTTAATAGTGATTTTCCTTCTATTTTAAGTGTGCAACTGTTACCGTCAAATTTAGGGCATTTTAATCGTTTGCCGGAAAAGTGAGAATAAAATCAGACACTAACAGAAAAATTCGCTGGAAAGTGCATATGATGAGATCTACAGACTTTCGGAATGGAAAATTTGTACTGTTAAATGCAATAATCGTTATACAGCACAACAAATTAAAGCATCCGTTGATGTACCTTAGCAATGCCGAGAGAATCAAGGATTGCGAGAAGATCGTCGACGAGATCGGAGAATCCAAATTTCTCGGTCACTGGAGGTGGATCCGAGAGTCCGTAGCCTCGGCAATCGGGCGCTATAGCTCTGTAACCGGCATTGGCGACGGCAATCATCTGGTGCCGCCAGCTGTACCATATCTCCGGAAAACCGTGGAGGAACACCACCACCGGCGATGATTCGTCTCCGATCTCGGCTAAATGAAGCTTCACTCCGCTGACTTCCACGAACTTGTGCACTATCTGATCCATTTTTGCTTGAATTCTTTGGAGAAGTCTTCAATGGGGGGAATTTAACAAGAAAAGATCAACGGTGGCATGCGTCAATCAGAGCATTCCGTTCTTGAAGTTGTCGTGAAATAATATTTTATTAGTTTTTATTAATTTTTTTTTTAATTTTTATTATAAAAATATGTAATCAACTATTTTTTGTAAAATCGGTTTGATCACAAAATAATATTGAAATTTCACAGTAAATCATACTAAGATACAAAAAACACGATGAAAGTGTATTTTTACAGTGTTTTATTGTAAAGATTCAATATTATTTATATGGTATCATGGGTCTCATGAAAACAGTCTTGCCTCACGCGATCTCAGTTCTCATAAAAGATATTTTTATAAGTAATCATCATTGTAATTATGTTGATTTTTTTTATTACAAAAGGTGAGTTTTTATAATTCACAAAGGGGCCGTTTACATAAACACTTACCCGGTAAGCACTTACTGGTAAAATTCAACACTATCGCTTACTTACTGGATAAGATTTTATTCACTAAAACGCATCGTATGCAGCAATTTACCCCGGTAAGCGCTAACCATGGTAAGAGTTCTCGTCCTCGCTTACCGGGTAAGACTCTCGATTCTTGCATTTGCTCTTACCGGGTAAGATTATTAGCCATTGTCATATTCATTCGGTAAAGTAAAGTGACTTGGTAAACGCTTATCCGGGTAAGCGTTTGGTAAACGGCCCCTAAATTTAAAAATATATAAAACTACACAATGATACTTCTTATAAGAATTACTTTTTTGACTTCGATTTATTTTTTCAACATCAATAATTACATAAAAAACTATTAAAATGTTAAAAACTGCATACAAAACTATTAAAATGTCGTTTTAACACAAATTCAAGGTAAAAACCCGATATAGGAAAGATCAAAGAGTTAATGGGATTTTTCATAGATATTTGGAAAATAAGAAAACGAGCTCGAAAGAAGTCTAAAAACCCAAATCAGAAGCTAGAACACAGTCGCTTACACGACTTCACCTGCGACTTAGGGGCCGGCCCCACAAATACCTAATCGGTAAGTGCTTACCAACAAAATTTAACACTATTATATATTTACCGGGTAAGATTTTAGTCTACCAAAACCACATCGCATGCAACAATTTATCCCGTAAGTGCTTACCATGGTAGGACTCGTCACCCTCACTTAACGGGTAAGACCGTAAGACTCTTGGTCCTTGTCTCGCTCTTACCAGACAAGATTCTTGGTCTTTACCATATTCATCCGATGAGGTAATATGACTTGGTAAAGGTTTACCCGAGTAAACGTTTGATAAACGGGTCCTTAAGTTGCATGTCGGGTCATGGGCATGTTGTTACAAGTCGTACACATATTGCTTTTATTTGTTATATTTCGTTATTTTGTTTCCTAATTAGTTTAGAATAAATTTTTATTAGTTTTAATCATTATTTATTAATCATTATTTATTGGCTACCTAATTGAATTATGATTATTTTTTATTATTATTATTATTATTATTATTATTATTATTATTATTATTATTATTATTATTATTATTTTATTAATTATTTAAATACTTTCCTAATTGGTTTATGATTAATACAGATTTGGATTCTATAAGGGTGCGTTTGGTGCGCAGACAAGACAGGACGGGACAGGACAGGACATGACAGTTGTTCAGCGTTTGGTAAGACATAACATGACAGAACAGAACTGGTTAAAATGACCAATTTACCCCCAATGAGCTGTTTAGTGTTTTTTTTCACGAAATAATCAATATAAATGTTCCAACTATATTCATCAATACGCATCTATTCTACATAAAACAGTAAGCATTTTTATTTGAAAAGATGGTTACCTAAATCTTGCTTCCAATGTTCAACAAACATATTACTGCTTGCACACTATCCTCATTAAGACCATCATTCAAGAAACCCTAGAATTCCACACAGAGTTTTAACCCAAATATATATATATATATATATATATATATATATATATATCGGAAATCAATCAAACCCCCCAACGATGCATAAACTTCATCAGCAATTACCAAATTCAAAGTAGAAAACTCATCAAGCCGACACCAAGTTTTACATTAATACACAGAGAAACAAACAAATAGACATACAAATAGATAGATTATACGTTTTACCTGAAGTGAGATTCAGAAGAGGGTTAAGAGGGGCGAGACCAAGAAAAGATCCAAAAACAAGCTTCGAATTAGGTCTAAACCGAATGGCATTTGGAGGTCGGAATGAACAGCGAATTGAAGAATTCGATCTGGAAATCGAAGGAAGTGACGATTTTAGAGATGACATGCTCCATGTAGTTGTGACACTCGCCATCTTCTATCTTCGATTATGGCCCGTGGAGGAAGGAAGGGGTGCGATGGAGGGTGCAGGGGCGCCGATTATGGAGGGTGCAATGTGGGGAAGAAAGGGGGAAGGGGGTAGTGTGGTAAAAATGTTTCTGTTCCACTTAGTTCCAGGGGTAATGGTGGAACACGAATGTCCCATGCTTGTCCAACTTAGTTCCACATTTAGCCACACCAAACGTAGGATAAATGTGTTCTGTCCTGTCCTGTCCCACTCTGTCCAACATACCAAACGCACCCTAAGTATCTCTTAATTAGTTTAGTCTATAAATAGGGGTTACTGTTTTCATTAATATTAAGTTATTTTGATCAATAAAATTATCTTTAAGGTTTTGGGCAAATTAAATGAAAAAGTAACATATTTTAACTTGATTCCTAATTTGGGTTACGTACCTTCAAAACTTCTATTTTTTAGTATCTAAGATGTAAAGTTTTAAACATTTAAGTACCCGGATAACATGTTGAAGCATTAACCGGTTACCATGCTGATGTGGCGAGTGATGTGGTGCTGACATGAATATCTTAATCTAACCGGTTAATGCTTCAACATGTTTAACCGGTTAATGCTTTAACCAGTTACCCGGGTACTAAAATGTTTAAAACTTTATATCTTAGGTACCAAAATGAAAGTTTTAAAAATACGTTTTCTAAAATAGGAAACGAGTTAAAGTACATATTATGACCTATAACAATCCAAAAGTGCAGATTTTTCTGTATATTTGGTATATGGATATGACGGAATTCACCTGAGTGAAATAAGTAGATGAAAGAATTATGAAATGTTTGAAGGTTTTAATTTAATATAGGTAGTTTACTCTTTACCTATTTTTAATTCAGCTTGGTCTATATAGACGGCTTAATAATACAAAAAACTTAATTCATACAGAGCTTAATGGAAAACAACCAAACAACCCCTTGAACCACATCTAAAAGGAGTAAACCAGAGCCGGAACCTTTTGACGTATATCTATCAGCACAATAATCGATACACACAACCCGCAAACGCAAGGTTCAAACTTGAGCTTAGAAGCATTACTGTTTGTTGCAATCGAGAAAATTGAGGATGAGTTGATTCACGTGATCGGGGAATTGTTCGTGAACAAAATGAGATCCTTCAGGCAAGTATATGGTTTCGAGTTTGGGTACGTATTTCTTGACCGCCCCACTCCTTATGTATTCTTCGGTTCCAGGTATCTTGAACACGAAATCTTTCTCACCCATGATTAGCAACGTCGGAGCTTCTATTTTCAGATCTTTTGGAGCTTCTTTCGGAGGTTCAAATTTGTCCTTTAGAATCCTACAACGATTAACAAAATTGAGAGCTAAACGAGAACCACACCTTACTACCGAATTGACTCAAAGACGTTGCACAATTCTTTTATATCTTGTTTTGCAAGCCTGGGTTCTTCACGGAAACAGGGGTAAAGTCTAGACCCTACTTTTTGTGTTGGATTTACTGGATTAATTTGGCTTGGTCCGGTTCACATCATACCATTAGTACCAATATGATTACTAGCACTCTGTTGCAACGTCTCGTCTATTTTGAGATGGGTGTTTTTGGTACGTGGATGAGACTGAACAGAACATGACAGATGAGAGTTAAGGTACGCGGGTGAAAGAATTGTGGAAGATTTAGGGTTTTATTTAACAAGGGTAGTTTGGTAATTTACCTTGTCCTATCTCCCTCCTTTTTGTTCCACCTATTTTGGTGGGACGGTGGGACAGTAAAAAATGCATTTTTGTCCCGGTCTGATGTCGATGCCGAACGTGGGCAACAAGTTTTTGTAATGTCCTATCTCACCTACACTTTGATGTTACATGGTACTATCAGTAAATTACCTGTAAGGAACTTTGAGTGCAGTTCGAAATCCGGATTTCTCATACAAATCCCCGTAGACGGCAAGATCCTCCTCTGTGAACCAAGAAGGTAAAGGAGTGGATGGTTCCACCAAATCCATTATCTCCTCGTTTTCACCCGCTATCGGTATTTCACTTCTAGAAAACAAAATGTAGATGTTTCTCACCACCGTTTTAGCATCAAAACGTCCAAAATCAGCTTCAGCTCTTCCAGATTCCTGACAAAGGTTTCAATTATACGGAATATTCGAATATCATGAATTTACCGAGTTAAAAAGATGTCTTTTTTGCTTAAAATGTAAGAATCAAGAATTCTTTATTGATTCTAATACGTTAATCACGATATGAATGCGTACCTGCCATCTTTGAATGTAGTAGCCTTCGGGGAGGACTAGATGAGTCCTGGAACCGGGGGGCCTAAATGCCACACCGAGTGATACAATTCCTGCAACTTTCTCTGGGTTAAAAAGGGAGAATATGTAGCCAACCATTGATCCAAAATCTTTACCGATAACAAACACCTAAAAATGTTCAGACAAACATGATCAAAATCAACTTCTTGGTGTCGTTTTGCACGGATTTAACAAATATCGTACTTTCTAAGAAACCCTACTCGATCTAACGTAGAGTCCAAATTCATTTATTTTCTCATTGTGTGCCCAACTTCCATGATTTGAGTATAAATCGAATGAGGACCAGGAAAAAGAGATTAGAAAGGGAGAAAGACAGCGTAAATGTATCAAAGAATAAGCTCCACAAGTGAAATTGATGCTGGCAATATCTTGTAACAATTACTAAGGGTGTGTTAGCTAGCAGCTTAATGAGTTTAACGAGACACAACTTATTTGGTCAGCTATATATGACTGTTTGGTATAGGCTTAATGATATGATATGGCTTATTCAGTAAGCTTATAGGGGAGGTTTACGTAGAAAGCCAAAGCAGCCACTCCCAATTAACAAAAACATTCATTCCATCGAGGAAAAAACCCCCAAAATATAAAACCTTCTCAATATATACAGACGGATTAATCCATCGACTGCTTTATCCATGCAGGACTGACTTAATGAAAACAGTCCCAAATGAGGTGGTCCAAGATTGAAACTTTGCCAAAAACATTTCAAAGGAAATTGTTTTTGAAAGCTATGGGAAATAGTGCTTGTGAGTTCTCATTCATCCATACAGTTTGATGTTCTAAAGGTGTCGTCAAAATTCAAATAGTACCATTGAAACTATCGGGGAGAAAGAGATAAAATTGTAACACAGATGATCAAATCCACGAATTCAGTCAACGACGTTAAATTCAATGGTGTAGATTGATCGAGTATGCCTCTGATTCGAAATTTACACACTAATTCACGATCAGAGTGTATACGTATTCGAAGATTATACCCTAAAGTTATGATCCATCTCTTATTGACCTAACAACTAAATCTCCCAATTCCAAATCTCTCGTTCATCTGCAATGCGAAAGCGAAGCAGAAGCTTGATGTACCTTAGAAATAGCGAGAGAATCAAGGATCGAGGCAGTATCGTGGACGAAATCAAAGAAGGAGGTCTTCTCGGGTTCTGCAGGTATGTCGGATAGTCCATATCCTCTGTAATCGGGTGCAATAGCTCTGAAACCCGCGTTTGCAACAGCAATCATTTGATGGCGCCATGTGTACCATATTTCCGGAAATCCGTGAAGAAAAACCACAGCCGGCGAAGACTCCGACCCAATCTCGGCTACGTGAAGCTTGATCCCGTTGACTTCAATGTAATTGTGCTTAATTTGATCCATTGTTTCGCACAGAGAGAGTGAATGAGTGTGTTCAAAGTGGTTGCCCTCCGATCAAGTATCAACCACCATCTTCAACGTCTATTTCTAAAGAAAAATGTAGGAGACGAACACCGCCGTTGACCAACTTCAAGCTTCTAGAACACTGTCATATTGATTATATGAATTTGAGTAAATTACAGATTTTATCCCTGTGGTTATATGAAATTTGAATTGGATCCTTGAAATGGAATAATTACAAGTATTATTATTGTGTTTTTATTTTTGTTACGGATTGGGTTCTTACATCTAATTCCGTTAGCCACAACCCGGTTAAGTCAAGGGTATTTTAGTCCTTTTACTTTTTTGTTTACAAAGTTGAAGATATATATATATATATATATATATATAGGGTATATTTCTTTTACAACCTTGTGCATTTGTACAACCTTTGCAACCCAATTAATTGAGATATTTATAGAAATGATTGGAGTTCATTTATTATGATTTGAATATTTATGGAATATGAATAGAGTTTATTAATTATGATTAATACTTTATATTAGGAAACAATTAATT
>NC_037541.1:1217389-1221697 GCF_001531365.2 Cynara cardunculus var. scolymus | reverse complement strand
CCAATGGTTTTTCGTGAGACCCGTAAGACCAATTCTCAACCCTTAGATTAGATTTACAATCGTCAGATCTGAACATTTATAAATGCCACGAGACTTCTCACAAATTACGAAATTGCCACCTTGCAACTTTGCAACCATTAGATCATTATCATAAATTTGATCAATGAACATAAATTGGTCTTACGGGTCTCACGAAAAACCCTTGGTCTAACGTGAACCCAACCCTATATATATATATATATATATATATATATATATGAAAGATCATGTGAGAATAAAAGTTAAGATGAGAAAAACGTAAGAAAAAATCTGAGCACTTGATCACTTTTATTCTCAACCCCACCCCATGAATTGCGCTTTTCACATGAATTGATCCGGTGCACCGTATTAGTGTTGTCTTCAATTACGATTGATCCAAGGTCGAGATCACTTTTTACCTTCTCATCATAACTTCCATTCTCATCGGAACCCAACCTTATATATATATATATATGTATGTATGTATGTATGTATATATGTATGTATGTATTATATATATGTATGTATGTATGTATGTATGTATGTATGTATGTATGTATGTATGTATGTATGTATGTATGTATGTATGTATGTAGAGGGAGGTTAAGGGGAAAACCTCAAAAAATGAAAAATTGAGTAACACACTGATAACCATTCATCTGGTCGATATACACATGTGAATACTGGTAATTGAAGTGTTTCTTGGTTTTTACGCATTTATTCATGTTATGTACATGTGCATACAAGACAAATTGCATAAAAAATTGTCTGTATGCACATATGCATACCGTCCAGATTAACGGTTACCAGGGTGTTCCTCAGTTTTTCATTTTTTTGCAGAGAGAGAATTGGGTTTCGATGAGAATAAAAGTTATAGTGAAAAAGGTAAGAAGAGATCTCCACCCTTGGATCAATCCTAATTGAAGAGAACATTAGATAAACACTAATGAGACACACTAGATCAATTCTCTTTTAAAACATAATTCATGGGCTGTTTTAGGATTAAAAGTGATCAATGATCCAAATCTCTTCTTACACTTCTCATTTTAACTTCTATTCTCACATGATCCTTCATTTACATCACACTTGTAAAAAATATCCTATAAAATAGATAAAATGACACTTTATAACTAAAACATTATAAAAACTTGTTAAAATGTCTAAAAATGTTTTATAAACATATTGTAACACTATTAAATAGAATGTTTTATGGTTTAGTTCTATAAACTTAAATTAAAGTATTCTATTAGGACATTTAAATTTTTTTAGACGTCCTATAAAGCCAATTTATTGTAGCGTTAAAACTAAAAACTCTTACATATGAATTATTATAATTTATTTTGTGAATTTGATTTATTTATTATAATTAAAGATTAATCTTTTTTAATAGCATATGCGGACTCGTATTATATCTAGAAGTATGTCTGTTCACTGGTTGATATTCACTGGATGTGGGGGGAACTGAACCGATCTAATTATCCATTGAAACTTGGATTTTAGCCAACCGATTCAATCCGATTAGCATCGGACAACTGATCCAATCTAATCAGATGGATAATTGGATCAGTTCGGTTCCATCAATTAGATATTCTTATTGAATATCAAATGGATAAGATTGGATCCGRCCATTATTAATTGGATTGGATTAGATCAACCCAACATCTAATGGATGATGATAACGGATTAGATCCATCCAACTTTCAAATATTGAMATAAATTTATTAATCACTTCTAATACGTGTTAAAACCGACACARGCGAGACTAAAATTCAAAAAACCAATAAAAAACAATTCTGATTTAAGAAAATTGAAAACAAACTAATTGGATGATAGTTGGATGGATAACTAGATATTCCTAGGCGTGTTCATCRGTTGACATCCATTGGATTTGAGTGRAACCGAACMGRTCTATTCATTCATTGGATATTGGATTTTTYCAACCGATCCGATCCGGTTAACATTGGATAACCGATCCAATTCAATGCAATAGATGATTAGACCGGTGCGGTTCCATCCATTGGATACTTTTATTGGATATCCAATGGATGATCCGATGGGACTGGATCCATCCAGTGTGTTAATTCAATCCAATTCTCTAACAATGAGACAAATTAATTAATCACTTTTAATATGTGTTAAAACCAACACAAGAGAAGTTAAAAATTCAAAGTCTCATATAAAAAATTTCCGATTTAAGAAATTTGAAAATAAATTAATTGGATTATAGTTGGATAATGAGTGGATGGGCAACTGGATGATTAATTAGATGGGTAATTGAATATTGATCGGTTTAGTTCGGTTTTGGTCGGTTCTAGACTGCCATATGACAATCGACTGATCCAAATTAGATGTTGAAATTTTCAATTCGATCCAATCCAATTACAATTGGATATCCAATTATGGTCGGTCGGTTCCAATTGGATCAGCGGGTTCCAATTGGATCAGCGGGTTCCAATTGGATCGATTGAATTTCTTCACACCCCTAGATACTTCTGCCTGGCTCATCTTATGTTTGCTTGTGTATGTGTTGAGATGGATGGTCATTAGATGGTTAACTGAATAGGTAATTAGATGTTTGTCGATTCGGTATCGGTTTTGGACTGCCATCTAAGAACCGACTGATCCAAACTGGATGTTGAAATTTTCTATCCGATCCAATTACARTTGGATATCCAATTATAGTCTGTCGGTTCCAATTGGATTGGTTGATTTTATGYACACCMTGTCTAGAAGATCAAGGCACGACCATTTGGGTTTGTGGGCAATTTTTGTTATTATTGGACTCTAATTTTAGCTGGATGGGATGTCTTTGTGGTTAAGGTTTTTTTTAGGTTCAATATATTATGAGCTGCGAAGTGGGTTAGATGGTTCGGCTCGGGACCGATTAGGASTAGTAAGACCATTTACGGACAAAAGTCCAGACTGGTTATAAGTTTTTTCRAAATTCAAGTTTCAACCTAGCTAAGGACCCGACCGGTTATGCATATGACTGATTTTTCAAGTTTTTACAAATTATAGTACCAATATTTCATATTTTTTTTCAAGTTTTTCATGTAAACTATTTAAAGTTTATTTCACTACTCAATTACAAAAATAGTAATTATAAAATCCTATATAACATTTTTGTGTAACAAAAAGATTTAACTTTTGTAAACTTGGCCGGACCAAGATCAGTTTCCGTCCCAAGATCAAACGCAAGATTTTTGGTCGAAGCCAGGACAGACCGATCAGGTTTTGAAGGGACTGGACCAACCCAGGTCAACTAAGGACCCATTTTTGGCCATTTCATTTGCATGGATTTTCTAAGTATAATCCATATACTTTTTTCCCCATGTTTATATTAGAGAGATGTGTTTACACAAGGGTTTTTGGTTAAAAATTTGTGGTATTGCAAGGGTTAACAATATTGTTCTTTTATGGGTATGCCAATCTTTTATTTGTGATTTTTAATTTTCTTTTAAATATTTTCTTTTTTAGGTTTATTGAAAAGAAAAAAATCACTTCTTTGAAGATTCAAAAAACTTGTCCTAACATAATGATGGATGACTTGATGAGAACTTGAAGATTCATGAAATTGTTCTGAAAAAGAATCAAAGATTATGAGCAAATCAAGAAGAAATTGTCGACTCTCAAAGTTAGTACACCGGGTGCAACCAAAGAGGAGTTGAAACCTTCAACATCAAACAACAAATCCAAAGATGTGTTTGAAAGCTATGATCTTGATTATGTAGAATTCCAAAAGGCTTATCATGGCATTGTTGAAACCGTTAAAAACTGATCGATGAGTTAATATTGGACTAATTAGTTCCTTGCATTTAAAAGGAATATGAAGTGCTTGAACTTAAATCTAAATTGGCTCATGAAGACCAAGAAACGCAATGAAGTTAAAATATCGAATGAAGAAACTGTTAAACAAGAAGTTGCATACTTAAAGGTTAAATTGTTAACAATGCAAAATTAAACAAAATATTCAATATTTAAAAACCCTAAGGCGGTGTTTGGTTCACAGAATGGAATTTGATGGAATTGGAATCCATCAAAGGGATTTGACTTTGAAGGAATTGGAATGAAATTTGATGAAATTTGATCATGCATTTGGTTGGTAGGAATTAGAATGAAATCTCTCAATAGAATTTGAACAATCGTCTTTGTTTGGACTATCCCATCCATCGCCCCACCCACACCCTACCAACTATCATGACACTACTGTCGTCGTCACAACTATCATCCCGTCTGCCCCATCTTACCTAACCCCTTCCCCGCCACTCCTGCCCCACCCTTGCTTCATAG
>NC_037541.1:1216014-1217213 GCF_001531365.2 Cynara cardunculus var. scolymus | reverse complement strand
GCTACAGTGATAGGATGGTGGTTAGTGGTGGGTTGGATTAGGGTAATGTGGGGTGGCGGGGTGGTAGCTGTGACGATAATAGTGATGGGATAGTGGTCGGGTGGCTGGGGCCTGGAAGTGGGTGGGTATGACGACAACAATAATTGCATGGTGTTTTGGGTTAGGGTAGGGTGGGTTGGCGTAGGTTRGGGTGCGGGTGAGTGGCGTTTGTGAAGGAGACAATAGTGGTGTGGGGGTGGGTGGTTAGGTTAGGGGCAGGGTGGGTGGTTAGGCAGGGCAGTGGGGATAGGTGGCAGCTGTGACGACGACAGTGGTGAAATGGTGGTTGGGTGGCTGGGAGTGGATGTTATGACGACGACAACAGTGGCATGGTGGTTAATGGTGGGTTGGGATAGGGTGGGGTGGGGGTGAGTGGCAGTTGTGATAGCGATAATAATGGTGTGGTAGTGGGAGTTAGGTTAAGGGGTGACAATAACAATAGTAGCATGGTCTTAGTAGTGATGTGAAATGAGTGACTGAGGGATGGGTAACACCCCATACCATACATTGCATGTAACACATACTTCATRYAGGAAATACATATTTATACATCATTCAGGTCCCTTAATACAAGAATCTATCAGTATGAAATACATGGTCCAAAAATTCAAAATACAAATTCTTGTACTAATCAATGTTCRTCTATCAAAACTATACATATCATCATCCAATCCTCATGTAGGTAAACATATAGGGAAATTATCACATTTTCCCTTTTCCCTAACCTTCAGCATTTTCTGCAATATATATTTAAAATTACAAAGCGAGGGTTAGATCGAAAGATCTAGTGAGTTGCCCTATTTATGATATTGCGGGGTGAAAATCACCAAAACTTTGTAYAAAATAAACTTTTCATATGTATAACAAATATATGAACAAATAAGAACATAATACCAGTACCTTTCCACTTTTCAAGCCAAGCATTCARCTATTCAAATAACATACTYCAAACCTTTATAGGTTTGAACCAACCAGGTTTCATATAGTGCCACTTTTAAACCTTTTCAATTAAACAAGGTTTATTTAAAGTTTCAGACCAACCTGTTATTTCCTCCTCAATAACATCCAGACTACGATTTCCAAAAAAAACCCCGATCTTAAACCTTTAAATCACAAAGAAATAAAGATTCCAGACCATGGTAATTTTAAAGGATATAATA
>NC_037541.1:1202892-1215914 GCF_001531365.2 Cynara cardunculus var. scolymus | reverse complement strand
CTTTAACCTACAAAAAAGAGTATAATTGAAACCTCGTTAACAGCTTCCTGTGATGCCTGAATCTTGTCGTTGAAAATTTTATCGTTCCGACTCCTGGAAATCCGTCGGAAAGTTGTTTTTCCGACGGATTTCCGACGGATTTTGCCGTCGGAAAAACCCAATTTTTTAGTAGTGCTAATATCTTTCCCTAACTTGACTCTATCTTTAACCTACAAAAAAGAGTATAATTGAAACCTCGTTAACAGCTTCCTGTGATGCCTGAATCTTGTCGTTGAAAATTTTATCGTTCCGACTCCTCCAAATCACCCAACAGGCGCAACACATATCACAGACATTAGCTGTTTTGACAATTTCTCGCTGACTGGGTTTAGAATCAGCTCTGTAACCTCCTCAAATGAACTGGGAGATACAGGGATCTCGGATCACCAATGCTGCAGTAGAGCCCACAACTCTTTTGCTGAAGAACACTCGAACGCTAGATGAACTTCGGTTTCCTCACCAATGTTATATATGGGGCAGAAGGTAGAGAAGACTTCGATTCCCCTACAAGATAGGTTGCCACGGGTAGGGATTTTTCCCAGCCTTGCTCACCAAAACAGGAGATTAACTTTCCCAGGAGCGGCTTTTATTCATAAAGTCTTTGTTTGAGCTTGTGCAAGGAGACTGTTGTCAACCATTTTTCTTAACCTAGCCACTGAAAAGATCCCCTAGCTTCCGGTGTCCAGCTTCAAATGTTCTCGTTACAAACAAAAAGATCACCGAAGTTGATGTTAAAAGAAGATAAAGGGGTGATTAGTTGGGTGATCACAACCCACGTGCATGATTCGATGTCGTTCGGGATAGTAGCTCCGAGTCTACCATCTTAGCCGTGGATTGCGCAAATCACCTCCTTCCACAAAGCCTCGTCTTCATTTTTGAACCTCCACTGCCATTTGTCTATTAAGGCAAGTAATATTAAATTATGTTATAATATAACTTACTATTACTTTTCACTTTTAATTCCATTTTAATTAAGAAATAACTTCTTTTTTTACATACACAATGGTAACGTTAAATCTAGGGGCGCGTTCCCATATTTTTGGAGGCCGTGCCAGATAAGTGTCAAGACTATTGATCGATGAGACAAGCAATGAATAAAACAAAATATAGAAACTCATACCATATATTATATGGAAAACTATATGGAAATGGTAAGTACTATGATCTGATTCTTATTTATAAGGCTGAGATTAAAGCCACACATGCGCGCGCGCGCAAACACACACACACACACACACACACACACACATATATATATATATATATATATATATATCCAAAGGTTATTCTGGGAAGTGGTATATATTTTGAGAAGTAAAGAAGTGATCGTAGACCTTTATACGATTAATATCGGATTTGACTAGTTAATAATTGCGGCTTCGACTAGTCAATAATTACGGTTTTGATTGGTCAAAAATTGCGGCTATGAAAAAAATACAGAGGGTAGTTTTGTAACTTTTATAAATAGGTGGCAAACAGGTCATATATGAACAATTTATATATGAACTTGTGTAATTCACATATGAACTATTTTAACTGATTCATATATGAACCTTTGTGATTCACATATGAACTAATTAACTAATTCACATATGAACCCGTGTGATTCACGTATGAACATCTGTGATTCATATATGAACTAACTAACGGGTTCACATATTAACATATAGTTCATATGTGTATCACGTAGGTTCACATATGAACACAGTTGCCGCCTATTTGTAAAAATTACGAAACTACACTTCTATCTCCTGCATATCCATACGAGGAATTATCAGATGTTTCACGGCCAAAGTCGCAAATATTGACCAGATGAAGATGTAGGATCACTTTTCTTTACTTCTCAAATGAACCTTTCTCTATACATATGGATAAAGACTAAAAGATATATAATTTTGGGTCATTGTTTCCTATGTGACATTGGAAGAGCCCAATGATGGTCAAAGACTCACATCTTCATAACTCATACATGATAAATTTTAAATAATATTGGAGTTGTTTGAATATGTTGAAAACTTGATTACTGAGAATTGAAATTATAATAATCAATTTTTTAATGTTAAAAGGGTTCATATGGACGTATTGGTTCACGTAAAATACCAATATACTGATAAGATCTTATACCAATATACTGATAAGATCTTATTACAACAAATATGATTTTTGGATGAATCTGAAGATAGGGAGATATTCTTTTGAGAAATTTCTAAATTGTGAAATCTCTGAGAATCAGTGCATCATGTGGTATTTTATATGGATTTTTTTTCATCCATAGGTAGAATTTAATGTAGTGATTAACATGTATTTGTTCACATGTACTCGGTTCACAATGTAAACCTTTATGGCCTATTATTGAAACAAAAATACACGTTAAAAAGTTTCACATTATGGATCGAATACCTATGAAACAAATATATGTTAATCAATACACTAAATATTATATTTAGATGAAAAAAAACCATGTGAAACAAAACCTTAAGGTAAAAATTCTTACGGATTTTACAAATTTTAGAGTTTTCAAATAATTAAGCTCTATGAAGATAGTTGGTAATCTTTTTATCTTCGAGTACATATAAATGCAGGTTTTAAAAATAAATATCTAATTAGTAAAATTTGAAGTTAATAATGGTTTTTTAAAGTTTGGATAAAATGATTTGGACTCTTAACTATGAGATTATTATGTCAAATTATTAACTATACACTACTAGAAAACAAGCTATTTCCGGCGGGCGAAATCCGCCGGAAATATACCGGCGGATTACTGTGGAACAACAAAAAAGTCAACTTATTTTGGCTTCCGCCAGAAATCCGCCGATAAAATATTATTCTGATAATATTTCTGGCGGATTTCTAGCGGAGTTCGTAATGAATTATTTTAGGCTTGTATTTAAATCTAATTACAATAATTTACCGGTGGATTTCCGATGGATATTTAATTAATTTTTTAAAATTAAGATCCGCCGAAATTCCGCCGGAAAGTAATTAAAAATTAAAAATTATTCTCAAAATTTTCTGGCGAAAATTATTACCGACGGATTTCCAGCGGAAATATCCGCCGGTAAATCAATTCATTTTAAAAAAAACCCCTTAAATTGTATCTTAATTTAATCAAGATTTCTTAACTAAACCGGTGAAAAGTTTCCGGCGGCCGGAATCCGCCGGTAAACTCTTCGGTAAATTAATCACCGGCGACAACATTTTCAGCGGTAATATCCGCCGAAATTCCGCCGGTAATAAGGATTTCTGGCGGATATTGCCGTCAGAAATGTTGACCTGTTTGATAGTGACATACAACTAGTTATAGTTTTTTTTGGCTCCCTGTGGAAATGTGTTTTTATCATTTTAAGTATTGGTTCCTTCAATAATAGAAACTTGCCAAACAATCAAACAATTGATTGTTATACTTTCAAGCAACATAAACACATTTAAAAACTTTCCTAGCAAGTCATCTTTTTTGTGATTATTCGACAATGACATCATTATTTTTCAAATAGTGGATCAAAATACAGTATTGGTCACTTGACCCCAATTTTTGTGGTTGGTTATTGGTCGTTGCAAAAATAATAAATAAATTATCTCACTTATTCTATATTTATAACATATCATTAATTTTAAGGCTTAAAGTCGAAAGCGCTTAATTAATCTAATAACTTTTAAATCAAGCGAACTGCATCGTATGATTTTAAATTTATAAGGAGCTCATAAATTCCGATAACACGAGAATTGATTCCAATAATACTTAGCAATGTCCCCAAGCCTAAAATACATTATAACAAAACCATGTTTAAATGAAGCCAAAATGACTGCATATGTGTCATAATAGATTATTTTACAGGACTTAAGTTTAGAGAATCAAACAGTAAAACGCTCTACCAAATAGTGTTACAATAGGTCTATAAGACGTTTTAATAAAAATAATTTAAACATTTTTAAAATAAAGTATCATGTTAGCCATTATTTCAAAAGTGTTCCACTAAATAGTTAATACAACGCTTTTATTTTAAAAATATCCTATTAACACACTTTAATGTTTTGTATTATAAACTTAAGTCCTATAAAACATTTTATTAAGACGTTTAGACATTTTACACGTCTTATAAACTCATTTTTGTTATAATTTATACTATATTATAAAGCATTTGACAAAAACTCTTAAAAACCATTTTTATGCATGAATTACTGTTTATTGATGCATATTACTTAAAATTTAAGATTACAAGCAATTTTGCGTAGGTACAACTTATTAAAGCTCCATTTTTAAATTCGTGTAACTGACTGTTGATAACATAATTAAATATAGGATAAACATCAATTTTAAAGATAGAAATCTAAAATATAATTAAGATAATTATTGAGTTCTAACAGAATATTTAATTATTATCTTTATAAAAAAATTATATTATTAAATCTAAATTAAATTACAATAAAAAATTAAATTAGAAAAGTTACACCAAAAAAATGAGAACTGTTAAATAGTTAATTTGATATTGTTATCGATTTATTTTTTTACAAATTTTTATGTTATCTTCAAATTGATATTTTAATCCAAAAATAAAAACATTACCGTTTTCTCAAAAATCAAAACCACATAAAATCGTATTATATCGATAGAAACAAAGAATAAAAACTAAACATCAACATCGAGATTTATCTTGTTGCATTGCACGAGTACCCTTCTAGTAATAATAATAGAATAACTCAACTTTTAAGTTGGTTTCAATTATACATGGACATTGTATACAGTCATCCTTTTATTCAATAATAGCAGGTGTGTGTTTTTCCACGTATATTTCATCCTATCTTCTATTTCTATTATTCAATAATAGCAGGTAAATGTTTACTTGAAATCTCATCTTTGAATTTTCTTGATGTGCTAAAAAATTCCGTTGTTTTCTGTATTCTAGCAAAAACGAAATCATCAAGATGACTGTTGTCAAACTTGTACCACTCCGCAAGACTAGTTCCGATATGTCTTGACTATTTATGTATACAAAAAGAAAAAATAAGACGTAAATTAATAGCCGATCTACTACTTGGGATAAATGATGAATTTGCGTATGTCATACCCTTCGGACCTTACTTTCGAATAAGATTTGGTAATTAGAGTGGAGTTGCAAAAAATATGACCATAGCGTTACTTAGCTTGCTTTCAAGAGTTCACAATTTCTAATTAAAAAAACCACAAGGGTTTAAGCTTTGGCTTCAAAGGTCAAAAGTGTCTGGAAGTCCTAAGTTCGAATACAAGGAGAAATAGAAAATCCCCTTTGTGGCCATGGAGGTTTAAATGTGGTGACTCCGGTTGCGAGTGGTCACCCTAGAAATTAGTCCGGTCACATAGCGGGTTGAATATCTAGGTTAATAAAAAAAATTCTAATTAAAAGTCACCCGCTTGTTTAACAGAATGAACTGATCTGATAAAAAAAGATAAAAACAAGGAAAGGCCCTTCGCTGCCTTCTCCGTTTTCTTCCCTGAAGCAAGATTTGAACCCACGTCCGACTACCTTCAGATGCAATGTATAAATCTTGTTCACAAAAATATTTACGACGTTCTTCTAATTTAGAAATTTTAAAAACTTTAATTTAGAGAACATAAAAAAAACCCCACAACTTTTAAATTCTCGAAGCAACCCAAAGAATTGATTATTTTTTCCATGTAGATTTTATAAATTTTATTTTGCACTTGTTTAAGGAAATATTGGTTCGTCAAGCGTCAAATCAATATTTTTTTAAAATTTAACATCTTGAAAAGTCATAATGTTTGTAGCTCAAACACACTATAAAACCACAAACGCATAACCATAACCTCATACCAACACCTTTGCATAGAAACTCATACTCACTCTTCATTCTTAAATCTCATTGTGAAAAAAATGGATCAAATTAAGCACAATTACGTCCAAGTTGACGGGCTAAAACTCCACGTAGCCGAGATTGGATCGGAATCATCTCCGGCTGTGCTTTTTTTCCACGGATTTCCCGAGATATCATACACTTGGCGTCATCAGATGATTGCTGTTGCAAATGCTGGTTTCAGAGCCATTGCACCGGATTATAGAGGTTATGGACTTTCTGATATACCTGCAGAACCTGAGAAGACGTCATTCGCTGATTTGGTCAAAGATACTGCCATCATCCTGCATTCTCTTGCCATATCTAAGGTACATATCTTTATATCTAGATATTGTTGTGTGGACGATTATGTTTTTCCATCGTAATCCGTGTAGACGAGGCTTGGTTTGGTTTGGCCGGTCCGAGTTGCTTAATTAATAGTATTTAATGCATTAATTGTCCAAACATTATTAGGTGTTTGTGATTGGAAAAGACTTTGGAGGAATGGTTGGCTACATATTTGCCCTTTACTTTCCGGAACAAGTTGCAGGCATCATAACACTTGGTATTCCATATATGCCCCCTGAGGCTTTGCAGCAACTTCAAACACTCCCTGAAGGTTTCTACATGCGGAGATGGCAGGTACTATACACACCCTTTCTCGACCTCTCTGCTTTTATAAATGTCCCATGCAATTTAATTAACAATATAAATGATTTTTTTATTAGGAACATGGAAGAGCTGAAGTTGATTTCAGCCGGTTTGATGCTAAAACAGTGGTGAGAAGCATCTACATTTTGTTCTCCAAAAGTGAAGTACCCATAGCCAGTGAAAACCAGGAAATAATGGATTTGGTGGATCCATCGGCTCCTCTACCCTCGTGGTTCACGGAGGAGGATCTTGAGACATATGCAGCTTCCTATATGAAGTCTGGATTTCTAACCGCACTCCAAATTCCTTACAGGTTATTTATCGAACCTATCAAGTTAACCTGCAAATGAAAATCGCCATGCATCTTTCTCTTTATAGTTTTTAAACGCGAAACAAAAGATTAAAAAATAACAAAATTTCGAAACAACGAATTGATCAATGTCATTATATAACATTCATGGACTAAATTCCACAACGGTTAAAATCTAGAATTATGTTAACCTAAATGCGACCTATTTTTAATATTTTAGAACTAATAACCCGATAACAAGCTAACGTTCTTGTAGCTCTTTTTGCGCCTATATATGTTTCCATGTTGTCCTCAAATTCGTTAATCATTGTAGGTCATTGTCGGAGAAAATTGCGCCTCCAAACCAAGACCCTAATGCCCCAATTGTTGAAGCTCCAGCACTATTTATCACAGGAGAAAAAGATTTTTTTTTCAGCTTCCCCGGAATGGATGAATACTTGAAGGGTGGCATCAAGAAATATGTACCCAACCTCGAAGTTATGTACTTACCCGAAGGATCTCATTTTGTTCATGAACAGTTCCCTGACAAAGTGAATCAACTCCTACTCAATTTTCTCAGTCAAAACAAATATTAGTGCCTTTGCGCTTCTCGGGTTAATCCAAAAATCTTGATTTTGGTTTGTATTCTCCAAGTAATTCATAAATGTGTCGGTAGACATACTACAAATAGTTGTAGCCATAGTTTACTTCTTTCCAATAAGGTTTTCTTGTTCAAGGCCTTATCGATCATGTAACTGTCCTCAATGTTTCAAGTCCTGACATGGTGTAATAAATATCTGAACTACTGCATTTATCGATGGTATCACTAATTTACAAGATTCAAGTGAAACTCATTATCCACCAAATTTAATTGGAAAAAAGTACATGACCCCTTTCTGTTGATGGGTGTGATACATTCACAATGGAATATTGATGATATCTAGATTCGAACCAACGTCCTTGATGTTACTTCCTTCCACTGCCGCTAACAAAACTGGGCACTTTCTGCAACTGGTGAATCCTCCATGAATCCATTAGTTATGGTAGGATTCATCATTGACCCACGGATGGATCTTTAAGCTATTTTTCCTTCTTTTTATTCGAGTCTGAATCCATTGCTACTCCTTTGGTGATCTGCAATGGCCAGAGCACAGAGGTTGGATGTTGTAAGTTTTAGTTGTTGACGGATAATATGTTTCTTTTTGTTGGCCATCTATATGTGAGTGTATTCTTCATCGATAGCTCACCTACAATTATAAAAACTACAGGGCAAAAAATGAGAAAAACAAATGTTAGTGATCAGTGTGAGATCACTAACTCTTATATCTGTCGGTAATAAATTGTCTTTGAAATTTCAGCGTTTAGTAGTATGTCCATCCCACGTCTCCCTAACAGTCGTGATAAACATGGGATTACTAGTAATTTAGTTAGGAACTCTGAATGCAGAGATAGACGGAAAACTACTGGGAAAACTATTTGTTTCCCATAGAAATAGTCATTCTTTTTCTTAACCACTAGTTTCTGACGCATTGATTAAACTTCATGGGGACGTAGTGGAAAACCTCATCTTCGTTGGGTTCAAATCCAAGGCGTTGTTAAAGCCCTGTGTCCATGCTCACCTGCGATGGCTTCAGGCTATTTGTGGTCACCGGGAGAATTAGTCGCAATCCACGTAAGCTACACGGGAATCCATGTTACCCAAAAAAAGTCATTCTTTTTATAGCATATTTCAGCAACTGATATTTTTAGTTATATGGAGATGTAACAAGTGCCACTATACATCTACTCACAAAATACAATATAACAAGTGCCACTATATATACATCTACTCTTATTGCAACATAATCCTTACATAGGACTGTAAACAATTTCTATATATACAATAATGTGAATACGTGTGTAATACACACACTCTTGTTTTAAGGTATTAATGATGGTAATTGTTTACCGGGTAAGACTCTTGTTTTTTGCCTTATCTTTACCGGGTAGGATTCTTGGCCCTAACTAAATGACCCGGCAACCTTTTGGTAGACATCCTCCAAAATCTACAATTTCAGTTCAAAACATCTATTGTTACAAGCTAAGTCCAAAAAATTTATTTGTAGCGACATGGCTCTAATATCTACAAAAGTAACGTCTTTTAGTTAATACATTACATTTTTACATTGTACGTTTTCTGTAAATAAAAAAGAGGAAGTTTAAAATTGTAAACCCCAAGCAATATGCATGATCGACTCTGATATCATCTTGAAACGCTTCAAAACCAAAAACAATATAGCGATCCTTTCATTGAATTAGAGTAGGTGTATTTTTCCAATTTATTTCCTTATTCTGTAAGCTATTTATCACGCATTTATATAATTACAATCTCACTTGACATTCTTTAGCAAATACATCTACTTTAATCTCATCTTTGAAATTTTCTTAATGTATTAAAAGAAATGCCGGTGAAAAATTCTAGTAAAAAATGTTATTCAATATAATCGCTCTCAAACTTGTACCATAACCTAAGACTAATTCCAATATGTTTTGATTATATATAAAAATAACAAATAATACATATATATATATATATATATATATAGAGAGAGAGAGAGAGAGAGAGAATGTGTTAAAACAAGAACAATGTGTTAAGGAAAAAAGTTTTTTTTTTTTAATATAAATTTGTACCCACTTTGTTGGATATTTATCTTTTTTAAACTAATAGATTATCTTCTTAGAGAAAAGCATTTCGGTTACTAGTGCACATCTAATAATATAAAAATACAAGAGTTGTTTATGAGGCTTGTAGTTCATACGAAAAATCATTTTTGTCAATTCAGAACGTTAAACTTTTACAGTTAAACAAAATAACTCTCATTAAACCTACCGTGTGGAATGCATTGGTCCGTCAAACCGAGGCAATTTGGTTTTTATGATACTATTGAAACTGAGTGCAATTTTTTTCCTTTGGCAAGTTGTTATGTATGATACTATTGAAACCGAGTGCAATTACACATTTTTTTCCTTTGGCAAGAGCTTGGAATGTATTTWCTTATATACTCTCAAATAAATCTCTTACAATCATAATAAAATCACTTGAAGCACAAAAGTGATTTTAACCTCTTCTTAGGTAAGTGTATTTGTGTTGAATTTTTTTAACGAAACTATATGGTTTTACAGAGAACATCATTTAGCTTTTCAAGTGCCAAAAGGTTCTCAAATTATTGGACGAATACCTCTATTTAGACTCCAAAAAATTTCGCATACAGAGGACGATGGAGATTTTAATCTTTTTGTGGATGTGACTGGTCCAGATGTTCTTTTTGTAGTGAAATTCATCGAACAACACCCTTTCATTAGTTTTGGCAGAAATTCCTCCTTCATATCTCTTGTCTCAAAAGTGAAAGACCTATAAACTCCGCAAAATATAGACCTATCAACCTCATCGAGTGTATCATTAACATCATCTCCAAAACATTGGAAGAAAGATTTAAAAAGGTGGTGGGCATGGTAATTGGTCGTGAACAGTCAGCTTTTATCCAAAGCCGCAACATTCTCAATGGGACCCTTATAGTCAATGAGACTAGCTTATGGGAGAAAAATGAAAAAAGAAAATGTTTACATTTAAGGTGGACTTCGAAAAAGCCTTCAACAACTTGAACTGGAATATCTCGATGAGGTAATGTCTTAAATGGGTTTCAGGACGACTTGGAGAAGGTGGTTTCGGCTTCCATCTCCTAAAGAAAAATGCCCATGGCAGCTCTTAAAAAGATAGGCAAAACATCGGTGCTTGTTAATGGGGCTCCAACTAAAGAATTTAAGCTTGAGAAAGCAATTCGCCAAGGAAACCCTTTATCCCCCTTTTTTAAACGTCGCGGTCAAAGGGTTGATTGTGACTATGATGGAGGCCCTGAAGAAGACCTCCCGGAAGAGGGGTCTGTCACTCCAATATTGGGCCGAAATCTCAATCCTTCATTATGCGGATAACGTTATTTTCCTCCGTGAATGGAGTTTCAATTACGCAAGGAATCTAATCCGGATCTTGACTGTTCTTTCAACTAGCATMTGGGATCAAGGTGAACCTCGGTAAAAATAAAACAAAAATATTTCAGAAAATGTTGACGAAGAATATGAACGGTTGTAGACTTGAAGGAGTCCAAAGTCAATAATGTTTTTCTAGTGTAAATTAATTATAAATTGTGTTGAGGACTATTATCTAACTTAAGAGTTTAGTCCAAAAGTTTCAATGTTACAATTTCATCCAAAATAGTTTATTCGTAACAATTATGTCGTTAGATTATCAAAAACTAACAATTTTCTATTTAAATATCACATGTATACAACAATACATCTTATCATAGGTGTTAACATAAATGACATTTCAGTCGTTTTAATATTTCTTCAAAATTAATACAATGGTAAGTCAACACATAATCCGGACAAAACCTTGGTCGGATTACAAATCCGGACAATACTTCACATTATGTCCGATTTAATACTTGGAATAATTCCCAACAGTTTGTCCGGATTACTAATCCGGACAACACTATTCATGTTTTGTCCGATTTAACAATCCGGGTAACATGTCCGATTTAAATAAATCGGCCAACCCCATAGTCGTATTTCTACTTCTCCGATTGAAACACTTGACATAAAATCAAAGTTCTTAAATCGCTCATTACAGAAACCGGCCAACACTTTGATCGGATTATTCTTAAACCGGTCGAGACTATGTCCAGTTTACCTTTAAATCGTTCAACCCTTGTCCGGTTTATATCTAAACCGCTTAACCCTTGATCGGTTTATATATGAATCGTTTAACACTTGCCCGGTTTATATATAAATCGCTTAACACTCATATGGTTTAAACTTCAAAACGGGTGAAAAGTTTATACAAATAATTTATGCATTTCAAAGAGGTTAAAACATTTAAATCACTCACCTTGAAATCTTTTTGAAAACCAGCCACTTGAAATTCAACTTGTAATCCGATCAAGACAATCTGGTCACACACTCTTCACTTTAAATCATTCAATCAGTCTCAGAATAGCAAGAAGATTGAAATGAAGGTTTCAACCTCCTTTTATACCCTTCCCTAATAGGGAAGGTGGCTACTCATCTCCATGCATCCAAATATCATGCATGTATGTTTATATATATATATATATATATAACATATATTTTTCATATTATGCATATATTACCTATGCATAAAATTTCATATATTAGCATGATCAAATATATAACAATTTATCAAGCTATGACGTAATCATTTAACAAATAATCATATATTAATTACCTCAGGTGACAACCAGGATCCGGTTATATATCACAAAGAATATGAACGGTTGTAGACTTGAAGTAGTCCAAAGTCAATAATGTTTTTCTAGTGTAAATTAATTATAAATTGTAGTATCTGATTACGCGGTAAGCGTTTGCCGGGTAAGACTCTTGGTCGTAACCATGTTAATCCGATAATTTAACTAACCCCGTAAAGTAAAGTTTGTTAAACGGCTCCTAACTTAATCTACAAGTTTAATCCAAAACTTGTACTGTTACAAACCAAGTCCAAAAAATTATTTATAGGGCCTAATAKCTTCAAAAGTAATGTTTTTTTGTTAATACATCACATTTCTACATTATATGTGTTTGTAAATTAAAAAAAAAAGGAAGTTTATAACCGTAAACCCCAAGCAATATACATGATATCATTTTGGATATAGTGATCCTTTTATTCTATAAGAGTAGGTGCATTTTTCCAATTTATTTCCTTATTCTATCTACCATCAAAATTATAGTAAATTTATATAATTACAACCTCGCTTCACTTTCTTTACCGTACTTTAATCTCGTCTTTGAAATTTTCTTATTGTATTAAAAAAAGTGGCGGTGAAAAATTATAGCGAAAGTATGTTATTCAATATAATTGCTGTCAAACTTATACCATTGCCAAGACTAGTTCCAATATGTTGAATTAAGATGCAGTTGTAAAGGATGATCAAACAGTTCCTTGTTTTTCAGATTTTTTAAAACTAAACATTAATCAAGTTACGTTCCAACTAAGCCTTCTGGGGACTTGTCTTAAATCAAGGATATTGCCTGTACATTTCTAAAACCATATATAATTCATAGATTCCATTTGCATTAAGAAATATTTACAAGCCGTCAAACAAGATTAACATTTACGAATAAAATAATAGAGCTTTTTACATATAATAAATTATTGGAATTA
>NC_037541.1:1200447-1202237 GCF_001531365.2 Cynara cardunculus var. scolymus | reverse complement strand
TCGGTTTGATGCTAAAACAGTGGTGAGAAAGATCTACATTTTGTTTTCTAGAAGTGAAGTACCTATAGCCAATGAAAACCAGGAAGTATTGGATTTAGTGGAACCGTCGGCTCCTCTACCCTCCTGGTTTACGGAGGAGGATCTTGAAACCTATGGTGCTTCGTACACCAAGTCTGGATTTCTAACCGCCCTCCAAGTTCCTTACAGGTAATTTATCGAATATATCCTGTTACAATATATAGATATCCTTACAAAATTCTAATCTCGTAGAATAAGTTGTTATAAAAATTCTACCTTGCTTATTTCGATATTTTAGAACGTATCAGACAGAATGTTCGTTCTTGTACCTCTTTTTTGCATCTCCTTTTCCATGCTGACCTCAAATTCGTTGATCCTTGCAGGTCATTATTGGAGAGAGTTGAACCACCAAACCAAGACCCGAATGCCCCGATAGTTGTAGCTCCAGCATTGTTTATCACAGGCGAAAAAGATTTCTTTTTCAGCTTCCCCGGGATGGAGSAATACTTGGACAATGGGATCAAGGAATTCGTACCGAACCTAGAAATCATATACATTCCTGAAGGTTCTCATTTTGTTCATGAACAATTCCCTGACAATATGTTATTTTTTATATATAATCAAAACATATTGGAACTAGTCTTGGGTAACGGTACAAGTTTGAGACCGATTATATTGAATAACATTTTTTACTAGAATTTTTCACCGCCATTTCTTTTAATACATTAAGAAAATTTCAAAGATGAGATTAAAGTAGATGTATTTGCTAAAGAATGTCAAGTGAGATTGTAATTATATAAATGCAWGATAAATAGTTGACRGAATAAGGAAATAAATTGGAAAAATGCACCTACTCTAATTCAATAAAAGGATCGCTATATTGTTTTTGGTTTTGAAGCGTTTCAAGATGATATCAGAGTCGATCATGCATATTGCTTGGGGTTTTCAATTTTAAACTTCCTCTTTTTTATTTACAGAAAACGTACAATGTAAAAATGTGATGTATTAACTAAAAAACGCTACTTTTTTTGCAGATATTAGAGCCATGCCGCTACAAATAAATTTTTTCCGACTTAGCTTGTTGAACTGAAATTGTAGATTTTGGAGGCTGTCTACCAAACGCTTGCCGAGTCATTTAGATTCTCGGATAAACATGGCTAGGGCCGAGAATTTTACCCGGTAAATATAAGGCAAAAAACGAGAGTCTTACCCGGTAAACAATTACCGTGTAATCTGATAGTGCATATATGTTGCCACTTTCATAGCGAATAATATTACCCGATAAGGTTAATGACATTTGTGACTCTTATCCATAAATTCTTATGCTGTAAGCAATTTATAAATTTTAAAAAGATAATATTTAAATATTCTGTTTGTATTCAATGATTATCCTAATTATATTTTAGATTTTTTGTATTTAAAATGAGATGTTTATCTTGTATTTGATTATTTTTATCTGCAGTTAGTTACACGAATTCAGATAGTAAGCTTTAATAAGTTGTACTTACGCATAATCTACTTGCAATCTTGAGTTTTAAGTAATATGCATTAATAAACAGTAATTTACGCATAAAAAGTAGTTTTAAAGAGTTTTTGTCAAATGTTTTATAATATTGTATAGATATAGATACTATATTATAAAAAGTAGTTTATAATTTTCAGAGTTATACGTTAAAGTTATATTTCAGAGTTACAAGTCTGAAGGGGTCATTCTTCATACGTATACTTCAGAGTTACAAGTCCGAAGAGTCATTTTTTAGAGTTATACTTCA
>NC_037541.1:1191727-1200347 GCF_001531365.2 Cynara cardunculus var. scolymus | reverse complement strand
ATATATGGTTGGGTTCACGTGAGACCAAGGGTTTTTCATGAGACCCGTAAGACCAATTTATGTTCATTGATCAACTTTATAAGCTAATAATCTAATGGTCTAAAGTTGCACAGTGACATTTTTGTGATTATAGAGAAGTCTCATGTCAATTTTGTGATTATGAATGTTCAGATTATAGATCTAAATCCAAGGATTGATCGAATCGATCTTACGAGTCTTATGAAAAACCTTTGATCTCACATGATCCAAAAAATAAGCCAAAAAATAAGCTAAATTATTTTTGTGAAGCATGGCCTTACCTCATTAATTAAGTTAAGACACATCTGACTTTTATATATTTTTAATTTATTAAATTTAAGATGACCTTTTCTTTTTGCTGATATGTATTTATGTGATTAATGAATATAACTGAAATTTGAAAATTTAGGACATGATTTTAATATTCTTTAATATAATTCTATTATTATATTATGATCAATGTTTATGGTCATAGATATAATTGCAATAAAAGATGATCTTGTTCTACAATTTTTTCGTTATCCATTTCATTTTATTATTTTAACAGATAAGGCAAAAATAGAACTGGTTTCGTAACATGGATATTATTCGTTATATTATCTATTATTTTAAATATATAGGGTAAGGACGTAACCTTTATCTGATCCATACCCTACTCATTGCCAGTCCTAACCAGTTGTTAATCACGATCTGGTTGAAAACCCGAGTCAAAACCAGGTGTGGCGTGAATCGATTGAGACCTGATTGTCCAACAATTTGATGTTGTTACAGTGCATTTGATATACAGGATACATAAGTATAAACAGTCATCACAAGTTTGATGTCACATAAATTAAAAAAAGACATGACAGTAACCTAAATGAACAAAACAAGAAAGATAAAACAAGATCGATTAATTATTTATCTTATTTTTGTTTATTCAATTATATCTGCGTACCAAAATAGACTTGTAAGTTGATTTTTAAACTTTTTTAAGATGTGACCAGTGGGCCCAGGGTAGCAACCGAAGATCCTTTTACATAGTGGGTTGCTATCGTCTTCACCCTCTGAGTTTTACGTCTTTTGCTTTTTCATTTTTCGTTTTACACCCATATCATATTAACATACATAATCATATATTAACTAAAATACGTTTTTATTTTAATAAGTTACACTATTATAATCTTTTTCGTCAATACCTTTGAAATAAACGCAATATTGAATATTGTTTGATATAATTATATTATTATATCATATATACTAGAAAAAAATATTTTTAAAATTACACTTTATACCCTTAAAGTTACTTAATTAATTTGTTTCACATTCCTTACTTGTTACATTATTATGATCGTCTCATCAATTCTTTCGAAATGAACCAAATATTGAATACTTTTTTATATCATTATTTTATTATATCATATCATATATATATATATACTAGAATTGTATTTAAATTACACTTTATACCCTTAAAGTTACTTAATTAATTTGTTTTACGTCCCCTTACTTTTATATGATAAGGGTGTAAAACAGAAAATAAAAAAAACAGAAGATGTAAATTAAATTAATTAAACAATTTTAAGGATATAAATTGTATTTTAAAATTAAAAATAATATTAAAGAGTTTTATATAAATTAAATTAATTAAGTAACTTTAAAGATATAAATTATATTTTAATATTAAAAATAATATTAAAAGAGTTTAATATTAAATTAATAATTTCAATTAACGGTATTTAAGCAACCTATCATTAATTGCACCATTAATTTATTGTGTAGTTGGTTAAACCATTAATTATATAATGGATTTTGCTATCACTTATATTCAAATAAAAGTCTCAGAAAATTATTAAATTCTTCCCAAAATGATTTAAAATGTAAAATTTACGATTTTGATTCGGATTTCAATCGATTACGTTTTGAATGTCATCGTTAAGTCCTCAAAATCGCAGAACTGTAATTTTAGTCAATTTTGTAATTATTTGACTTTATAAGATTTTGACGGAGGACTAATTAGACCTTATGGAATAATACACGAATAACGACTGTGATTTTAGACGCTCGATTGATCGCTTGGTACTTGATCTAAGTTTCAGGAGTTCGATGTGATTTCATGATTGAGTTTATTAGATATCGATGAAAATACATAGAAAGACATTGTGTTTTGAGTAGGTAGGATTACAAGTAGATTTAGAGAGCTAACACTACAACAAAATCGGGTTTATAGGGCACTCTCAAATTCTAAGTGTCTTAATAGACCTCTTTATAGGACTTAGTTTATAGGACAAAAAAAAGTCATATCTAAAGGCGTTGTAATAAGTTTATATGACCTTTTTCGACGTCGTAATAAGTTTTTTAGGACACTTTTAATATAAAGTGTCTCATTAACAACTTTATAGAACACTATTTGAAAAATTGTCCTATAAAAAAATTGAGCTTATAAGACAGTTTTTCAAAAGTGTCATATAAAGTTGCTAATGCGACACTTTGTATTAAAAATGTCCTAAAAAACTTGTTAAGACGCCCAAAAGCGTCATATAAACTTATTACAACACCTTTAGATATGACGCTTTATATTTTGGTCCTATAAATTAAATCTTATAAAACGGTTTATTGGGACGCTTAGAGATTGGGACGTCCTATAAACCCAATTTTGTTATAGTGACTTATATACAATGATGGATAGCTTATGGGACGATATATGTTTCAAATACCTCTTTATTATATCTGATGACGTGAACCCACCATGATGATTCAAGTATGGAGATTTTAGGTTCGTGAAATATGCAACCATATTAATTTGTTGTGTGCTACCGTATGTATTTTGAAACCACGATAAAAACAAATTTTATTTGGTAGAGTTGGTTTGCAAGGCTCTTATTCCACTCAAAACCCAAGTTCGAATCCTGTTGTGTCATTTTCTTAGTCAAATGATGCCACCATTTGAATTCTTTTTCTTATATTTGTTTCTTATAGTCAAATGATGCCACAATTTGAATTTTTTTCCCCTATATTTGTTTCTTATAGTTAAATGGTGCCATCGTTTGAAAATTTTTTTGGATCCATCCCTGATAATTAACATGTTCAGTTTTTAGCATGTTTTATGCAAAAGTATGTTAGTATCTTAGTTGCAAAAGCTTCTACTAAACGTTTTGATAGCTATTATGAAACCATGAACTTAATGGGTGTAAAGCTGATAATCAGGGTCAGCCAAACTTGAGTGCTCAAACATGAAAGAGAAAGCCTAGCGATGTGTACTTGACCCTGACATGCCATGATATATTTTTTGAAGTCGATATTCACATTATGATGATCTACGGCTTTATTAAATTATCTCAGATTCAGTTGTTTATTTTCATAGCAGTTGTATCAAGTCATCGATGTATATTTTAAGTTTCCTGTTCCAATAAGCTGTGACGTCTACGATTCAAGTCAAGATATGTTATCACAACGCTCAAGAAAAAGAAACATTTAATACGCTATAATAAATTAAGTCGTTAGACTTTAAAACGTCGCTAAGGTCAGTTCAAACTGTGTTTTTATTGAAAGGGAGAGGTTGAATAAGCAAACCACAAATCAAGTCAAACTTAGGTGCAATTTTAATGGAATTTCAAAAGGTTGTTTTAGTCAAGGATACAAATGTCTGAATGAATAAGTCCTGTTCAGATTGTTTGATAGAGATACCAATTGATTTTTTTTTCAATTACTTTTTGAAGATGTTGATTGTATTATTTAAAAAAAACATAGACATGAATTTTTACGGCAGCGAAATTGAGTTTATAAGACATAAAAATTGTTTAAGTGTTCTAACTGAGTGTCTTATAAGACTTAGGGGCCATTTACTAAATACTTATTTGGTAAGTGCTTACTGGATAAATTTCCTCATCGGATGAACATGAGAAGAGTCAAGAATCTTACCGGGTGAGAACGATGAGAATGATGGAGAGTCTTACTCGGTAAGTGAGGATGACGACTCTTACCAAGGTAAGCGCTTACCCACTAAATTGTTGCATTTGATATGTTTTGGCATACTAAAATCTTACGCATCAAAATAAGTCATAATGTTGACTACTATCGGTAAGAGCTTACCGGATAAGCGATTGGGTAAACGGCCCCTTAATTATATATGACAAAAAAATAAAGCATCCTATCTAAACGTTTATACGGCATTTTTGGGCGTTGTAACAATGTTTTTTGAACATTTTAAAAATAAAGTGTTGTATTAGTTATTTTTTAAGATATTATTTGAAAAAATGTCTTATAGACAAAAATGTTCTATGAAAAGATAGGTTTATAGGGTATTTCTCAAAAGTGTCTTATAAAATAGCTAATACAACAATTTATTTTTAAAAAAAGTCATAAGTAACTTGTTAAGACGTCCAAAATCGTTCTATAAACTTATAGTAATACTTTTAGATATGACACTTTATTATTTCGTCATACAAGATTGAGTCTTAGATATAGGATATTCTATTAGAACAATTAAACACTTGTATAAAGACATGTAGTTAAAAGTTGTCAGTAACGTGCTATATTTAGATTGTCTCCAAATCTATATTGTATTATAAAATATTTGATAAAAACTCTTAAAAATCATTTTTTATGCATAAAATACTGTGTATTGTTGCATATTACTTAAAATTCAAGATTACAAGTAATTATGCATAAGTACAACTTATTAAAGCTTAATGTTTGAATTCGTGTAACTAACTGTCTGCGGATAAATATAATCAAATAGAGGATAAACATCTCATTTTGAAATAAAAAAATCTAAAATATAATTAGGATAATTATCGAGTTCTAACAAAATAATTAGTTATTATCTTTAGAAGAAAATTATATTATTAACCCATATATAAATTATTTTGTTATTGAACCTAGCTAAATTAAATTATAATAAAAAATTGAATTAAAAAATTATATAAAAAAATGAAATTTTAAATAGTTAATTTGATACTAATATCAATATATTTTTGTCAAAATTTTATGATATCCTCAAATTTATATTTTATTTAAAAATAAAAACATCAGCGTCTTTTCAAAATCACATATAAGACCATACTATAACATCGACTAAGATAAAAATAAAATAAAATATTAAAATCAAGATGTATCTCGCTGCATTACATAAGCACCGTTGTAGTAAATATTATAAATGATTTTTTTATTAAGATTTGTTTAGATTAAATCGTTTTTCCTGAATTAACGTGTATGTCTTAATCAGAATCAATTGTTATTTGTTTTTATACGAATTAAATAAACTATTTGAATAATTTAAATTACCTTTTTATCTTACTAGAAGAATACTCGCACAATGAAGTGGAATATATTTTGATTTTAGTGTTTCATTTTTTTTGTCTCATTGATGTTATAATACAGTTTTATGTAATTTTGAGAAAGTGATAATGTTTTTATTTTTAGATAAAATATAAATATGAAAATATAACAAAAAATAAAAAAAGAATATTGATATTAGTAACAAACTAACTATTTAAAATTTGTCGGTCTTTTTGTATTTCTTTAATTCATTTTTGTATTTTTGGTTTATTAATGTAACACCCCCATACTCCACATTTGCATAAAACACATATTTCATTACATAGAAACATGAATTACATCAAAAGGTCCCACTAGTACATGGATTGCTATATGTACAAAATTTACACATAAAAATTCCAAAACAAATCATGTACTACTACATGTAATCTAACATGTATCTTCAAAAACAGGAAATAGATTAGGAAAATAATCACATTTTCCCTTTCCCTTTAATATCCTCGGACCCAGCTATTCCTGCATTGCATAATTTAAAAACAGAAAATGAGGGTTAGACCATACGGGTCTAGTGAGTAAATCCCTTATTTGCAAATGCAGGGTGATGAACACCAAAATATGATAATGTAATTTTGGCTTTAGARAGATACTGCAATAGAACAATTGATGCAGTTCCCAATATCATATATAAAGAAGTATATCCAAAAATCTCACTTCTTTAAAATATTTCTAAACATAAATCTTTCCCAGTATCAAAACTTTTGAATGAATGGTATTCATTTAACAAGAAAGATTTATGGCAAAACTTGCCTGATATGACAAACCATTTTTCCCTTCTCAATAACATCTAAATTAATACTTTTAAATAGAAATAATATCTCTAATTCATCAGGTCACAAAGAAATGATGATTCAAAGTTATTATATCCAATTTAGTAATAATAATAAGAGTTATAATAATAACATCCCCATATGATAATGCCACCCTTGTTCCAAGTACACCTCTTCTTGATATGCCACCCTTATTCCTCCAATTTAATAGAGCTACTTATCAGAACAGACATAAGTCACCACGTCTGAAAGTACTCATCCCCAGTTCCAAGCCAGAACARACATAARTCACCACGTCTGGGGAACTACCTTTTAAAACTCACTTCCATACCAAAACAGACTTACGTCACCAAGCTTGGTAGGAAGGTTTCAAAATATGGTTTCATACCAAAACAGACTTACGTCACTACGCTTGGTAGGAACATTTATCAAAACTCATTCCATACCAAAACAGACTTACGTCACCACGCTTGGTAGGAACATTTATCAAAAACTCATTCCATACCAAAACAGACTTACGTCACCACGCTTGGTAGGAATATTTCATTTATTTTAAAAGATATAAAATAACCATTTTTGTGAATAATAAATAAATAAATAAATAAATAAATATTTAAAACTTATAAAATTTTCAACAAARATATCCGGACAACAAGTCCGGTCAATAACCACCCGGTTTACAAGTCCGGTCAACTAATCCGGTCAACAACCATCCGGTTTACAATACTTAGACTAAAAGTCCAATTTGTCCGGACATCTAATCCGGTCAACACCCCAAATATTCATTGAACGGTTTAACACTTAGAATAATAATTCATATTGAGCGGATAACAAATCCGGTCAATAGTCCGTTCAAGACTCACCCGGTTTAAGACTAAACCGCTCATCACTTAACCGGTTAAACCAACTCCGGTCAACAAACCGCTCAAGGTTTGTCCTGTTTAAAATTATCCGCTCACTAAACCTTTCAAGGCATGTCCGGTTTAAGACAATCCGGTCACTAAACCGCTTAAGGCTTAGCCGGTTTAAAACAATCCGGATAATACCCCGTACAAGGCTTGTCCGGTTTACACCCTTATATCCGGTCAAGCTTTGTCCGGATAAATACTTAGGCAATTTTAACAAGGTTTTCAATTCAAAGGAAACTAATGATACGAAATATGAGTTCAAAATAAGTAGAAAGCTTTTTATGTAAAAGGATTTAGAACCACTCACTTTTTAAAGCTTTTGACACCAAAACACTTGCAATCAGTCTTTTGAAATCAGCACTTAAAAATACCTCTTGAAGCTTAACCGGACAACACTTCTAAGAACACACTCAACTTTCTAAAAGTGGAAAGAAAACCTCAAATGAAGGGGGTGACCCCCTTTATATACTTTCCATAATGGGAGGTCGGCTACCGCCTCTCCCCCCTTTCTTGCCACCTCACACTCAAACCTCTCATGTATACATACACGTATGCACAACCCTTCCCACACAAATATATATTTATTATACATGTACCTCACATATACAAGTATGCATATGACCACATATATATATATATATATGCACATTTATATATATATGTATATATATATATATATATATTCTCACAAATATATATATACATATAGATATACATCCAAATATTTCACAAAATTTCATATCAACACGTATCAAATTATCATGCTGTCACGTAATTATTAAATCAAATAATCACGTATTAAATACCTCGGGTAATAACCAGGATCTGGTTATCACATTATCCACCCCTCAAGAGAATTCCGTCCCGGAATTCCTTTAATCAAAAAGCCACGGATATTCAATTCTCATTTTTATTCTAATTCTCAGGTTGCCTTCGGTCCTTTGTGAAACTTCCACTGTACTTTAACCAGACTTATCTCTTTGTTTCTCAACACCCTGACCTTTCTGTCAATTACAGCTTCTGATGTTTCCACAAAGTTCAATTTACTGTCTAATTGAATCTCTGGCATCGGTATAGCTAAACTCGGATCGGCCAAACATTTTCGCAGATTCGACACATGAAAAGTGTTGTGAATCAGACTCAACTCTTCTGGTAGCTCTAACTGATATGCTACTGGCCCAATTCGTTTACATATTCTGAATGGCCCTACATATCTCGGACTGAGCTTTCCTTTCTTCCCAAATCTGATAACACCCTTCCACGGCGAAACTTTTAGCATCACAAAATCACATATATCAAACTCAATCAGCTTTCGACGATTATCTGCATAACTTTTCTGGTGATCTTGTGCAGTTTTAATTCTTTCGCGGATTTGTTCAATCTTATTATAAGTTTCTTGAACAATTTCAGGACCTGTCAACTGCTTCTCACCCACTTCATTCCAACATAACGGYGTTCTGCATTTACGTCCGTATAACACTTCATATGGTGCAGCTTGGATAGTGGAATGATAACTATTATTATATGCAAACTCGATCAACGGCAAATGATCTTCCCACGATCCCCCGAAATCTATAACACAACTTCTCAACATATCTTCGAGAGTCT
>NC_037541.1:1184339-1187227 GCF_001531365.2 Cynara cardunculus var. scolymus | reverse complement strand
AAAATGAGGGTTAGACCATACGGGTCTAGTGAGTAAATCCCTTATTTGCAAATGCAGGGTGATGAACACCAAAATATGATAATGTAATTTTGGCTTTAGAGAGATACTACAATAGAACAATTGATGCAGTTCCCAATATCATATATATAGAAGTATATCCAAAAATCTCACTTCTTTAAAATATTTCTAAACAGAAATCTTTCCCAGTATCAGAACTTTTGAATGAAAATACCAATCCTTTAACAGGAAAGATTTAAGGCAAAACTTGTCTGATATGACAAACCATTTTCCCCTTCTCAATAACATCTAAATTAATACTTCTAAATATGAATAATATCTCTAATTCATCAGGTCACAAAGATATGATGATTCAAAGTTATTAAATCCAATTTAGTAATAATAATAAAAGTTATAATAATAACATCCCCATATGATGATGCCACCCTTGTTCCAAGTACACCTCTCCTTGATATGCCACCCTTATTCCTCCAATTTAACAGAGCTACTTATCAGAACAGACATAAGTCACCACGTCTGAAAGTACTCATCCCCAGTTCCAAGCCAGAACAAACATAAGTCACCACGTCTGGGGAACTACCTTTTAAAACTCACTTCCATACCAAAACAGACTTACGTCACCACGCTTGGTAGGAAGGTTTCAAAATATGGTTGCATACCAAAACATACTTACTTCACCACGCTTGGTAGAAACATTTTCCAAAATTCCGTTCCAATACCAAAACAAACTTACGTCACCACGCTTGGTAGGAACATTTATCAAAACTCATTCCATACCAAAACAGACTTACGTCACCACGCTTGGTAGGAATATTTCATTTATTTTAAAAGATATAAAATAACCATTTTTGTGAATCATAAATAAATAAATATTTAAAACTTATAAAATTTTCAACAAAGATATCCGGACAACAAGTCCGGTCAATAACCACCCGGTTTACAAGTCCGGTCAACTAATCCGGTCAACAACCATCCGGTTTACAATACTTAGACTAAAAGTGCACTTTGTCCGGACATCTAATCCGGTCAACACCCCAAATATTCATTGAACGGTTTAACACTTAGAATAATAAATCATATTGAGCGGATAACAAATCCGGTCAATAGTCCGTTCAAGACTCACCCGGTTTAAGACTAAATCGCTCATCACTTAACCGGTTAAACCAACTCCGGTCAACAAACCGCTCAAGGTTTGTCCGGTTTAAAACTATCCGCTCACTAAACCTTTCAAGGCATGTCCGGTTTAAGACAATCCGGTCACTAAACCGCTTAAGGTTCGCCGGTTTAAAACAATCCGAATAATACCCCGTACAAGGCTTGTCCGGTTTACACCCTTATATCCGGTCAAGCTTTGTCCGGATAAATACTTAGGCAATTTTAACAAGGTTTTCAATTCAAAGGAAACTAATGATACGAAATATGAATTCAAAATCAGTAGAAAGCTTTTTATGTAAAAGGATTTAGAACCACTCACCTTTTAAAGCTTTTGACACCAAAACACTTGCAATCAGTCTTTTGAAATCAACACTTGAAAATACCTCTTGAAGCTTAACCGGACAACACTTCTAAGAATACACTCAACTTTCTAAAAGTGGAAAGAAAACCGCAAATGAAGGGGGTGACCCCCTTTATATACTTTCCATAATGGGAGGTCGGCTACCGCCTCTCCCCCCCTTTCTTGTCACTTCACACTCAAACCTCTCATGCATACATACACTTATGTACAACCCTTCCCACACAAATATATATTTATTATACATGTACCTCACATATACAAGTATGTATATGACCACATATATATATGCACATATATATATATATGTATATATATATATATATATATATTCTCACAAATATATATATACATATAGATATACATCCAAATATTTCACAAAATTTCATATCGACACGTATCAAATTATCATGCTGTCACGTAATTATTAAATCAAATAATCATGTATTAAATACCTCGGGTAATAACCAGGATCTGATTATCACAATTAATTTAATTTTTTATAAAGATAATAATTAAGTATTTTGTTAAAACTTAATGATTATTCTAATTATATTTTAGAATTTTTATATTTAAAATGAGGTGTTTTTCTTCTTTGATTATGTTTATCTACAGTTAGTTATACAAATTTAAATATGAAGCTTTAATAAGTTATACTTACACATAACTTACTTGTAATATTAAATTTTAATTAATATACATCAATAAACAGTAGTTCATGTATAAAAAATCTTTTTTAAGAGTTTATATCAAATGATTTATAATATAATATAGATTACTTATCAAAACCCATCAAAATCAAAATAATTTATGTAAATTATCATTAAAATTATGCTTATTTTAGTTTTTTCCCTTGATGTCATTAATAAAAAATAATGTAACAAAGTAATCAAGAAATAATTATTATGAATCAGTCAAACACTACAATAAATAAAACTGTTTTTATAAGACGTCTAGATTGTTTAAATATATTAATTAATCAAATATTTTATATAACCTAGGTTTAAAGTTATAATAGTTTATAGGACGTTTTTAGACGTTTTAAGGTAAATTATTGCTTGATATATGTTCTGAATAATAAAATTATGGGTCAACATAAGTGTCGGATGAAAACTTTATTGTTTAATAAAGGGAAAAGTCTAAAAAAACCCAATGAACTTTAGTGTTTGAAATAATTAAGTACTTAGACAATTTTTTGAAACATGTTAGATACATTTTTATGACCTATAAAACTGATTAATGTGATAAAATAAGACAAAAAACTGAAAAAAAAATGTCAATGAACTTTCATATTTTAAGCGATTAAGTCCCTAAACATTTTTTGAACCAAAAAAGTACTTACATATATAAAATGAAA
>NC_037541.1:1178448-1183929 GCF_001531365.2 Cynara cardunculus var. scolymus | reverse complement strand
TTTCATCAGTAATATTTTAATTTTTTTTTAATTTGAAAAATCGCATACGTGATATATTTTATTTAATTAAAATAAATTTTATCAATATTTTTTTTTAAATGTAAGTAATTTTTCGTAAATGTAGGTAATTTTTTGGTATATTTTTTTATAGATCTAAGTACTCTTTTGGTTCAAAATATGTTTAGAGCCTTAATCGTTTAAAATATGAAAGTCTATTGACTTTTTTTTTTCAGACTTTTTTTCATTATTTTACCACATTAACCAGTTGTATAGATCATAATGATGTATTTAACAAGTTTTAGAAAGTTCAATGAGTTATTGAACATGTTTTAAAATGTCCAAGAACTTAATCATTTCAAAAACTAAAGTCCATTGGTTTTTTTAGACTTTTCCCTCTAATAAACCTTGTAAATAATATAAAAAAAATTGTATTAATTATATAAAATAACATAAATAACATAAATAACATAAATACAACAACTTTATTAAACGATACTTAATATTTAAATATGTTTAAAATTATTTAACATCGTTAAATTATTATTATTTAGTAATATTAGAAGGATACCCGCACAATGCAGCGAGATACACTTCGCTTTTAATGTTTCGTTTTTTTGTCTCAACCGATGTTATAATACAATTTTATGTGATTTTGAGAAAACGATAATATTTTTATTTTTGAATAAAATATAAATATGAAGATAAATCATAAAAAATTGGAAAAAAGTTACTGATATTAGTACCAAACTAACTATTTAAAATTTCTTTTTTATATATATTTCTTTAATTCACTATTTTATCTTTAGTTTAATAATATAATTTTTTATAAAGATAATAATTAAATATTTTGTTAGAACTCAATGATTATCCTAATTATATTTTAGATTTTTTATATTTAAAATGAGATGTTTATCTGCAGTTAGTTACACGAATTCGAGCATGAAGTTTTAATAAGTTGTACTTATGCACAATTTACTTGTAATATTAAATTTTAAGTAATATGCATCAATAAACAGTACTTCATGCACAAAAAATTATTTTTAAGAGTTTTTGTCAAATGCTTTATAATATGGTATAGATAGTTTAATAATATAATTTTTATAAAGATAATAATTAAGTATTTTGTTAGAATTCAAAAATTATCCTAATTATATTTTAGATTTCTTATGTTTAAAATAAAATATTGATCTGCAGTTTGTTACACGAATTCAAACATGAAGTTTTAATAAGTTGTACTTACGCACAATTTACTTGTAATCTTAAATTTTAAGTAATATGTATCAATAAACAGTACTTCATGCATAAAAAATTGTTTTTAAAAGTTTTTTGTCAAATGAGTTATAATATAGTATAGATAAATGGTATATTATCATTAGGGCTGTAAACGAACCGAACGTTCAACGAACCGTTCGTGAACCGTTCGGCGAGAAGTTCGTTTATGTTCGTTTATTTAATAAATGAACGAACATGAACAATTTTTTTTGTTCGTTTAGTTAAACTAACGAACATGAACAAGAGTCTCGTTCGTTCATTTATGTTCGTGAACGTTCGTTCATTACCGTTCATTTACGTTCGTTTATATTCGTTCGTTTATGTTCGTTTATATATTAAATTTAATATATAATCTTTTATTTATTTACATTGAAATCAAATAATATTTATTTATGTTCGTTTAACTTGTTCGTTTATGTTCGTTTAGCCTGTTCGTTTATGTTCGTTCGTTTAGCATGTTAACGAACGAACATAAACGAACACGAACACACCTTATTTTTTAAACGAACGAACACGAACACAAAGATTTCCGTTCGTTTACCGTTCGTGTTCGTTCGTTTGTTCGGTTAAATTAAACGAACGAACATGAACAAGCCTCCGTTCGTGTTCGTTCGGTTCGTTTACAGCTCTAATTATCATAGTAGGCTAGTAGCTCAAAACATGGGCCTATAAAATATAAAAATAAAAAATGGGCCCATTTTCTATGGCCCAAGTTTATTTCTCTAATTATTATGTTATGTCTAATCCAGTCACATTATATTTTGTCTCAAGTTGAGCCCGACTCAAATTGGCCCCTACAAAATTGGGTCAGCTGGTCTTGGTCTCGACCAAAAACCTAAGACCTATCTAGGCTCGATCAATAGTTCCGGTTGTAGTTCCAATTTAAAAAAAATATATTTTCTTTAAATATTTTTTTTACACAAAAAGGTTATATTGTTTTTATAATTACGATTTTTGAAATTGAATATTGAAATGCACTTTAAATAATATATTCAAGTAGATAAATTTTTGAAAAAGCTAAAAACGAGACTTGAAAATTTTGTGAAGATCTTGATAATCTTGTATTATAAATTATAAAAAAAAACTTATTTTTTTAGATCGAGCTCATATATGATCAGTCCCGAACCAGATCGGGCCTTATTTAGCCATCTCTACTATAAACAAGAGCTTACAGAGGTCAAAGACCTTCCAGCCTAGTGGTAACGGCTTGGGCATGGCATAGTAATGAACCCGAGTTCGAGCCCTGGGAGGGGAGTGTTGGCGACATTTAAGTGGGGCCATGCTTTGCCTCCAAAATTGCCGGGGATTAGTCGGGCTTTGGCCCGGACACCCTTCAAAAAAAAAAAAAAAACAAGAGCTTACAGAGCCCTATTACTTGACGTAAATTCTCATCTCTTTTGCTCATTAAATCACCTGAAGCCTAAGAAATATACCAAATAAATTCACATCGACCCAGTCCAAAACATTCAATCCCATAATAAAAGATGAAGCGTAAAGACATTTCAAAACCTAATCCAACACCAAAATCTTTTGGAAATTTTGTGACGTTAAAAACTTCAAGAAGATTATACAACCTTGCCCATACGACCTTACGTAGTATGTGGAGATTGTGTACAAGTTGAGGAAGCTGCGATGCAGTTACACGACCTTTGTATGTAACCGTTGTATGCAGACTGAGCAGGACGTATACATGCAAAATGGAACTAGGCAAAATTTGTATGTGAGGCAGCATAAGCGACAGATCGATGGGATAAATTGTATTGTAGGGCTCGTTTGATGTCGGTGATCAAACACACACTTAAATCAAACTCATTCCATTGGTGATCTCCCTCCTCTAAATCTGAAGTAGGTAGATTTAGTTGCTTACATTCCTCAGTTGTAGTCGTTCGAGTAAGCATTACTTTTTAACTTTCTAATAATTGAATATGATGCATTATCTAGGGTTTCGTTCGGACGATGCTCACAACTGTAAGGTCGTGATGCATGTTTTATGCTTATGTCGTTACATTTTGTGTTATTTACTTGATGTTATTATCGAGACACACCGTATATAGTTTATGATCCATTTTTTTGCATTGCGGTTGTTGGGTTTTTGCATACAACTTAAATTTTGGGGTTTTTCGAGTTTGAACTATTTACTCTCTTTTGTCCCAAAATTAAAGTTCATAGTGAAAAAGACATACAGTTTTATGTATATATAATTATTCATTTTTTACTTAATTAAATAACAATTTTAATTTAATAAAGATCAAAGTTCTAAATGGTGTGCGTGGTAGTGGCATGGTGCTTATGTCAAGTCTCAAACCTTAGTAACCACGGTGAGGTCACAATTTCTAACGTATGAATTATGGTGGCAAATATGTATATCATATATATAACTATATACATATACATGTTTTCGGCTATTAATTAATAGTCAACAATATTAAACGATTTAAATTAGGTTATATACTATAAACTAAAAAGTAAGACACTAGAAGGTAAGATTCATCAATATCGCGTTACAAAAACTACTCATAGGATCGTGGCGTGTCATAGGCTTAACGTGATGTCAGACACGAGCCTTGAGCTATATTGCATCACGACTATCTTGGCGAGCTTTTTAGAATACACTACTAAATGAAAGACTTTTGCCTACGGTCTATTCCCTGAGAATCTGTCGCTTTAGGGTGATTCGTCACAGAACCGTCATAAAAGTTGATGAGTAATTCAAATAAATGACAGATTACCCTAGATTCTTTGGATAATCCATTGGTATTTTCTCGAAAAACATCAGATTCTACTGAACCATTGGTATTTTCTTCGTGATCTGTCGGTATTCACCAATGAAAATTTCCCTGTGTGATTTTTTTAGGTAAAATTAATTTGTTTTGTAGTGACATTGATAAAGACGGAGTAATGAGTTTATCAATGGAAGGTAGAATTAGAAAATAAACACTTGCTTTTAAACATAAACATTTGTTTTGGGACAAACTAAAAATAGAATTTGAGGTATAAACACTTGTTTTTGGGACGGAAGGAGTAACATTTTGTACAACAAGTTTGTAAGTACATATTAAAATAAATCGTCTTATTAATGTTTTATATGACAATATTTACAAACGTGTTATATGAAAACAATTGTTTTATAAAAATGTATTCATAAGGCACTTCTGGACACAATTATCCACTTTTACATATGACACACAATTATTTGGTCCTATAAACTAAAGTCGTATAAAACAATCTAATGAGAGTTGGCATCTGAAAAACTATTTGATTTGATCAGAAGAGAAGCGTATTTCCAATGTATCATTTAATTTTATTTTTACATTTTTAATGTATGATTTGATTTGAAAAGTATACATAAACAACACCCATATATACAATAAAGCCAATTGAAAGGACCTTTTGATCAATCCAGAGATCATTTTGATTTCATTAGTAACGATGATTTGGAATATCAGTTGAGGGAAAAATACCCAAATAATGAAAAATTAAGAAACCTCCTCATAACCATTTATATTTACGGTATGCATATGTGCATACAAGTAATTGAAGATGTTTATTAGGTTTTAATGCATGTGTGCATGTTATGCACATGTGTATACTGGACAAATTATTTATATTTACATGTGCATACCATACTAGTATAAATTGTTACTATGACATTTCTTATTTTTTTTTTATTATTTTCCTCTAAATCTAACCCTATATATACATACATATATATATATATATATAGAGAGAGAGAGAGAGAGTCCCAATTAAATACAAACCAATCTCAACGTCTATCTAGTTTAAAGAATATCTGGTTTCATAAATATATTGATTGTTTCACAATATAAAGCGTTGATTATACTTAATAAACTCTAATCATATTCCATAAATATTCAAATCATACTAAATGAACCTTCATAATTTTCTTAAATATTAGTTGGCAAGTTTGTAATATTAGAACGTTTACATTTGATTTGTCGTCTATATATAATATATTGACTGATAAGCTAATTGATGAATAAATCACTTTTGACAAAAATTAACTGATAAACTAGAAAAAAATATAAAATAACCAAAAAAAACATCTTAAAAAAAATCAGTCAATTACAACATTTTGTAATATAATTAAAACAATTTCCTAATTATATAATATGTTAACTAATACAAATAACACAGTAAATTAAAATTAGATAATATAATATGTTAATGAAAATAATTTTAAATTGATTA
>NC_037541.1:1167128-1177437 GCF_001531365.2 Cynara cardunculus var. scolymus | reverse complement strand
ATTAAACAAAATAATAAAAATTGTCAAGTGAAGATTTTGACTTTCATATATGAATATATTGCTAAAATATTTAATATATTTCATAAAATATTTTTATAATTTGAATAAATCTTGTTGGTAGAAAGAATAAAAAATAATTTCTCTTTCATATGTAATCATTTTTTGAGAGTTCTCCAAATTTGAAGAATTTCACCTTTTTCTCTTTTAATTTCTCATTTTAAAAAAGTTTTTGAAGAATCTGTTAAAAATAATCCGCTAAAATCTCTTTGTCTCAATTTTAGAGAAATTATTGGAGATATTGTAAGAGCATCTCCAACAGCTATGCTATTTTAAAACTTTTTAAAAATAGAAAAAAAAGGATTATAAAATATCTTCAAATTTAAATTAAATAAATAAAACATGTAAAATTAAAACTATCTTGATATATAATAAATGTAGTAGTTCAATAATTCATTACATTTGAAGTTGAAAGTTTGATGACATTTATTACACCATAATGGAAAGTTGAAACATTGAAAGTATTCACATGATGATCTCTTGAGCACAACAAACCAAATCCAAGAGAAATAAATTAGGGTTGAAATTATTTATTGTCGGTATATTTGACATATTTTAACGATCTGGGAAGTTTGTAGACACTGCTAACATTTGTTGTGATTGAGAAAATTGAGCAAATGCTCGTTTACTTTGTCGGGAAATTGTTCTGGAACAAAATGACAACCTTCGGGTAAGTATATGATTTCCAGGTTCGGTATGTAATCCTTGGTCCCACTCTTTATGTATTCCTCCATTCCCGGGATGTTGAAAGAGAAATCTCCTTTGCTTGTGATTAACAGTGCTGGAGCTTCAACTTTCAGTTCATCCACATCTTTGTCTGGATGTTCAATTTTCTCTAGTAATGACCTACGATGAATAATGCAGTTGAGGACCACATAAAAACAGTGGTGCAGAAAGACCAAAATAATTACATGAACCTCACTTTACTGTCGGGTTATTTCTAAATTATTGAAAAAAACTAACTGAAAAAGACCAACGTGAAATGAATTATTTGGGGACATGGTTACTGTAATTCAAGACTTTAAACTTAAAGAAATACTGAATAATCCGTAATTTCTATAAAATGAAATTTTGGTCATTGTTTCGACATTCTGTGAATTTATCATTGTTTCACATAAAAAGCAGTGAAATGCACATTTTTGTTTGTAGAGAGCATTTTAGTTGATATTTCAATTATTGTTTCATATTTATGCTCTTACGAAATTACTTGTGATGTTTCATGTTGAAAGTAGCTTTTCGTTTTACCACTTATCTCGAATGATTATCATAGAACTGAAAATGAAATAGGAGATCTATGTGACGATTTCATTTACATGTCAACATAATACATTTGCTAAATTACCTGTATGGAGTTTTGAGTGCTGTTACAAATCCAGATTTCTCGTACAAAGCACCATAGGTCTCAAGATCCTCCTCCGTGAACCAAGAGGGTAGAGGAGCCGATGCTTCCACCATATCTAATACCTCTTGGTTTTCACCAGCTATAGGTACCTCACTACTACAAAACAAAATGTAGATTTTCCTCACTATTGTTTTAGCATCAAATCGGCTAAATTCAGCTTCAGCTCTTCCAGGTTCCTAATAGAGATTTATGTTATATTGATTAAATTTACATTCGAGATTTAAAGAAGCAGAGATGTTTGAAAAAGAGTGTGTACCTGCCATCTTCTCATGTAGAAACCCTCAGGGAGGGTTTGGAGTCGCTGCATAGCATGAGGGGGTATATATGGCACACCAATTGTTATGATTCCTGCAACTTTCTCTGGATAAAAGAAGGAAAATACGTATCCAACCAGTGTTCCAAAATCTTTACCAATCACGAACACCTAAGAATCAATACAAACAAGGGTAATTTGGTTGGTATCCATAATTAGTACACATATTTTCAGTTCCCAAAAACACAATTATTTACCTTAGATATGGAGAGAGAAGCTAGGATGGTGGCAATATCTTTGACAAAATCATCAAATGATGTATTTTGGGGTTCCGCAGGAATGTCAGATAGTCCGTAACCTCTGTACTCTGGTGCAATAGCTCTGAAACCAGCATTTGCAACGGCAATCATCTGATAGCGCCATGTGTACCATATCTCGGGAAATCCGTGAAGGAAAAGCACCACAGGTGATGATTCCGACCCAAGTTCGGCTACGTGGAGCTTTAACCCATCGCCTTGGATGTAATTGTGCTTAATTTGATCCATTTTTCTTCGATGATGAGATTGGAAAATGAAAGACTTTTATAGCAAAGGTGATGGTTTGAGTTTTGGTTTTTGTGTTTGTGCTTTTATGTGGTGTTTTCAGGCCACAATTATTGTGAATTTTCAAGATATTTTTTTTTAATTTCAATAATTTAATTAACTTAATCATAAAACTCAAAATAATTAGTAAGACGTTATGAAAATATAATCTGATTTGTCAGTTGCCACATACACCTTCAAGCATTTCTTTAAGAGTAAATTACATTTTTAGTCTTTGCAGTTTGTTACAAATCGAGAAATTCATCTGTATTATTTCGAAGTAGTAATTTACCATCTTTATGATTTGCAATTTATTGTTATTTTCCTTCTTGAGGTAATTCCCATTTTTAAGTATGAGAGACTAAAGAACATCTTGTTTGATGGAATGGAAGGATTTGGAATTTTTGACATTTTTTTATTAACCTGGATATCCAACCCGTTATGCGAGCCGACTAATTGTAGGACTACCTCCTGTTTTGCGGGTAGCCCGGAGTCACCGCATTCGAACCTCCGTGGCCACAAGGGGATTTTTATTCCTCCTTGGATTTGAACCTGGGACCTCCAGACACTTTTGACTTTTGGAGCCCAAGCTCAAACCAATCAGGCACCACTCTTGTGGTTAATTTTTGACATTTTTGGTTTGTAGGATTTAGGATGTAATTGTTTTCCATTATTCATAAATAATTTATAAGAACAAATTATAAGTAATTATAGAAGTAAATTATATTATATTTTTATTAATTGATTTTTACAATACAAGTGTTTTTAATATATATATATATATATATATATATATACAAATCCTATAAAATCTTGTATGGGATTTCAAAATTATATGTTATGGATTTAAACGAAAAACCCGGGATTTAAAACCATGAAATTCTTCAAACCAAACATGTGATTGAAATTGAATTCAATTTTAAATCCCTCATAATTTAATGTAACCCCGCAAACCAAACGAGCCTAAAAAAACGAATTATAAACCATAAAAATAAATCAATAAATTATATAAATAAAAACAACAATAAATTAAAAACCATAAAAATAAAAATCGTAATTTTTAAAATGAATTAAATGCCATCAATTTTCAACAATTTTTAGGGACGAAAAATGTAATTTTAGATATCTGTAAACTTAATGCAAATTAATTTTATATTTATGGTATTGACTTACATAATTTTTAACTCCAATTCAATCTTATTTCTTTTAACGTGATAAATCCAATTAAAATTATTATTTTATAAAAAATATTATTTTTTAAATATATAAAATAGATTAAACAGACTATTACATATTTTAAAACATAATTATAATTATAGAAAACTTAACATACAATTGAAATTAAATAAAACAAGTTACAAAAATAAGTACAAAATTACATATTTCAAATATATAAATAACCGTAATTAATTATCTGGACCGGTATTTTGTCATATATGCTCAATCAAATAACTATTTAGAGCGTTGTGAGCTTCCCTATTGTGAAGTTGTTCCTTGTTAAACATATAACGAGATAGGTTTGAGATCCGTTCAGTAAAGAATTCAGTTGATTGACCATTATCTTCTGTAGTGGATTTGTGGGCATGTTGTTAAGAAACTCAATAGGATTAGAATAATTTTGGTGTGCATCTCTTTCATTTTTTCTGATAGTCTAAATGCCCGTTCAACATCTTTTCTGATAGTCTCTTGAACTTGAGCAAAGAACTTGTGCTTTCGTATTTCGTTAAGTTGTACAAAACGACCTTTCATTTGATTTATGTTAATGATGTCCTGTTCTTCTGCATTTCCTGCTTGAGTTTTTTGTCATTATATTCTTTCGCTCGTGACCAAAACGTTTATTTCTTCTGGTTTTTGCTTCGAGTAGGTTTTCTCTAACGTAGATCAATGCTGACAATAACACTATATCATCTTTGGTTTTTCTTTTATCGCCTCTTTAACTCTTTTGCGGTGTTTGGGCATTTTCAGGGATAGAAAACCTGATATCATAGATGAAAAACTCAGAGTTTTCATATAGTGTGTTTGGGTGATACTCAGAGTTATTCAGGATGTTGAGAATTTAATTTTCTTGGGAAGTTTGGATCTGTAGCAAAAAAATTGAAAGAAACTGAAAATTTTGGAATTTGGAAAATAATGAGAGTATTGAAATAAAGAGAAATATTTGTGTAATAAAAATATGTTAATATTAGGTTTAATTTATAGAAAAATTAAATCATGAAATTTGGTATATTTCTTTAATTTTTAATTTTTTTGTTAAGTTATTTTTTTATCGGATAAGATTTATGCCAGAAAATCTAACATTAACCAAGAGTGATGCGCCACGTGTAAAATAAAATGGGAAAAAAATTTTGTGGTTGATATTTTTTTGAGTAAATTACATTTTTAGTCCTTATGGTTTGTGGAAATTTTATATTTTTATCCTTCTCCTTATAATTTATTACCTTTTACATCTTTATAATTTAATTTTTATTGTTTTTTTGTTATATAGTTTTTGGTTTATTACTATTTTAGTCATTCATACTTAAAAGTAATGTTTCGAGTTTAGGGATTAAAATAGAAAAAAATTATAAGCCATAAGAATGAAAACCAAAATTTTAAAACCATCAAGACAAAATCCGTAATTTTCAACATATCACAGTAACAAAAAAAAAATGTAATTTACCCTTGTTTTTTTTAATCCCCTTTTGTCTTATTCACGATCCAACCAATGGGATCGCCGTTAGTAATGCGCCCACACCTTCTTTGCAGTTATTATAATATATCAATTTAACTTGAAATCGCACTAGTTATTTTGGCGACAATTGTATCGAGTCCTAACGACGTGTGGACATGTGTACGATGTTCTATGCCAGTAATTTTGGTTTGACATAGGACCCGAACTACAACGAATTATGAGCTTAATTAGTCAAACCATTCAAACTGACTAAACCAATTTTAGCCTCTTTGGAAGAAGGTTCGTTTTTTCCTTTCTGGTTTCATGTCCAAAAGACACTGAGAAACACTTTCCTATACAAACTGTAAAAAGGGATAAAAGTTGGTCACGGGATTTGAACATGTTTCCATCAATAACATCAAACTATCCGGTAACAATTATAGCATACTCAAAATCTTATAGTATATAATTTAACCTTTGATTGAATATTGATATCTACTGTTCGGTCTAGCCAAAATTGTTGTTCCTCGTTATAAGGCAGTAACCAAACCATATTACCTCGTTCGAATACTATCATGTTGGCCAAATTACCTCCATTTGACCATTGCATATTCAACCAAATCATGCACCCGTAGTTAACGACATGAAAAATGGTTACTTATATGATGTCATGAACATTGTACAACTTATGTTTTTTTCAGTACGTTTCATCAAAGTTAGTTTGTCTGTCCAAACAGGATTGGCAAGTTCAACGGGAATTCTATTTTGTGTTATCCCATCGAAAATTAGCAACGACAAACACTTGAGAAGCATTTTTGGGCTTCAGATACGCTTTTGAAACTTCTCTAAAGATTGGCCCATTCTTTTTTTTCCAAAAAGCTTCTATAAAAGGATGCACTAGTGATGTTTTCGAGTATTAACGACAGTTTTCAATCGTCTCTAAAAAGTACCTTGAGAGAAGGTTTTTGAAAACGCTTCTCTAAATGTATAAGCTTTAGTGACGCTTTATGTAAGCGTTCTCTCAAGGTATCCTTTAATTACAGTTTTATAAATCTTCTCTAAATGTTATCTTTAAATAAATATGATAAATATATTTTTTTTTTCTATTGAGATTTGTTTAGATTAAACTGTTTTACTGAATTAACACGAATGTCTTAATCAAACAATTGTTATTTGTTTTTGTACGAATTAAATAAACTATCTGAATGATGTAAATTATCTTTTAATCTTATTACTTATGAAACCAATCAAAATCAAAATAATTTATGTAAATTATTATTAAAATTATGCTTATAAAACTGCTTTTATAAGACGTCTAGATTGTCTAAACGTATCAACTACTAGAATATTTTATGTAACTTGGGTTTATAGGACCAAAAATGTTACAATAGTTTATAGGACGCTTTTAGACGTTTTAAGATGAATTGTTGTTTGATTTTTGTCCTGAATAACAAAAATTATTCGATTAACATAAGTGCCGAATGAAAACTTTATTGTTTGATAAACCTTCTAAGTAAAAGAAAAAAGTTGTATTAATTATAGAAAATTACATAAATAACATAAATACAACGACTTTATCAAACAACTAGAATGGTACAAGCACAATGCAGCGAGATACATCTTGATTTTATTGTTTCATTTTGTTTTTTGTCGCAATCGATGTTATAATACGGTTTTATGTGGTTTTAAGAAAGTGATAATGTTTTTATTTTTGAACAAAATATAAATATGAAGATATTATAAAAATATTGAAAAACATCACACCATATGAACATAGTGTTTACATTGTAAGACATAGATGCTGTTCACACGAACATAGGGCCGACATGTGAACATATATGAACATATGAACACTAGTGGTGTACCCGCACGATGCAGCGCGGGTGAATCACAATTCTGAGACATTAGTTTGACCTTTAATCATGAGTTTGTGTGATTATTTTGAGGACTTGTTGGGACTAAAGTATATTGAGGAAGAGAAGCTACACTTATTTAAATATAAATGTCTCATTTGGATCATTCATCTATTTTAGACAAATTTTACAGAACTGCAATAAAATCCTGTTTACAGTGTAAACAGCCCCAAACTGTTGTTTAGTTTTCATGATGCACTCATCTGTATATCCAAACTGATTGCCACTCTTGAAAACTAAAGAAATACCTTAATATGTTAGCTATCAGTTCATTAAATTTTTTGCATTTCCTATATCAGACCAAGGAAAATGGATTAATAAAAAAAAAGGTTAAAAAAGTACTATTATAAAAAGCAGAATTTGGTGCATCCATATGACCATATTGTTGGTTTTTCATATACTTATTAAGGATCTAATAGGAGTGCTTGCCGGTAAAATTAGTCAGAGTGTTGATTCTTATTAACAAGTGCTTACCGGGTAAAAAAGAAACTCCTAAAAACCTACGAATATATTGAAAAACCTCTATAAAACATCCTAATATAAAAACCCGCATTATGATGCTCCAGAGACTTGCTTCTAGAACATAGAGATTAATTCCTCATTATGGACTAATTGATACCCAGAAATGTAGAAGTCACTTCATACAACACACATCCACTTTTAGAGTATAAATGTACTCCTAGGACTAATCAAATTATGAAACAACTTCAAATGTAAACAAATGTAAATGAACATTAACGAACGTAAATGAACGAACATAAACAAATGTAAACAATAGGTGATCTGTCGCTAAAAGCTACCTTATTTTCACATCAAGTATCCCTCTTTAGCACACTAAAATGGTAAAATAGAACAACATTGATGCGTTTTTATATCTCGATAGGTTCGGAACACTTTGGAGCGAAAAAAAGGACAAAGTGAAGATTTTTGACAGCTTTACGAGACTATGGTATTTCAAGCATATCTAACTCGTTAGAGCTCAGATTTAAGTTATTCAAGATGATCTGGAAAGCTAACAAACARCCYCACAACTTTTAAGTTTTGCGTTTMTGCAGATTTRGACTGCTTCTAAGACGAAACCGACGTCGAAGGCGGAAAAGAGCTGCTGGACAACAGCCACGAAAGTCTTGATCTTACCTTAAGAAAAACTTTTGTGGCTTTGTCATTGCAAAGACAGCTTCAGTAAAAACAAGGGGAAAGGTCTTCTAAGTTGGTTTTATGTTGGAGTCAATTTGGGTGGAGAGTTGTGTTCTTCTGTTGTTTGCAAACCAAATGCTATTCTATTTTCTGTTAGCATATATAATAGCARAGTACCTGCAAATCCACTAATCCATATACATTGGCTATCTGCAWTATGCAAATTTTTACTGCATCTGCAACAAATGCAACAAGTTCATACCTGCTAGCTGATGTTCATGATGTATATCCATATTCATATCAAGATACATTCATTAAGATACAATCCTTCCTAGTTCCAACACTTGCAAATCAATGTTTGTTTCTAAAATTTAGTAACAGGAATAAACAAGAAATCATGGAGAAGAAACTATTAGGATTTCCCAGCAATGTTCTCTTGGTAATTTTGGACTCGAACAAATGGGAATATGTTGAGCTTTAAACGATACCGACAAGGAAGTGAGCGTTGAACGTTCTTTCATTCCCCTGCATACATCAAGGAGCAACATCTATAAGGTTCAAATGATCTTGCAAAAACATGTGCATGAAGAAAATCAAGCATCAGATGATCCATATTCCATATCACGCTTCATATTAGCTCCCAAGACAAAATCATACGTGATTAGCATCACATATCCACTATAAACTTTTGAGAAATATTCACTGTTTTAACAAATATACCACTATAACGGCAACATTTGACTATTATCTATTTGCAAAGTATGAAACACCATTAAGTGACGACAAATTAGAGGTAGTTTGTGCATTAAAATGGATGTTACCATGTTTTGAAATGATTACTAATGGATAAAGACAAAGTTTGGAATAAAAACATGATCAAAAGGGATAATGTTGCATTATTTTAAAACATTTTCACATTATGATTATTAAAAGAAATTTCAATTCTAACAAATGAAATGATCATTTTCACAGTTCCCCCTTTTCAACTGCTATGCTGGTTAGTTGCTTCAAAGTGATATGATGGTAGTGGCTAACATGTACAAAGAGGCTAGCACATATTTGAAAACTTGAATCAGAGTTATATGTTTAACCACTAAAAGTTCATTTCCACCAAATACTATGTAGAATCAGAGTTAACTGGATTATGACAGCTATTCATATTAAGTTACCAACCCAACTGAAAGCTTATGCTCATAGAGATGTCGGTCATGTTAAAGATTAAGAAACAACACTCACTGTTTTCCCTGAAGTAGAAACAACCACAGATGTGTGTCCCAAACATGTGGCCAGATGTGTGTGCAGTCCCAAAGATGTGTGTCCCTAACAGAATGCATTCTTAATTACCAATACTATTGCTTGCTTAAGATCTGCAAAGTTTTTAAGACTAAGGGGCCGTTTACCAAACCCTTATCCGGGTAAGGGCTTACCAAGTCACATTACCTTACCAAATGAATATGGAAGGACCAAAAATCTTACCCGGTAAGGACCGAGAGTCTTACCCGGTAAGTGAGAACGACGGCTTTTACCACGGTTAGCTTTTACCGGATAAATTGTTGCATACGATTTTGTTTTGATCTTACACGGTAAGTAAGTGATAGTGTTGAATTTTACCCGTAAAATCTTACCCGGGTAAGCGGAACCGGAGTCTCTCTGTTCTTGGTAGCTACAAAATAATTTTGGCAAGGATTATTACCCGGTAAAGGAAAGTTAGAATGGTGACTCTTGGTGGATTACTTACTCGGTAGGCGTTTGGTATACGACCCTAAGTCCATAATTTTTGCATCCGTTCTTTAACCACGAAATAATTTTTGCATCCCTAAGACCATATTATATAAATGCATCATAATAGTGAAAATAAACAATAAATGACAAGGAAATTTTGGTTAAAAATCACGCATAAGTAGATCAAGATAAAATTACRAAAAAGTAACTTTACAACAAACACATCATACAAGATACCTTATTATCGTCCAAGTCCTCCTATTATCCTGAAGATGGTAAGAATGAAGCTCACCTGAAATAATAAAAAAATTCTATAACATCACATTATGCTCACAACCTGTCAAGTTATGGTAAAAAAATGTCACATTTAACTTGGCTATTCTCATCCAATTCCCTCTCCTTCTGATCCTTCCTCAATCCACATAAACTAAAGATTAGGATTAACAGTAATTCAAACAAAGTATAATGAAATTACTCAACCTCTTTTGTGAGTGATGTCTAAGCTGCAAATAAGAGCGGGTACTAAAAAAACCTAGCTTACAGTACCTGGTAGGAAAAATCCACTGCACCCTATTCATCATTATCCATTGATCA
>NC_037541.1:1163269-1165123 GCF_001531365.2 Cynara cardunculus var. scolymus | reverse complement strand
GAGAGAGAGAGAGAGAGAGAGAGAGAGAGAGTCTCAATCAAATACAAACTATACAAACCAATCTTAATAATCCATCTAGTCTAAAGAATATATTGTTTCCTAAATATATCAATTGTTTCTTAATATAAAGCATTGATCATACTTAATAAATTCTAATCATATTCCATAAATATTCAAATCATAATAAATAAACATTTATCATTTCCTTAAATATCGGTTGGCAAGTTTGTAACATTAGAACGTCTACATTTTATTTGTCGTCTATATATAATATATTGACTGATAAAATAACTGATAAATAAATCACGTTTGACAAAAATTAACTGATAAACTAGAAAAAAATATAAAATAACCAAAAAGGACATCTTGAAAAATTAGTCAATAATTAAAAAAAATTCATAATAACATAGTATGTTAATTAATACAAACAACATAGTAAATTAAAATCAGATAATATAATTTGTTAATGAATATATAATGTCAAATTGATTATTTATATATATATATATATATATATATGAAATTTTGGATTTATTAAAATAAATTTTAGAAATTCTACATTAATTTAAGATTTTAAATAACCATTACATATAATATTAATAAAAATAAATTGATCAACCTCCCACATCTTACTTAATCAGTAACTTTTCGAAAAATACAATTAATAAATTTTTAAAATAATTTTGCACAATTTTGTTATCTATGAAACAAAATAAATATAACTTTACTTTTTATGTAACTTACATAAATATTTTTAGAATTATTATACCTGTTTTTTTTTTTTTGATAATTTTCATAAACATTTTTAGTCTTTCTTGGTCGGATTGGTGTAGCGGCTGCGGATTTAACGACTAATTGGTCCGGGTTTATTTCGAGTTTGTTGTCGGGTCTTGTTGGTTAGATTGGCTGGGGTTGCAGTTCAGGCTTCGTTTTCCAATTGATGCTTTTTTGTGTGTGTTCTGGTTGTGTTTCGATTGCTTGAGTTGTTTTTCCTTGTTCGTTTAGGTGCTTTGATCTAGTCCTTTGGCCGTTTAGGGTCTTTTGTCTTTCTTTTTGGTTTCATTTGGTTTTGTGTCTTGCAGACCTCTCGTACGAACTCTGTTTGTTGCTCCTGTTTTATTACTAATATTATTGCTTGCCTTTCAAAAAGAAATTGATAATAATTATAAATAATAAATATTAATGTATAATGTATAGTTAAAATTAATTTAATAATTTTCAATTAACATTAACCGATATTTTTATTAATAATTAATATTTATTATAATTAATAATAATAAATAACAATTAATATTAATTAGAGTTATAATTAAAAAAAATGTCAAAGAGCTCCTAAAACATTACTCCAACTAACGTATTAATAAGGTAGCCTATGCTATTTCATTAAAAACTCAAACATAAGGTAGCGGCAAAACGATGCCTAAATCGATTTATTAGACGACAACGATAAACATTTATGATCAGTAAGACCAACATCAACATCAACATCATATTCCATTTATAGTAAAATAAAGGTTCAATTTTAATTGTATTCTAAAAAACATCTTTATTATTACAATAATAATAAAATAATAATATTGATTTATTGTTATGCTATTTTAATAAAACATAATAATCATAATTTGTAGTTAATTTTTATCGTAAATAAGTAACACTTTTTTTAATGAGGATGAGGGATGAGAGTGTCTTGAGAAGAGGATGAGGCTGAATAAGCATCATTTCAAATTTGAAATTTGAAATTTCAAAATTGAAATTTGAAATTTGGTGGTGATGGTAGAGGGGTTAAAGTCAATGCATCAATAAGTTGTACATTATGCTTTATGACTTGTCCTTAAGAGTTTTTTGAAATTTATG
>NC_037541.1:1151844-1163260 GCF_001531365.2 Cynara cardunculus var. scolymus | reverse complement strand
AAAACACAAAATAAATAAATTACGAAACTTAATACAAAACATTAATTAATATATTATGTTAATCTACATATAATAATTATAAAAAAATTAAACAAAATAATAATATAGAGGTCATGTTTGAAGGTTTGTTGGAGATGAAATTGCCTTCGTTTTTATTTTTTAAATGTGGGTTGAAGATGTCGTAAGTCATTCGATTCAGTATGAAATGCTAACATTAAGGTCATACGTTCGAATCCATGGAAAATTTGGTGAATTACATCCAACAAAAAAGGGTATTTTGCTTAAACTTTGTGAATTTTTTTAAGTATATAATACTTATATTCGATGAACGTATTTATACATTCATCACATTTGATGAAGGTTAAAGCATCTCCAACAGGTTTTTTAAAATTGGGAATTAAAAATTAAAATCTTCAAATAAAATTTATATTTATCTTAAACAGTTTCTTCTTTTTCGAGATTACAGTATGAATATATTACTAAAATATTTAATATATTTCATAAAATATTTTTTCTCTCTCATATACATTTAATTAATTTGAATAAATCTTGTTGGTAGAAAGAATAAAAAATAATTTCTCTTTCATATGTAATATGTTAAACTCAACTTCAATAGATACTCCAAAAAAATCATCAATTTTTTTTACATTCAATTCAATAGAGTTTTCGTTTTAGATATCATAACATCAACTGTATTTTTAGAATATGTTAAAAATAATCTACTAAAATCTCTTTGTCTCAATTTTAGAGGGATTGTTGAAGATATTGTAAAAGCATCTTCAACAACTATGCTATTTTAAAAATTTTATAAAATAGAAAAAAAGGAGAATTATAAAATATCTTCAAATTTAAATTAAATAAACATAACATGTCATATTACATATGAAGTTGAAAGTTTGATGACATTTATTACAACATTGAAAGTATTCACATGATGATCTCTTGAGCACAAGTAACCAAATCCAAGAGAACAAATTATGGTTGAAAGTATTTATTGTAGGTATATATGACATATTTTAATTATCTGGGAAGTTTGTAGACATTACTGATATCTGTTATAATTGAGAAAATTGAGCAAAAGCTGATTTACTTTGTCGGGAAATTGTTCTTGAAGAAAATGAGAACCTTCGAGTAAGTATATGATTTCCAGGTTCGGTATATAATTCTTGACCTCACTCTTTAAGTATTCCTCCATTCCCGGGATGTCGAAAGAGAAATCTTTTTTGCTTGTGATTGACAGTGCTGGAGCTTCAACTTTCAGATTATCCACATCTTTGTCTGGATGTTCAATTTTGTCTAGTAATGACCTACAATGAATATATAATGCAATTGAGGATCACATAAAAACAGTGGTGCAAAAAGACCAAAAGAGTTACAAGAACCTCACTTTACAATCGGGTTATTTTAAATTACTAAAAAAACTAACTAAAAAAGGCCAACATGAAATGAATTATTTGGGGACATGGTTAGTGTAATTCAAGACTTTAAACTTGTAGAAATACTGAATAATCCAAATTTCTATAAAATGAAATTTTGGTCATTATTTCGACATTATGTGAATTTATCACTGTTTCACATAAAAAGTAGTGAAATGCACATTTTTGTTTGTAGAGAGCATTTTAGTTGATATTTCAATTATTGTTTCATATTTATGCTCTTACGAAATTACTTGTGATGTTTCATGTTGAAAGTAGCTTTTCGTTTTACCACTTATCTCGAATGATTATCACATAACTGAAAATGATATACAAGTGATATCTTAGAACAATTTAGTTAGGAGATCTATGTGAAGGTTTAATTTACATGTCAACATAATACATTTGCTAAATTACCTGTATGGAACTTTGAGTGCTGTTACAAATCCAGACTTCTCATACAAAGCACCATAGATCTCAAGATCCTCCTCCGTGAACCAAGAGGGTAGAGGAGCCGATGCTTCCACCATATCTAATACCTCCTGGTTTTCACCAGCTGTAGGTATCTCACTACTACAAAACAAAATGTAGATTTTCCTCACTATTGTTTTAGCATCAAATCGGCTAAAGTCAGCTTCAGCTCTTCCAGGTTCCTAATAGAGATTTATGTTATATTGATTAAATTTACATTCGAGATTCAAAGAAGCAGAGAGGCTTTGAAAAAGAGTGTGTACCTGCCATCTTCGCATGTAGAAACCCTCAGGGAGGTTTTGGAGTCCCTGCATACCATGAGGGGGTACATATGGCACACCAATTGTTATGATTCCTGCAACTTTCTCTGGATAAAAGAAGGAAAAAAAGTATCCAACCATTGTTCCAAAATCTTTACCAATCACGAACACCTAAGAATCAATACAAACAAGGGTAAATTGGTTGGTATCCATAACTAATACACATATTTTTAGTTACCCAAAACACAATTATTTACCTTAGATATAGCGAGAGAAGCTAGGATGGTGGCAATATCTTTGACAAAATCAGCAAATGATGTATTTTGGGGTTCCGCAGGAATGTCAGATAGTCCGTAACCTCTGAACTCTAGTGCAATGGCTCTGAAACCAGCGTTTGCTACGGCAATCATCTGATGGCGCCATGAATACCATATCTCGGGAAATCCGTGAAGGAAAAGCACCACAGGTGATGATTCCAACCCAAGTTCGGCTACGTGGAGCTTTAACCCATCGCCTTGGATGTAATTGTGCTTAATTTGATCCATTTTTGTTCGATGATGAGATTGGAAAATGAAAGACTTTTATAGCAAAGGTGCTACTTTAAGTTTTGGTTTTTGTGCTTTTATAAGGTGTTTTCAGGCCATAATTATTGTGAATTTTCAAGATATTTATTTTTAGTTTCAATAAATTAATTAATTTAATCATAAAAATCAAAGTCATTAGTAAGACGTTATAAAAATATAATATGATTTGTCAGTTGGCACATACACCTTCAAGCATTTCTTTAAGAGTAAATTACGTTTTTAGTCTTTGCAGTTTGTTACAAATCGAGAAATTCATCTGTATTATTTCGAAGTAGTAATTTATCATCTTTATAATTTGCAATTTATTATTCTTTTCCTTCTTGAGGTAATTCCCATTTTTAAGTATGAGGACCAAAGAACATCTTGTTTGATGGAATGAAAGGATTTAGAATTTTTGACATTTTTGGTTTGTAGGCTTCAGGATGTAATTGTTTTTCATTATTCATAAATAATTTACTAGAACAATTTATAAGCAATTATAAAAATATAAAAAAAAATTATATTAAATTTTTATTAAATTGATTTTTACAATACAAGTGTTTTTAATATATATATATATATATATATATATATATAAATTAAAATATTATTGTATACAAATTCTATAAAATTTTGTATAGAATTTCAAAATCATATGTTATGGATTTAAAACCCAGGATTCAAAACCATGAAATTCTTCAAACGAAACATGAGATTAAGATTGAATTCAATTATAAATCTCTTCAAATTTAATGTAATTCCGCAAACCAAACGAGCCTAAAAACCAAATTATAAACCATAAAAATAAATCATTAAATTATAAATTATATAAATAAAAACAACAATAAATTAAAAACCATAAAAATAAAAATCGTAATTTTAAAAAGGAATAGACCTAGCCATCAATTTTCAACAATGTTTAGGGACGAATTAATTTTCAACATAAATTAATTTTCAACATAAATTAATTTTATATTTATGGCATTGACTATTTTTCTCTCAAATCCAGTTACATAAACTTTAACTCGAATCTAATTTTACTTTTTTTATCGTTGAATCGTGATCTAATCCAATTAAAATTATTTATTTTTCTTATTATTTTTATTTTAAATATATTAAATAGATTAAATGAGCCATTACATATTTTAAAACATAATTATAATTATAGAAAACTTAGCATCCAATTGAAATTAAATAAAACAAATCACAAAAATAAGTACAAAATTACATATTTCAAATATATAAATAACTGTAATTAATTATCAGGTTCGATTTTTTTGTCATATGCTCAATCAAATAACTACTTAGAGCGTTGTGAGCTTCCCTATTGCGAAGTTGTTCCCTGTTAACCATATAATGAGATAGGATTGCGATCCATTCAATAAGAATTTAGTTGATTGACCATCATCTTCTATTGTCGATTTGTGGACATGTTGTTAAGAAACTCAGTAGGATCAGAATAATTTTGGTGTGCATCTCTTTCATCTTCAACTACCATATTATGCATGATGATACAAACAATCATAATTAGTCAAATTTATGTTTGTCCCAAACAAGACATGGTCATCGAATAAATGCAAAACGAGCTTGTAGAACTCTAAATGTCCGCTCAACATTTTTTTTGACAGCCTCTTGAACTTGAGCAAACAACTTGTGCTTCCATAATTCGTTAAGTCACTACAAGAGGAAGGAGCTTTAGAGAAGAAATCTTCAGAGAAGCTTTTAGAAATGTATCTAATGCTATATTATAGAGAAGAATTTAAATGACAAAAATGAGAAATGTAACTAAAGGTTGGACGACATTTAAAGAAGGATTTATAGGTTAATTATACGCTGTAAGAAATGTTGTTAAAAGTTTTAGAGAAGTTTTTATAAAAAAATGTCTCTAAAGAGTTGCATCAATTTTTAGGAACACTTTTTTAAGCTTCTCTAAAGATTAAGAAAAAGTTTAAAATTAAATAAATAATATATTAAATAAAATTCAAACGAATTGTTCTAAATGAAGGTGTTTTCTTCTCGTCGCTTAATCACCAGAAGCCCTAAACCATTTGCTGTAAGAAATGTCGTTCAATCACCAGAAGCCCTAGATCATCACCATCGCTCGTCTCTCATCGAATCTTATTGATCTTCTCTTCTCTTCTTTGCATCGATTGCTCGAAAAACATGTATGTCTATTTACCGATTCTTCAAAAAATATCAATTGCTCGAACAGGTAAGCTGAAATCAGTTAAAGGACAAGAATATGAATCATGTTATGTTGTTAATAGGTCCAATTCCAGGAGTTATCCAACAATCGTCTGCTAGGGTTCTTGTGAGAAACATAAATGAATTTTAATTGAATCTCTCACTTGATTGATTATTTAAAGTTGCAATTCGATAATATTTGTTAGAACCAATTGTTTTACTATGATTTGGTGTAAGTTCTATAAGAATCCCAAGAGGCAAGTCAAAAATCATTTTGGATTTCTGGATTTCGTTCATGAAAGCCCTTTCACTTGATCAGATGAAACAGGCATAGTATAATAGCTTAATCTAAAATAAACACCAATTTGATTTGTTATCTGTTACACATAATAGAATTTTGGCATTTGTTCTGGGAATGGTGAAGGCATCCTGGTGATTGCTTGTAGTCTATCAAACACAATAGGACCTATTCTAATAGATCATTAATCGTCTCATCTAATGTGATGTCTGCTTCTGTTGATTGAGCTTTTGCTGAATATTTTTTGTTTGCTTTTAGAAAAAGAGAGAGCAGTCAATTTATGCTTGACTGTGATTTCATTATGTTATCTCGATGATTAGTCTAGTTATCTTGCACAAATGGTGTCTGTGGGGGTCTGAATGATATGACGGCTTTAGGCTCTGGTTGGCTGTTATATAATATGCATGTATCGATTCATTGCTGAATACACATGAACATACTAAAACGGTCTCATTGCATGTATCTCCATGATTAGTCTAGTTATCTTGGTCCTGGTGTCTTTGGTGCAAGTGCTTTCCCTGTTCTTGACCCCCGTCCTTGATAGTTCTTGGTACATATCATGTCAAATCATACATAGAAAAAAATGCAAAAAATTGGTATTGATTGTTGATGTGTTTAAGTAGGCAATTAATAGATAAGAATACAATTAACAATATATAAGTATTCATTCAGTCTACCCTTTAACAATTACCTCTATCTTTTTATAAATTTTGAGGGAAAAGGAAAAAAAGAGAGGTGTTTAGTTTTTAGGTACCTGACGTTTAGCCAAGCTTTTGAGAAGAGCAGGGGAGGCAGTCTTTGATTTTGACGTTTAGCCAAGTTTAGTATTCATCATATAATGGGTTTAGATTTTGATTTTCTGCAAATCCTTGTGATCATCGACTTAAATAACTCTTATACTTAAGAATTAAATTTTAACTCAGCCTGTATACAAGACAAACAACAATTGTCATATGATTTTGCACCAACCAACTCATTTGTAATCAACAATTTGAAGCATGAATATAGCCAAAGAACATCTATAATTTGTAACAATAATTCCTCTTCCTCTTATCTTGGATTTATTGTTCTCTCTCGGAAGGAAACCTTTTTACACCATACGATCTCACCTCAATTGGTCGTTTTGCTGAAACCGCATCTCTAAATCCAAACAGAAAGTAAGAAAAACCACACTTCTCAGGAGATCTCGCAATTCTGTACATCTGCGTTCACAAAACCATCCTTCGTTTAGTGGCTGTAAATCGTAATAATGCCTTTGAAATAACATCCCACATGCTGTTCAGGGTTATGTATGGTGGGATCAACAAGATAAAGGCCAAACAGATTCTAGGACAACAAAAATGTGTATGAGAAACTAACACCACAAATAAGAGAATGACGTACTAATTCAAAACCACATGATTACATTCAAAAACACTTGCACCACATGATTGGCATGACTTAGATAGTTAGCATAGGCCATAAGGTCACTTTTTATCTACAACTACTACTACTTAAAGTGAGGTCACCATCAGTCTTTCCCCTTTCTGAACCAATACTAATTACAACCTATTCATCTAGGAGGTACATGCCATCTTGCATTAATACATCCGTGGCAACAAGGGGATTTTTATTCCTCTTTGGATTTGAACATGGGACCTCATGGTACTTTTGACCTTTAGAGTCAAGTTCAAACCAATCAAACACCACCCTTGTGGTTAAATTAGAAAATGATTATTTTAGTGATTTAATGCATCTTTCTAAAAGAAGGGGCATTCTCAAAGCCATTTTGTTAACTGTGGCAAATTAGAAAAGAAGATTAATTTATGATGGATAACTCCAAAATGATTATTTTAGTCTAGATATTAACCCAAAATACATTTTGATTTTGGTTGGTAATGGGACCCAGCTGGGGTTTCCACTTTAGAAATAAACATGATCTAAAAAGAGGGAAGCATGCTGTTTCTTTATCACTTTACCATACATACATACATACATACATATATACAACTACCAAATTCCACCTCAATTTTACCTTTGATATCCACTATAAACCTAAAAGTTTTTCTTAAATTTTAAAACATATTGCATCTAACACTTCTAAGTAATCTTTTCATAACAATGTGTGTGATAATATCATTTATACCTTATTAGGGACTGAAAAAAAAATCTAAAGATACGATCAAAGCAAAGATGGATTTAGAGGATTTAGGCATTCGAAAAGATTTATGGTTACAAAAGTCAAGTTCTGGTGTTTTAAACAAACCTCATGCAAGCTATACGTTCACCAAAGAAGAGAAGATATGTTTTCTTGATTTTTTAAAATTAGTTCGATTGCCAGATGAATATGCTTTGAATATTTCACGTTGCGTGACATCTGATCGGAAGTTGACAAACTTAAAAACACATGATTCTCGCATCTTGCTTCAAAATCTCTTGCCAATTGGAATTGTAGGTTTGTTATGCAAAGATGCTTGTGTTGCTATAACTGAATTGTCCAACTTTTTTAGAAGACTTTGTTCTCGTACTCTTTTAGTGGTAGATATTCAAGGGTTAAAGAAGGGGATTGTTGTGATTTTATGCAAGTTAGAGAAGATATTCTCTCCTTCCTTCTTCACAATAATGGTCCATCTTTATATTCATCTACAGCTCAAGCACTTTTGGGTGGACCTGTTGCTAGTCGATAGATGTATAGTGCTGAACGATGTTTAGGCACTTCCAAGCGTTATGTTAGAAATGCAGCTTTTCCTGAAGGTTTAATTACAAAAGCTTATGTTGTTGATGAAACATTAACTTTTTTATCCTTGTACATAAAAGGTTTGGAAAAAAAATTCACAAGACCTGAGAGGAACATTGATGATGTTATATGCAATGAATCGTCAAACTTTGCTTTGTTCACAACAAGATTACGTTGTTTTGGGACTTCACAATTGAAGTTCCTTAACACTCGGTCTAATGCTTTGCAATGGTACATTCTTAACAATTGTCATGAAAATATCAGATCGTATCTAGAGTAAGTTTTCCTTTTCCTTATAATGATTGATTATATTATCTTAACCAAACAACTATAATGTACTTTTTATATATGTAGTGAGCATATGGACATACTTAAACAAAACTTTAACAGTGATTTAGAGCAACTACAATCAATGACTTTTCTTGTATGGTTCAAGATGAAGGTAAAGATGGACCATTTATCAAGAACATGTTACACATTATTTTATTACTATGATTAACTAAAGCATTTTTTATAGATGGAGGAACTACGTCATGAGGGTTCAACTGAGGCAACATATGATATGTATTCATTGGCTCTTGGCCCATTTGATCAATATACTAGTTGGACAAGTTGTATCGTAAATGGTGTACGTTTCCATTCACATTGTAGAGATGTTAAACTTCACACTCAAAATTGTGGAATTTTTGTTCCAAGCAACCATGATGGAGAGGGAGTAGATTTCTATGGAGTTTTGTTAGAGGTTATGGAGTTATCATATATACTAGGTAGAAAAGTGGTCGTCTTCCGGTGCAAGTGGCATAACACTGACATGAGATTGAGAAACATTAACTATGAGAATGATTTGACAAGTATTAAAATAAGTTCTGAGTGGTACGTTAATGATCCATATATTTTGGCAACACAAGCACAACAAGTATTTTATTTGGCAGATACAAAGAGTGACAAAAATTGGAGGTTTGTACAGAAAATTTCACCTCGTCACATAGGGGACGTTCCGATTGTTGATGCTATTATTGAATCAAATACATTATCATCAATGTTCGTCGCATCAGAAAATGACATTGAGGATATAATGTTAGTTAGAAGTGATGTTGAACCAACAAATTGTGATGAAGATGAGTTTATGAACGATGATGATGAGGACAATGAGAGTGAAGATAAAGAAGCTTCGGATTGAAGAAGAGGAAGATGATGGTGTTGATTGAACAATTGTGATCTTTTTGGGTTGATTTGGTTGATTAATTTTAGCTTTTTTTGTTAATTGGCCTATACAAATACTATTCTCTATCTCTATAATGGACTTAAGACTTGGATATAAATCTGGTTAGTGAACTATTCTTATCTCTATATGCCTTAAGTAATGTTGCCTCAAGTTTTAATCTATTATACAATGTTATATGCTGCTCTCTTTTACTCTGCTTATGACTCAAATTCTTTTACCAGTTCACTTGAAATACTGCATTATGGCTACTGCCTCTACAAATACATCACGGTCAGATTTTGCTTCGTCGTCCTTGAAAATTAACAAACGTGGTTCTACTAGAGGAGAGATCATAAAAAAATTAGAAAGCAAATGGGAGGAGTTAGGTTGGTTGTAGACTTTTGCGAGGAGTTTAGGCAAGCTGTTGGGACAAACTCCGAGAAGTTCAACAACGAATGCGGCGTAATATATTGTAGATGTGTCCCTTCAATTACATGGATTGGAGGAAGGTCCCTAAATCTGTCAAGACTAGTCTTCGTGAGAGGATTTTGGAAAGATAACCACAAGTTATATTTATAATATTGTGTCATTCTTGTTCTTATCCTTAACAAATTTTGTATCATTCTTGTATTTATTTTATAGATAAATTTTGATGTCGACTTGTCTTCGAAGATTGTGGTTGATGTGATTGACCTCCAAATGGGTCGATCTTTCAAAACTCACCGAGCAAAGCTGCAGGAGCTTTTTTTTAAAATGCCATGGCCAGGAGGACATGGAAAGAGCCATAGGAATGAAGCCAACTGACTCGAACGTTACAGATGATGCTTGGCATATACTTTGCAATTACTGGAGTTCGGAGAAGTTTCATGTAAGTTGTTTTTGGATCTTGATATGCTTTGTCTTAAATTTCAAAAAATGTCGGTAACTTTAATGTTGTTTATTTTCTATATCTTGMAAATGTCTTGGTAAGAAATATAAAAAAATAAAATAAAAAGTGAACCAATTAAATCATCAATGTGCAAAAATCTTATTGTGTTCTCATTTATTTCTTTTGGTCCTAATTGTTGCATTTTAGCTATTTGGACTTGGATCAACTTCAACCAGGTTTAGTATAGAGTTTTATGTATAGCTGTTGTTTGTGGTTTTAATACTATGTAGAAAAAGCGACGAATTGATTCACAATTTTATAGAAGTGAAAGTCTATATATAGCTGCTGTTTGTGAGTTTTATATATAGTTGCTGTTTGTGGTTTTAATTCTACGTAGAAAAAGCGACGAATTGATTCACAAATTTATGTTTCATTTATTGAATTAACAGCAAATAAAATTAAAGTAATAATTCATGGACCATTTCAACCTTTGAATTCATGGTCAAGATTTGTAATTTACCCTAAGGAAAACAATTAGTCTCCTCTTAGGACCACTACAGCTTTGCATTTCATTCATATTCAATTAATAATTTTTTTTATTTTTAAATCAAAAGCAAGCGGTACATGAATACATCAATTCTTATTCCGACAACCAAACAAACATCTGGGATAATCTCGTAGTTCCTATGGGGTGGAGATGATGGTTCTTTGATGCAAACTTTAACGTGGATCAAAGGACTATTCATGTGCATTTAAAATCGAGTCAAGTTCTAATTGTGCAAGTTGACTCTGTTGTAATACAGTTTAGCTAAGCCTTATCAATATATTCTAATCAAGAGGTAAGGTTGGATATGTAAACCAAATCATGGAGGAAAATTAATAATCGGTGCAAGTGTAATTCAGATATCTATTTTGGTCGAAGATGAAATTCTACAATAGACTAGATCCGTTTGGATCACTTGATAGAAAACTAAGTTAAAATGAATTCTATAAAAGTTTGTGTTTTTCAGTTATACTATTGGGATATGTCTTAACCAAGTTGTATGCCCCTACTGATTAAGGCGTCTTAAATAAACCGTGTGAACATGTTTCCATCAAGAATATAAAACTATCTAGTAATAATTATACCGTATTCAAAATCTTATAATATATAACTAGTATGTTTGGAACTGCACGTTGCATGGTAACGATAATTTAAAAAAAATATTGAAGATAAATGGTGGATGATCATATATTAGATGCTAAACTATTATAAATCGATATTACAAATGAAAAGAAACTTGCTTTATCATATTCTCAGTTGTTTCTTTTGATATATATATATATATATATATATAAAGCTCTACGCTATCAAACTTTGTAGTTAGCTTAAGAGTATTGTGAAAAAATATAATCGATAATGATATAAATGTCATCTTCATTTTATTTAATTATAAT
>NC_037541.1:1150472-1151477 GCF_001531365.2 Cynara cardunculus var. scolymus | reverse complement strand
TAAATATTATATATATATATATATATATATTCTCAATAATATTATTATGTAAATAAAAAAAAGAGTCATGTAGGATAAAAAAAATTAAAAATATATTGGGTGTGTAATAAATTTAGATGAATAGTCTAAATTTAATGTTTTGATAATAATTACATCAATAAAAAGATAAATTTTGAGAAAAAGAAAAAGAAAATTGGGATTGAGATTGAGATACTTAAAAAAATGTCACCTTATTTTTATAGTAATTTCTTATAAAATAACAAATTGACAAACTTTGGAAAAACATAGAAAATCATTTTATGTTCGTCTTTTTAGGGGTAAAAAGAGTTTCTGTTTTTTAAAGAAAAAATAACGAGTTGGGTGTGTTAGGAATGTCAGAACGAGACTTAATCAGGATGTTTGCAAGTCTCTGATTTAAAATTTTATCCGGACTTATTCTTGTCGTCCGCAAGTCTTTGATAAAGACGTTAGCGTCTCACAAAAATAAGATTATACAATATGAAGCACTACCCTTTAGGTATTAAACATGGTAAAAATCGGAATCCATATGTCCAAAGAAAACGAAATCTGGACCTCCAAAGGATAGTTACATAATTTTATAACTTCTTTGGTAATCGAATAGCCTTTAAGAGAGCCAAACTGGTAATTCAGTCCGTGTTAAATGCTAACGTAAAGGTCATCTGTTCGAATCATCAAATCCCTCCATTGTGAATGTGCCACACCCTCAAACCAGAAAGGGGAACCCATTTCCAATTTAGGTGGAGATGACGTTTTGCAAAAACTTTGTGAAATAGTAACACCACGATATATCAATTAATGCGACATTTGAACTATTTATTACACCACATCAGAATTTCAAATATCAAAGACAATCATATGAAAAGGACCTGAGCACGAGAAACCCCATGTGAAAGAATTAAAAAATGGTTGAAATAATATATGTGTCGTACATGTTTTGGTTAATACGGGTCAAATTTGAACTAAAGAATGTTTGGATTAGCTGGG
>NC_037541.1:1139080-1148797 GCF_001531365.2 Cynara cardunculus var. scolymus | reverse complement strand
TTGGTTGTGCAATTGTGCTTTTATATGGTGTTTTTGCGAGCCACCATTATTGAGGCATTTTCAACATATTAAATTTTTGGTGTTAATCATGTTTGGCGGCTTAGCCACCTCCAACTAGATTTCCTYGGAGTAATGCAAAATGGAACAAGAAAACAAGATTTCGCAATTATTTACGATTAATTAATTATTAAACATTCTCAAATTCTTTTGGATTTTTGGAAAGGAATATTTTATAATAAAAATCAGAATCGATCCTTGATTTATGTTTCATTTATTGTATTAACAGAAAATAAAATTAAAGTAATAATTCATGGACCATTTCCACCTTTGAATTCATTCATATTCAATTAATAATTTTTTAATTTTAAATCAAAAGCAAGCGAGACATGAATACATCAATTCTTATTCCGACAACCAACTTTATTAAAAATATATCTCAATTTTTTGCCAAAATTATCGCATTCAAAACAAACGTCTGAGGTAATCTCATAGTTCCAACGAGGTGGATATGATGGTGCTTCAATGCAGACTTTAACGGGGATCAAATGGTTGTTCATGTGTTTTTAAAATCGAGTCAAGTTCAAGTTGACTCTGTGGTATTACAGTCAGCTTAGCCTTATCTATATGTTCTAATCAAGAGGTAAGGTTGGATATGTAAACCAAGTCATGGAGAAAAATTAATAATGGGTCCAAGTGAAATTCAAATATATGTTTTGGTCGAGGATATAATTCTACAATAGACTAGTTCCGTTTGGATCGCTTGATAGAAAAGTAAAAATGAATTCTATAAAAGTTTGTGTTTTTTTTCAGTTTTACTCTTAGGATATGTCTTAACCAAGTTGTATGCCCTTACTAATTAAGGCGTCTTAAATAAACCGTGTGAACGATTTAAACCGTTTTACACTCATGTACGCACTTGTATGTTAAAATTGATGGTGAGATGTATGCAAATCTAACCACCACTCTAAGGAGTAGAAAGGCAGTCTTGGGGAAAAGCTTTGCCCTTCGAAAAAGTGTATTTGAGAAAAAAATATTTCACCTGCAAATATTTCGGAAAGGTGTCATAACATAGGGTTTTTAAAGAGTCAAAATAAATTACCCGATTTACTATTCACATCATACATGATTTTAGTTCTTCATTGTGAAATAGACGACCGAAAAATTTAACCATCAAATAATATTTACTCATTCATATAACTAAACATTATTGTCGATTCAACAAAGAAATGGTTGGCCATACCAGAAATATATAATGGAGCATAGTATTGATTGTGTTCTATATCATATATGTATCTAGATCGTAAAACAACCACCATATTTACGAAACTGCAAAAGACAACATATGAGTGTGTTAGCAAATTTCGGTTGTCTTATGAATACTATGATTAAAAACACATGCAACTTCTTCACAGTTATTATAATATATCAATAAAACTTGAAATCACACTAGTTTTTTTTTTACAATTGTATCAAGTCCTAACAACGTGTGGGCATGGCGTAGGACAGTTTGGTTTGACATAGGACCCAAACTACAACGAATTATGAGCTTAGTCAGTCAAACCTTCCAAACCGACCAAACCAGTTTTAGCCTCCTTGGAAGAAGGTCTGTATTTTCCTTTGGGGTTCCATTTCTAAAAGACACTTAGAAACACTTGTCTATACAAGCTGTAAAGAGAGAAAAGTTGGTCACAGGATTCGAACATGTTTCCATCAAGAATATAAAACTATCTAGTAACAATTATATCATATTCAACATCTTATAATATATAACTAGTATGTTTGGAACCGCATGTTGCATGGTCGCGATAATTTTTTTTTTTAAATATTGATGATAAATGGTGGATGATCATATATTAGATGCTAAACTAATATAAATCGATATTACAAATGAAAAGAAACTTGCTTTATCATATTCTCAGTTGTTTCTTTTGATATATCTATACTATGTTATAAAACATTTAACAAAAACTCTTAAAAACCATTTTTTATGCATTAAGTACTGTATATTGATGCATATTACTTAAAATTCGATATTACAAGTAAATTATGTATAAGTACAACCACCTAATGTTCAATGTTTGAATTCGTGTAACTAACTGCGGATAAACATAATCAAATAGAGGATAATATTTCATTTTAAAATATAAAAAATCTAAAATATAATTATTAAACATTCTCAAATTCTTTTGGATTTTTGGAAAGGAATATTTTATAATAAAATTAAAGTAATAATGCATGTACCATTTCAACCTTTGAATTCATGGTCAAGATTTGTAATTTACCCTTGGAAAACATTAGTCTCCTCTTAGGACCACTTCAGCTTTGCATTTCGTTCAAATTCTATTAGTAATATTTTATTATTGTAAATCAAAAGCAAGCGATGCATGAATACATCAATTCTTATTCCGACAACCAACTTTATTAAAAATATATCTCAAATTTTTGCCAAAGTTATCGCATTCAAAACAAACGTCCGGGGTAATCTCCTAGTTCCTACGGGGTGGAAATGATGGTGCTTCATTGCAAACTTTGATGGGGATAAAATGAATGTTCATGTGCATTTAAAATCGAGTCAATCTCTAAGTGTTCAAGTTGACTCTGTTGTAATACGGTTTTGCTAAGCTTTATCAATATGTTCTAATCAAGATGTAAGGTTGGATATGTAAAGCAAATCATGGAGGAAAAACAATAATGGGTGCAAGCGTAATTCAGGTATCTGTTTTGGTCGAGGATGAAATTCTACAATAGACTAGTTCCGTTTGGATTACTTGATAGAAAACTAAGTTAAAATGAATTCTATAAAAGTTTGTGTTTTTTAGTTTTACTATTAGGATATGTCTTAACCAAGTTGTATGCCCCTACTAATTAAGGCGTCTTAAATAAACTGTATGAACGATTTAAATTAAAGTTTAATGCTCATGTACGCACTTGGATGTTAAAATTGATGGTGGGATGTACGCAAATCTAACCACCACTCTAAGGAGTAGAAAGGCAGTCTCTGAGAAAAGCTATGCCGTTCGAAAAAGTGTATTTGAGAAAAAAATATTTCACTTGCAAAAATTTCGGAAAGGTGTCATAACATAGGGTTTTTAAGGAGTCAAAATAAATTATCCGATTGACTATTCACTTTATACATGATTTTAGTTCTTCATTGTGAAGTAGACGACTGTAAAATTTAACCATCAAATAATATTTTCTCATTCATGTAACTAAACAATATTGTCAATTCAACAAAGAAATGGTTGGCCATACTAGAACTATATAATGGAGCATAGTATTGGTTGTGTTCTATATCATATATGTATCTAGATCGTAAAACAACCACCATATTTACTAAACTGCAAAAGACAATATATGAGTGCGTTATAATGAACAATTTCAAGCAAATTTCTGTTGTCTGATGAATACTATGATTAAAAACACATGCACCTTCTTCACAGTTATTATAATATATCAATAAAACTTGAAATCGCACTAGTTATTTTGATGACAATTGTATCAAGTCCTAACAATGCGTGGGCATGTGTAGGATTTCCTACGCAAGTAAGTTTGGTTTGACATAGGACCCAAACTACAACAAATTATGATCTTAATCAGTCAAACCATCCAAACCGACTAAACTAGCTTTAGCCTCCTTGGGAGAAGGTTTGTATTTTCCTTTCTGGTTCCATTTCTAGAAGACACTTAGAAACACTTGTCTATACAAACTGTAAAGAGAGAAAAGTTGGTCACAGGATTCGAACATGTTTCCATCAAGAATATAAAACTATCTAGTAACAATTATACCGTATTCAAATTCTTATAATATATAACTAGTATGTTTGGAACCGCGCGTTGCATGGTAACGATAATTTTTTAAAAAAAATTGAAGATAAATAGTCGATGATCATATATTAGATGCTAAACTAATATAAATCGATATTACAAATGAAAAGAAACTTGCTTTATCAAATTCTCAGATGTTTCTTTTGATATATATATATATATATATATATATATCTATACTACAGATATAAGCATTTAAGTCATTATCTTAATTACAACTCTTGAAGCATATATTACAACCATTTTATGCAAGAAATTCAAAAAACTCTTAATTACAAATTTTTATACACAATGTACAAGCATTTCATGCAATATCTCACAACCCAAATGTTAATTGGGTCAAACCAACCTTTTCTTACCAGGCTTTAAAAATACCCATTTGGGCCGATTTCTTCTTCTTCAGGTCCTATCTCTGCAACGAAAACCACCAAAGACCAAAAGCATTCTTCTTCTTTCTTCTTCTGTGATTTTTGTCCCATACGATCAAAACATTTTGGGATAGATAGCCGATACCTTTCTTCTTTACAGACCTCGTTTAACATAACAATGATGGTTTGGATGTATCACCTCGAGCAGATGTGCGATTTCATGAATCAAAGGGATTTGATGTATCACAACCTCATTGATACATATAACTCCCTCCTCCCTGTTGATTTAATCTCACAGGTTCTTCAAAATCCTAGAATTTGGAGGTATGCTCTTCGAAACAATATTTATTTCTATTTCAATTTTGATTTTTGCAACCAGATGAGATTTTAACTTCCTTTCTCTTCTTTTTGGTTTAACCGATTGATGAAGCAAGGCTATTTACAACTTTGAAGTAAGAATCCTCAAGAATCCCCCTTTATTGATTAATTTGCTTAGTATGCGATTGATTGATAATCGTTTCATATAGTTGGTCATGTGAGAATAACATATTTTGTCATATTCCCATCCTTCATTCTGTCATACAAGGCCACCTTCGGGTTTGTTTGTTCTTTAAATTTGTTGATTTTCTACCCAACCACATCCTTCTGCTGTCATAAATTAGAAGGTAATGGTTCAAGTCAAAATTTTGAGCTGCCAAATGGTTGGCCAGGCTGGGTTCATCTCCATCTCCTACTGTTGTCATAAAGCAGACAACAAACAAGTTAAAACTTGAAAAAAAGAATCAATCAATAACATGAAAAGAACATTAATATGTTGTCCATTAATATGCTGCTCTCCATTAATATGTTGCTGCTGTCAAAAGACAGTGATTTGATCATATGTTATACCTTGATCATTTGCTATACCTTATTTCTGATTGTAGTATGACATCTTATTCTGTGATCAAGTGCTTGGCATAAAGGGATTAAAACAACTGCCATAAATGGATTAAAACAGCTGCCATAAAGGGATTAAAACAGTTGCTTTGAATAAACAAATGCCATAAAGGGATTAAAACAACTGCTTTGAATAACATAATTTGTAACAAATTCCATAATCAGCTGTTTGAGACTGCATTTTATTTTGGACTGCAAATCTGTCCCTTCCACTATGTTTGGGACTGCTAAAAATGAAAAAGAGTTATGCAACATTAAACATGGAGCTTTAATGCACAAGGATCAATATAAAAACCTGTATAGTCATTAAGTCTTAATCAAAATGTTATACCTTGATCATTTGCTATACCTTTTAATTCTCTGGTGGCTTGTCAATTCAGTCAAGAGGCAACCAGAGTTGCAACAACCTGCACTCACGCTATTTATTTCCATCTAATAAGGTGGATGGAAGTATATAATAAAGATGGTTATGAGATCTGCAAATACTTGTTCAATAGTAACCACTTAAAAGTAAAACCAAAGCAAACAGACCTAATAAATCCCGTGTAGAGAAGGTCTACAAATAAACCTTACCTCTACCCCGAGGGGTGGAGAGACTGTTTCCGTGAAGACCACCGACTTGCATAACATATACATATGATCTATTTTTGTAACTTGACATGAATTATCAATCACCTTGTAGTCAAAGGGGTAAATAGTCCTTTATGTAAATTACTCATATGTCCCAAAATAAATGTTCACAATGAACAAGGCACAGTTTTAGAAATGAGTAATTATTACCCTTCTTAATGAACTAAATGACAATTTTACTCGATAATAGATGGAGTAATGAATTTCTCCACGCTATAATTAAGAGTAGAACTGGAAAGTAGACACTTACTTTGGAACGGAGGAAGTACATTTTTACAAAAGTTTGCTTGTTTCTAAAAGTAGCGGTATTATAATCATTTAAGTGTTTGAATCCCAGGATGGACAACGAACAATATAAATTTCATCCTCTTTCCCTCTAAACTTTACCCTTATGTTAAGTCACTAAGATATACACTTTGTATCTTATTCGTCCCAAAAATACAATGTTTTGACTTGGCATATGGTTTAATAACTAACTATCAAATACCTAAAGTACCCTTAACAAGAGAAAACTGAGAAGACTTGTGGACCAAAATCAACCTAACGGTTGCTGATGCACAAATAGGTAAAATCGGATAACAATCTTTCCAGAAAAGGAATCATTGCATTTCTCTGAGACAACCCAAAATCTCCTGCTATTTCAAATGCATTTTCTGCACATGGGTTCTTTATTAACAGTATGGACAATACATTTTTGTCAAGAAATACTAGATTGCTGTTATGTTCTTGCTTGATCATTCTTTTCAAGAAATACTGGAATAAATTCATCAAGACAACCAATCTTGCAAAGACAAATATATAAAATCCTTACTTTTTCTAAACTTGGGCCATGCCCATACTAGATTGTTGTTATGTTGTTGCTTGATCCATGTTCTTATGCTTTGGGATTGTGTTTGGATAGTGCAAGCATATGACATGTGTTATAATACATTGCACTCCTCAATTAATTTTTAACAAGTGGTAGCTAAAGGGATGGTTTTGTGTGTAAAAATCAGCACCTAAAGAGGTTTCAAAAGCATTGCCGTTTGAAAAAGAGTATTTGAGAAAAAAAATATTTCACTTGCGAAAATTTCGGAAGGGTGTCATAAGGTTTTAAAAGAGTCAAAACAGATTATCCAATTTATTATTCACATCATACATGATTTTATTTCTTCATTGTGAAATAGAAGACCGTAAAATTTAACCATCAAATAATATATTCACATTCATGTAACTAAACAATATTGTCGATTCAACAAAGAAATGGTTGACCATACCAAAACTATATAATAGAGCATAGTATTGGTTGTGTTCTATATCATGAATGTATCTAAATTGTAAAGCAACCACCATATTTACTAAAATGCAAAAGACAATATACGCGTGCATTATAATAAGCAATTTTCGGTAAATTTCAGTTGTCTTATGAATACAATGATTAAAAGACACATGCACCTTCTTCCCAGTTATTATAATCTATCAATTTAACTTCAAATCGCACTCGTTATTTTGACGACAATTGTATCGATTCCTAACAACGTGTGGACAAATGCACGATGCCCTATGCCAATAAGTTTGGTTTGACATATGCAAACTACAACTAATTATGACTTTAACTAGTCAAACCATCCAAACCAACTAATCCGGTCTTAGCCTCTTTGGAAGAAGGTTTGTATTTTCCTTTCTGGTTTCATGTTCAAAAAACACTTACCTATAAAAACTGTAAAACGGAAAAAAGTTGATCACAGAGATTTGAACATGTTTCCATCAAGAATATAAAACAATCCGTCAACAATTATACCGTGTTCAAAATCTTGTAGTATATAATTTAACCTTTGATTATATATTGATATGTACGAGTCGGTCTAGCCAAAACTGTTGTTCCTCATTACAAGGCAGTAACCAAACCTTTATACCTCGTTCGAATACTATCACATTGGCCAAATTACCTCTGCGCAATTCCAATATTTGTTTTGGTCGAGGATAAAATTCTACAATAGACTAGTTCCGTTTGGATCGCTTGATTGAAAACTAAGTTAAAATGAATTCTATAAAAGTTTGTTTGTTTTTCAGTTTTACTATTAGAATGTCTTAACCAAGTTGTATGCCTCTACTAATTAAGGCGTGTTAGATGAACTGTCTGAAAGATTCAAAATACCGTTTTACCAAAACGCAAAAGACAATATATATATATATATATATATATATATATATATGAGTGCGTTATAATGGAGCATCATATTGGTTGTGTTCTATATCATGTATGTATCTAGATTGTAAAACAACCACCATATTTACTAAAATGCAAAAGACAATATATGAGTGCGTTATAATGAACATTTCAGGTAAATTTCAGTTGTCTTATGAATACAATGATTAAAACACACAAGCACCTTCTTCACAGTTACTATAATATATCAATTTAACTTCAAATCGCACTCGTTATTTTGACGACAATTGTATCGAGTCCAAACAACGTGTGGACATGTGAACGATGTCCTACGCCAATAACTTTGGTTTGACATAGGCAAACTACATCCAAACCGACTAAACTGGTTTTAGCCTCTTTGATAGAAGGTTTGTATTGTCCTTTCTGGTTTCATGTCCAAAAAACACTTACAAACACTTAACTAGAGAAATTGTAAATGTGAAAAAAGTTGGTCACGAGATTCGAACATGTTTCCATCAAGAAAATTAAACTATCCGGTAACAGTTATACTGTATTCAAAATCTTATAGTATATAATTTAACCTTTGATTGATATGTACGGGTTGGTCTAGCCAAAACTGTTGTTTCTCATTACAAGGCAGTAACCAAACCATATTACCTCGTTTGAATACTATCACGTTGACCAAATTATCTCTGTTGGACCATTGCATAAATCATACAACCGTAGCTAACTACATGAAAATATTAGTTGGCATGCATAAATGGTTACTTATATGATGTCATGAACATCGTACAACTTATGTTTTTTCCGTACGTTCCGTGACAATTAGTTTGTCTGTCCAAAAAGATTGGCAAGCTCAACGACAATTTTATTTTGTGTCATCCCATCGAAAAATATCAACGACAAACACTAGAGATGAGAACTTCGGATTCGAAAGACGTTTTTTTAAAAGAAGTAGATTTTTTAAATAACAGAGTCAAACATTCTAATAGACATAGTCAAAATAATTTTAAAATATGTAAACAACCAATTCAAGAAAATATTTAAATGCTTTGGAAAAGCTTAAAAAATCATTTTATGTTCAAGTCGTTTTACGGGCAAAAAGAGTTTCTATTTTGTGGAAAAACAAATGAGTTGGGTGTGTTTGGAATGTCATAACGACACTTAATCAGGATGTTTGTAAGTCTCTGATTTAAAATCTTTTCCGGACTTATTCTTGTCGTCCGCAAGTCTTTGATTAAGACGTTAGCGTCTCACAAAAATAAGATTATACAATAAGAAGCACTACCCTATTTAGGTATTACACTTGGTAAAAATCAGAATCCATATGTCCAAAGAGAACGGATATGGACCTCCACAAGATAGTTACATAATTTTATTACTTCCTTGGTAATCGAATAGCCTTTAAGAGAGCCAAACTGACAATTCAGTCCATGTTAAATGCTAACGTAAAGGTCATCCGTTCGAATCTTCAAATCCCTCCATTGTGACTGTGCCACACCCTCCAACCAGAAAAGGGAACCCATTTTCAATTTAGGTGGAGATGACGTTTTGCAAAAACTTTGTGAAATAGTAACACCACGATATATCAATTAATGCGACAATTAAACTATTTATTACACCTCATCAGGAATTCAAATATCGAAGACAATCATAAGAAAAGGAACTGAGCACGAGAAACCCCATTTGAAAGAATTAAAAAATGGTTGAAATAATATGTGTCGTACATGTTTTGGTTAATACGGGTCAAATTTGAACTAAAGAATGTTTGGATTAGCTGGGAAAGCTTCAAGAAACTAATACTTGTTG
>NC_037541.1:1117992-1137265 GCF_001531365.2 Cynara cardunculus var. scolymus | reverse complement strand
CAACCTTTGAATTCATGGTCAAGATTTGTAATTTACCCTTGGAAAACATTAGTCTCCTCTTAGGACCACTTCAGCTTTGCATTTCGTTCAAATTCAATTAATAATTCAACAATTTATTGTAAATCAAAAGCAAGCGATGCATGAATACATCAATTCTTATTCCGACAACCAACTTTATTAAAAATATATCTCATTTTCTTTTTGCCAAAATCATCGCATTCAAAACAAACATTCAGGATAATCTTGTAGTTCCTACGGGGTGGAGATGATTGTTCTTCGATGAAAACTTTAACGTGGATCAAATGAAATGAACGGTTGAGATTGAGTTGTATTGGTTGCACAAATGTCAAGGGTTGTATAATAATCAACCTCTCTCTCTCTCTCTTTCTCTCTCTCTCTCTCTATATATATATAGGTGGAGGTTCAAACGAGAATACTATTATTTAACGGAAATGTAAGAACATTTATAGGCCTCCAGAAAATATATAACCAGTAATTAAAATTAAAAGAAATGAAATAATTAATTAAGGATAATCATGTGATTTTGTATTTATCTGTAATCTTGGTGACATCCATATTCCTAAAATTACATACAAATAATATAATCATTGATATCAAATCATTATCACATTATTATCACAACAAAATCACATAGTGATCTGGTAGACCGATGATTGTAGACGTGATCATCATTGGTTTTCGATTATCAAGACATTATCATATTGTGTTATCGCAATAATCACATAATTTATCAGATGATTATTACAGTAAAATCATATCATAATTTTTTTTTTAAATTTATTAAAGCATTATCACATCAAAATCATATCATTATCGTCAACAGACACATTGACATAAGAAGTCTCCGATGATACTAGCAACATTTAAACGATAAGGATAAATCTAAGATAACAGAAAATTATTGATAAATACTAGTTTATTTTTATTTATTCTGATTTTTATTATGTGTTAATTAATTTGGGGTCTAGATGGTTGTTCTCGCATTTTTGTAAAACGTGAGTGTTAAATCAATCAAACCGACTAAAACCAATTTCAGTTTGGTGGACAAAAGTTTGCATTTTTCTTCCGGTTAGAAGAAATAATGGTCACGAGATTCAAAAAAGGGTCTCATAAATTAAAATTTCCCTCACGCTTGACGCGACTTTTATTTGAGAGAATAAAAGAAGACTATGCTTTTCGCCATATGAAATATCAATATCAAGTAATAATAGTTTTCAAGAGTATAACATTATGTATCATGCTCGAGAGAGTGATATGAAGAAAAGGTATTTCCGATCTTTATTATCAAAAGTCAAGTTCAACGACTGATATATAACTGCTATACTAAATGAGAAGTCATTCCCTTCATGAGCATCGTACCACTTACGATTTTTGTTAGTTGGGTGAAAATTATTTTACGAGTTCCAGAAGTTTTGCACTTGATTTGACAAACAGGTCATAAATTACGTGAACAACGCTAAACATAATTCAACAATTTATTACATTGAGGAAAAGTAAAGTATGGCTGAAATTATTTATCATATGTCTGTTAACTAAATACATTATGATTATTTAGAAAATACGTAAATACGTTTAAACTTAAACTTTATATTTTTTGGGTCACCTAGAAGGAAGTTTCAAGGCACTAATATTTGTTGCAGTTGAGAAAATTGATTAGGAGTTGATTCACTTTGTGCGGGAATTGTTCAGGAACAAAATGAGAACCTTTGGGCAAGTATATGATTTCTAGGTTCGGCACATAATTCTTGACCCCATTCTTCAAGTATTCTTGTATTCCAGGAATGTTGAAAAAGAAATCTTCTGTTCCTGTGATGAACAATGCCGGAGCTTCAATTCTTAGATTATTCGGGTCTTGGTTTGGAGGTTCAACTCTCTCTTGTAATGACCTACAACGATTGACGAAATTGAATAGAACATATAAACAAACGTGCAAAAAGGCCAAAGAGTTACAAGATCGAACATCACCTTGCTATCGGGTTACTTTTAAACATAAAAATAGGTTGCTTTGTGGTTACTACTCATCTTACAAGATAAATAATACATCAATTGAGATCATACAACCTAATTTTCAACTTTGGAGATTGTAACTATTATTGTTCCCATGAAAGTTGGAATGAATTTTTGCACACATGGTTAACGTAATTCAAGACTTTAACCTAAACGAGTTACAGAAAAACCCATGAAAAATATTAAAAATGACATGTTAGTTATATTTGTATTATTGTTTCAGATAAAAATTTGTAAATTTCATATTTTTGTTTTGTAGAGAGCATTTTAGTTTACATTTTAATCATTGTTTTGTATTTTGCTCATATGAAATATCTTATATGATTATGGCATAATTGAAAATGATATTTAAGGGATAGATGTGAGGGTTGATAGATCCAACAAAAACAAATATGTCACATCCTTCAAATCAAGATAATTAAGTGATGATCTTACTTTCCATGTTAACATGATATGTTCAGTTACCTATAAGGAACTTGGAGCGCAGTTTGGAATCCAGACTTCGCATACAAAGCACCATAGATCTCAAGATCTTTCTCTGTGAACCAACAGGGTAAAGGAGCCCACGGTTCCACTAAATCCAATATTTCCTGGTTTTCACTGGCTATGGGTACCTCACTTCTAGAGAACAAAATATAGATTTTTCTCACCACAGTTTTAGCATCATACCGGCCGAAGTCAGCTTCAGCTCTTCCAGGTTCCTAATAAAGATTTCAGTTATATTGTTAATTAAAATGGAGTTGGGATTTAAAGAATTAGAGAGGTGAGAAAGGGTGTGTACCTGCCATCTTCGCATGTAGAACCCTTCAGGGAGGGTTTGAAGTTGCTGCAAAACTTGAGGGGGCATATATGGAATACCAAGTGTTATGATTCCTGCCAGTTTCTTTGGGAAGAAAACCGCAAATATGTAGCCAACCATTGATCCAAAATCTTTACCAATGACGAACACCTTCATGGGTAAATCAATGTTAAATGTTGGCATCCATAATTTGTATACATATTTTGAATAACCAAAAACATAGACAATGATATGTATATAGTATATATATATACACCTTAGATATGGCGAGAGAACACAGAATGGTGGTAATATCTTCGATCAAAGCAGCAAATGTCGTCTTCTCAGGTTCTGCAGGGACATCAGATAGTCCAAAACCTCTGTAATCCGGTGCAATGGCTCTGAAACCGGCATTTGCAACAGCCACCATTTGGTAGCGCCATGTGTACCATATCTCGGGAAATCCATGAAGGAAAAGCACCACCGGCGATGATTCTTCCCCAATCTCTGCTACGTGTAGCCTCAGCTCGCCAGCTTGGATGAACTTGTGCTTAATTTGATCCATTTTTTCACGAAGAAATAGAAGAATGAATTAAGATTGTATGTGTTCGAAGCAAAGGTGTTGGTTTGAGTTTTTGGTTTTACGGTTGTGGTTTTATATAGCGTTTTTCACCCATTGTCACTTTGACTTTTTCAAAAAAAATTAATTTCAATATTTATTAATTATTACTTAAAGTCTAATTATTTTTGTTCTTGAAAATAAAAACCCTAATCGAATTGGTCAAGTAAATAATATGGTTTACGGGTTTAATTACTACCCAATTAATTTATTGTTTTAGAAATGTGCACGAAATATCATGATTCAATTTCTGATATCCCAATTAATTTGGATTATGGAATGGAATATTTATAAAAAGATCTAATTTAGAATGTTTTTTATATTGTTACGAAAAAGGCCCATAACACTTTTTAAGATACACTACAATAAAACTGCGTTTATAAGCGTTGTAATAAGTTTATAAGACGCTTTTTGGTGTCTTGACAAATTTATTAAGACACTTTTTGGTGTCTTGACAATTCATAATAGTGATTGATGATTTATGTTTAGTTCTTGGTTAATAAAAAATTCAGGGGCAAACCTTCATGTGCTACCACAAACACGATTATTGTAAGAGAAAAAACTTAAACGTTTTAAAAGTGTGCCCACTTGATATTGAGGGTGCACTACAATTACTTCAAACCATATTTAAACATAAATCAAATATGAGTGAAATGGTTCGATTAATACTCGATATACAAGAGGTCTTGAGTTTGAATCTTATTTATAACGAAAAGTTAAATTTTCATCTTTTAAGTCTCGACTCTCAGGGCCGGTCGACATTAACTCACGTCGTACAATGTTATTATAAAAATATTAACAACAAAAATATAACCAGAGGGATTGAACTCACAACCTCAAATATAATTATAGATAAAACTTCCATAATGCCAAAGCAGCTTTTTGTTAAAAAAAACGTGTTTTGATTTTATAGTTTTTCTTCATGACTTATTTTCCTTCCAATTGCCAATTCATCTTAAAAACATGTCTTTTCTCGTTTTTAATTAAACGTACGTTTATTTTAAATGTCAAGGTCCGTTCCACTTAAAAAATATATTTTATTCCTTAAAGTCGACATAATTGACTTTTCCCTTGATCAAACAGTATAGACTTCCCTCAAATCAAAATGCAACTTTACGAGTCCTTGATTCACCTTATAGATGCACTCATTTAAAGGAATTTATAGGTCCACCATTGAACAAAGTTATATGGTTTTTTTAGAGTTCTTTCTGTAAATTATTCATTTTAAAAAAGCTAAAATCAATATTTTTGCATTGCAATCTAATTATGTAATTTATTTATTTTCATAAAATGTCAAAAATAAGTCAGTGCAGTAGTATTACCGTAATACATGACTTCTAATATCCATACCAACCAAGTTTAAATAGTTGGTATGATACTATTGACCATTTTATATGACACTATTTAAAAAAATGCTTTATAAAAATAATAATCTTAATTTAATTGTGCTATAAATAGTTGATGCGACGCTTTGTATTAAAAGGGTGCCAAAAACTTGTTAAGACGTCCAAAAGCGTTCTATATTTTATTACAACGTCTTTAGACATGATGCGTTATTTTTGGTCATATAAATTAAGTTTATAAAACAGTCTATCAGAATCCTTAAGAATTGATAACGTCCTATAAATCCAGTTTTATTATAGTTAAAACTTGCGGATTAAGTAATAATGGAACACTTCAACCTCTAACGTGTTTCATTCATATTCAATCAATGTTTATTTTCTATTCTAAGTTAAAAGTAATAAATCTAAATCAAATCTTACGCTTGACCCAAATTAAGAAATAAAGAATACTTAACGGATGGATTTTAAACCGTTGTTTCGTGATGATTTCCAATAACTAACTTTAGGGTTACGAAGTGTTTTATTTAAGGGGTAAGATTGAACATGTAAACTGTAAATCGAGTCAATTCATAAAAACAATATTAATTCAGTTTCCAACATTTGTACTCGGTCAAGGATAGGGGTGAGCACAGACGGGTACCCGTCCTTTTTTATGGGAACCAGAACCGGAACCGGCGGTTCTTGAGATATTGTAACCGGAACCGGTTAGAGCGGTTCTTAAATTTTTGGAACCGGAACCGGAACCGGAACCGCCGGGAACAGGTTCCTGTTTCGGGTACCCGCTTCCTAAAATATTAAAATTTTGTTATTTAGAAATAAAAAAATAAAACATTGCCAAAACACTTAAATAAATAAGCAAGAATACAAATTATACAGAATAATGGTTACAAATATTGTTTAACGATTACAAATCATAATAGACTGATAGAAAATGTTCAAAGTTTAACGATTACATAATATAATAGTAAATGTTCAAAGTTTAACGATTACATAATATAATAGTAAATGTTCAAAGTTTAACGATTACATACTATAATAGTAAATGTTCAAAGTTTAACGATTACATACTATGAATCCAAATGAACACACAATTTGAAGAAATACGAATCATTCTATATGAAGAATTTAGATGAAGAATGAAGATGACGCGTGCTTTCAAGATGTAAACCTAATATAAATTTGGTATTAGAAAATAATAATTATTTTTTTTATTGAAAAATACCGGGTACCCGGCGGGTAACGGTTCCGAAAAATTGAGAATCGGAACCGGAACCATTCTCAATCGGTTCCGTATTTTAGGAACCGGAACCACTCATATCGGTTCCGGTTCCGGAACCGGCGGTTCCAAGGCGGTTCCGATTCCATAGCTGGGTACCCGGTTTCGCTGCTCACCCCTAGTCAAGGATCTAAGAATTCTCAACAGACTATTTCTTATCAGATTTCTTGATACAGATATAAATTTTATTAGTTTATCTATTTAAAATGGTTAATCTGATCATATTATTCCATAAATATGCACACTGATTCATTTTATAGACGTAATTCGTTGTGTATGTCGTTAGAAAAAACTTTGTCGAAAAACAGAATATATTCATTTCGTGTTAGAATAAATGCAATAAATGTTGTTAGAATTTGTCTGTCTTTCTAACTAAGACATATGATTTTCCCTTTTTATGTATTTAGTTTAAAGCTAAGAAAATTGTATAAAATTAGCAGTTTCTTATTTTCACGCCTTCATTTAGGAAACAGATAATTATGTTTCTAATGTGTTTTTTTTCCGAATGAATTTATGTTTTTAATTTTTTTAAAAGAATTTACGTTTTTATTATTATATTTTATTTTAGTTTCGAAAATTCTTGGCTCTCCTGTTAAAAATAAATAAAGTCACTTATAAAAGCTCTTTTGAATAATATATGAGTAAAAATCAAGAAATATACGAACTTTCTCTAAAATTTAACACATTATACGTCTTATGTGCTTCTGTTTTGTCTCAGTTTGGTATATATTTACCGTTTCGATTATGGTTCTTTGTCATATTTCAGACATTCTACATATCTCAACTTAACACAAAAATAAATTACATACAAAATATATATATAAATATTATTAATTAAAATTTAATTGATTTATTATACCATATCAATACACTTGCAATTAAAAAAAAGGTTTGAAAAGACAACAATTTCTAGCACATCCATGTGCTATAACTCTTGTCCATATACAACATGGACCCCTCCTCTTGTGCCAAATTGGAGGTGGTACTTTTGCTTTATCCATTATTAGCATGTTGAATTCTTCAAGGGTAGTTTCGTCATTGTACATTACAAGACACATAGGAGGTTTTGTCATCTTACATCATATGATAAATTGAAGATAGGGACCATTGTAGTTTTTAAGTTTAATAGATCACAAAATATCTAACCGAAACTTGATTTTATATGTACATTCATCCACAAATGTACATTTATCGAGGGTATTTTTGTCATTTTACATCATATGATAAATAAAAAATGGGAACAGTGTAGATTCAAGTTTATTAGATCACATAATATCGAATCAAAGCTTGATTTACTTGGTCTTTCGATTAGCAAGTGTAGTTTATCGAGGGTAATTTTGTCATTTTACACCATGTGATAAAATAAAAATGGGACTGTTGTAGTTTTAAGTTTATTAGACCACAAAACATCTAATCAAAACTTGATTTACTTGCATTTCCATTAGCACATGAATTTTTATTTATCTACGGTATATTTGTCATTTTACGTCAATGATCATCAGGTGAATCATTCATACAATGCTCATGTAAAAAGTTCAATTTGCCACCTAATTTGCAACCATAAAAGGTGGTTGAATCATAAAACTGATATGCACACGAAAGTAAAGGTGGATCTTCTGATACACATAAACAACAAATTTGATACGACGTGTTACTTCTAGAGCATGATATATATATATATATATATATAAATCATTATGCACTTACTGTTTCAGGATTCGAGCACCGAAGATAACAGATAAAACTGTACAAATAAACTAAAGAACTTGTATACATGCATGTTATTCAATAGAGATGAAAGGCTCAACATTTTTTTTTTCTAAAACAAAGATGTACAACTCCCGAATGCACGATATACAAGTTAATATAGCGTAATTGCTATGATAAGGTTCGATAATACGTAGAAAATAGATGTAACAACCCAAACCCGAAGCAACAAGCTGGCTGAATAACTCCGAATCTATTTTGGTAGCTCACAACTTGAGGCTTATAAGGAGCCACAAATCTCATTTTCTATCCATGTGAAACGAGTTGTTACAAACTCCCTTACTTAAACTCCTCACGTCATCATCAGGCCTGCCCAAAATCTTCCTCCTTGTAATTGGCGATGTAGGATTCGTCTAGGATGTTACGAACACCCCACATCGAGGACTCATCATACCCGAATAGGTTTGCCCTACCATTCGATGGTACAAGAATCGACTCTGATCCCATTTGTAGCACACCTAAGCCCAAAGCAATAGACTGACCCAATGACTTCGAATCTAACTTAAAATCATGATAAAAGTAATTGGTAGCCCACAATTTGAGGATTATAAGGATCTCACAAATCCCATTTTCTATCTGGAATGAGTTGTTACAACAAAAACATGTCGATTAACCAAAACACGGCTAGGTTTTTTCTGACTCGTTAAATTCCATTTTGGTACATATTACGGTCTTACCTTCAAACCCTACCTCCGGACGAAATGAATTGAGTTAATTCATAACCATATATATAACAAAAAGAACAACCCTTAAAACTTCTAATTTGTTTGTTCTTCTCCTCAAAAGATCCCTAAATTTGGGATAGAATGAAGAGTTACGACTCTTTAGGTAAGCGCTTAATGGCAAGAGTCACTATCCTTACTTATCTTATTGGGTAACATTCTCGACCATTAAAACTAATTGTTGGTAAGCGTCTTTTACCTAGTAAGCAATTACCATATAAGAGTTTTTTTTCTTTCCTTTTTCCCCCCACTTGCTGGATATTAATTCTCGGTCCTTACCATGCTCACAAGATAAGTGACACTCGGTAAGCATTTACCCTGTAAGCACTATATAATCTAATAACGAAGCCCGAAAACAAGAATTTTTGTTCAATTTTCTTCATCATTTTTCAACAAAAATTTCTACAATCTAAAAATGTGGAATGAATTGAGTTGATTCATAACCACATATATAGCAAAAGATCCAATCTTTTTGGAATTCTATTCTATACTTACAGTGCAGCATTTGTGGATGAATTGCAGAAAACACAGTGATCTGATAAGATCTTTCTCAGAATGCTTCCTTCTTTGATATGAAGCTTTCTACTCTGTTTATTCCAAAGATGAACAGCGTAACTCTGGCTTCGAATCTGCCGCAGTTTTCCCCTTAACCATTTCGCATCGGTCTCGTTTTTAGGCCCACGAAAAAGGTTCCGAACCCGATTCCAGTTCACTGGATAAAACGCCGGTGGGGGTAGAATCGTAAAATTATAACCAGGCCTCCCTTGAAGCCTTGAAACAACCCTTGAAACCAAATAAGGACCGTTGTGACCCCATTTGTTTCCATTGAAAGTTAATGAGAATTCTTCAATGAATTTGTATACTAATGGATGCATTTTATCGAACACCATGACTGCATTATTCAACCTGCTCCAATTCTTTGAACCCAAATCCAATGTTTGTGCTCCAATTGAATTCTTTAACTTAGAGAAGCTTTTCATGATAATAAGATCAGTATCTATGTAAACACCACCATATTTATACAACAAACAAAGCCGAAGTAAATTCGATAAGTTTTGACCAAATGGAACGTACCCAGCATCAATGTCGCCTTTAATTATCCTGGAAAACCAAGATTCTGCCTCTGTGTTCTTGAGAAGGTAGTTTAAATCAGGCGAAATTGCTGTTACTCGAAAACCTTTATCTAAAAAGGGTCTCAGAATTTGGTTTCCTTTACTTGAATCCATGGAGTTTGAAACGATTAGCAGACACCCTTTCGGGTGTGTGTTGAATAAAGTTTCAATCGAGTGAAATTCTTTGTCACTAAATGAATCCAATGATGAAATCCAGGTCATAAAGAAACGAACCTTGCAAGAAGTTTCGTTCTTGCTAAAGAACTCCTTCACTCTCGCCCTAAAATCCCCCTGCCGGAGCCCGCCGGAAGACTCCATGGAAGTCAAAAGCTCCAAGATTCTCTTCTTTTTGCTTGGAAAATCCTCAGATTCAAGACGTAGACTGTGGGATTTACGTAAAAGGGGCAAATGGCTATTTGAAATTACAGGTGGGGTTTCTTCTTTCACCAAAGAAATACGTTGTTCTTTCTGCTGTTGTTCTTGCTGTACATCGTGCATCGAGTGAAGTACAGAGTTCAAGCTCATAGAATCTCCGGCACCGGACACCGTTTTTCCCAAATGGGTTCTCGAAATTTCAGATGGGATTTCTTCTTCTACAGCATACATCAAGTTTGACAAAGACGACGACATAGAAAGCAAGTTTCCTGAATCTCCAGTGACATTTTCTTGATAAGGGATCTTAATGGAGAAGATAGAAGCTCCATTGAATGAAATTAACAGAAGCAAGAAAACAGATAGAACAGCAAAGAAAGATCTCTTCTTGTCATTAATGTTCTTGTTCTCCATGGATTAATTTTCTGAAAACAGAATCTGTTTGGAGGTTTCATGGTTTTGTGTTTATGGATTGGGGATTCTTGAGAAGGTGGGGAGTAGGGAGGGTGTAGATGAGCATGGTGGGTGGCGGCAAAAGATGAAAAGGAAGTGTGTGTTTTGGTGTTTTGTATGTGTTTTTTGAATTATTTGGGACTAAAATTGTTGGTCTAATCAAGAAAAGTGGAGGGTTTTGAACTCTGGTTTGTACTTTAGTGAAAGAGAGAGAGAAGAAGGTTCATTGAAGTCATGTTGATCCATTGCAAGGGACCCACATACATGGTTAGTCCAGGTTGGGTGAGGTGCAATAAACCACTTTTCCACTCAACTTTTATGTCTCTTTCTAATTGCTATAGTCATCTTTTGTGTGAACTGCATAAATGGTCATATATGTTGTGTTCATATTTTAGATTTGGTCCCTCAAATATAGCAAGTATAACAATGGTTCTTGTTTTAACATTTTTATAACATATTGGTTCTTCGAGTTAACGTTGTTAACTTGAGATATGTTAATCAAGATACGTACTTCTTACATCTATCCTGAACTTGCACCACCCACCGTCGTCACAAATCAAACACAACGTATGTAAAATGAGAATCCTAAATTTATTACAAATTCAATATGTCAAGAATAATAAATATATTGAGAAGATAAATCAAGATCATTCGAAGTCCATTCATGAAATTTGTGATGAATAAAATATCAAGAACCTTGAACAAATTTATACAAATTCATTCATGAAATGTTTGAATGAAGGCTTTTGCAACCAAATTTTGGGTGATTTGTTGTAAGATTTCGACTTCAAAGCTGAGAGTTTAGGTTTTGACTTTGAATCGAGGAACTGTGGCAGATTATACTTTAGGTTTTACAACCGAACTTACATTTCTCTTTGTATTTGATGCATCTATCAAGAATCGGGTTGTTGATGCTTTGCTTCGGATTGGATTTCTGGTGGTGTTCATCGTGTAGGAACAGAATTACAAGGAGGGTGGCTTGTCGAAGGTTCTTTTTCTTTTATTGGTCGTGTTGGTTCTTCGTCTTCTATTACCGTGTATGGTTCTCTGTCTTTTGTTTGTTGGAGCTCGATCAAGAGAAGAAGGTACGTGGTGGTGGTGAATTGTTGACGGTGATGGTGAGTGGTAGCAAGTGGGGTTTCACCGAAAAGGAAGGAGACAAGGGGTTATAACCGAGTAGGAGAGGTGGTAGATAATTTTGTTCTTCTTATTCTTTCAAAGAAAAGTGGGTTAATATAATTAATGTATTTTAAAGACCATATCTAAAATTTGAGCATAATAGGTGGACCATTTATGTAGTTCACTCTATGCTCTTTCTATCATCCATCTACTTTTTGTCTTAATCAATATGGGGTAAATGACACCTAATATTTTCAAGGGTATTCTTATTGTCATCTCATGTCAAGGGGTGTTGAATGTTTTAAAAATTATTATTACTTTATTTTTATTAAATATCAAACTCTATTAATTTCATGATAGATGAAGGTGATTTGCACGGTTTACACAAATGAATATGGTTTTCATATGATCACTCATATATATATATATATATATATACATTATATCCATTATATATTTTTATTATTTTAAGTTATATTATATAACTATTACTTTTATATATATATGTATGTATATTTAAAATAATTTTATCATATTAAACAATTTCATGAATTTTTTTTTATTAAAGTAGATAATAAAGTCGACGGTTTTCACAGTTTGTATAAATAGTTTGGTTTGTATTTTATCATTCCTCTATATATATGGGTATTCTTGTATATAGTTTGGTTTATATAAATATATTATATACTATTTTTATTTTTATTATATATTTTTATTACACATATGCGCATTTATATTAGAATTTTAACCTAGTTATTTAAATATTTTTAAATTTGACAATTGAAAGTAATTTTTCATGATCATAATATAAATACAAGTTTCGATTAAATTAAAATTGTTTACTGTAATTGCAATATTATATTTGAAACCATGTTAAAAATATAGTGATTTCAAAAATGTAATTATTATTACAATAAGTAGTRTTTYAAATTTCTTAGATTATTTTAATATTATAAAAATGATATAATTTAAAAAGTTATGAATAATTGATAATTTAATAATGATCATTATTATTTTGACTAAATGTTTTTTTTAACAAATATTTAATTATTTATGTTTTATTTATATTGATTCTTAATTCAAAACTTTAAAAATAAAAATTTACGCTTGAATTTAGGAATAAAATTAAAATAATAAAAACTAATAAATTTGTGCGTTAATATTTATGTTATAATGACCCTTTTAAGTTGCTAGTAAGCCTCTGAACAAGCGGATTCAAGAGAAAAAGGGTGGGTTTGGATCTTTAAACCTTAAGAGTAGGGGTGCTCATGGGTTGGGTTGATCGAGTTGAGGACATTTGACAACCCAACCCAATGCCTGCGGTTTGGAAAAATCTTAACCCAACCCAACCCAAACCAAAGTGCAACCTAACCCAACCCAACCCGTACGGGTTGGTCGGGTTAGTCGGGTTGGTCGGGTTGATACTTTGGTATATTAAAATATTCTTCTAACCTTGAATATGTTATTTCTCTACTTATAATTTCTTTTTTATCATCAACCATTTGATACAACTTATTCATATTTCTTACGTATATCAGATTCAGTTAATTTTCTCAATTTACATATATATGTCCACAGTTACTGAATGAGTTATATAGAGATATGAATAGATTGAAAATATGTGTATATGAAAAGCATACATAATAATGTAATTGTCTAATGTATATATTAATAGAAATTGAACAATCATATTAAATCCAATAAATAAAATGATATCGGGTTCATCGGGTTGGGTTGGGTTCAAATAATAGTAACCCAATATCAACCCAATACCTACGGTTTGACAATTTTACAACTCGATTAGACATCGGGTTGCTTCGGGTTAGGTTATTTTGCGTTGGGTTGGGTTGGGTTGATCGGGTTGGTCGGGTTAGTCGGGTTTTTGAGCACCCCTACTTAAGAGGATGCTTGAGGGGTGTGACCTAGAAAACCAGTGACATTATCAGAAAACTGACTATTTTCAGTGAAAAAATTCGTCGGAAAAATTAGTGGCAAATTTTCGACAGACATAAAAAAAGTCAACCACTACTAGAAAACCAGGTATCAGCGACGAATATCAGCGAGGGAAAATTTCCCTCGCAGATCAGCGAGGGATCAGCGAGGGAAATACCAATCAACACATTCCCTCGCTGATCCCTCGCTATATTAAGAGGGTCAATCCTCAATTGCATTAAAAGTTATATTTACAATTTAGCGACGGATTAGCGACGGAAAATCCGTCGCTGAAAGTGCTTGAAATTCCCTCGCAAATCCGTCGCTGAAAGTTCCCTCGCAAATCCGTCGCTGAAAGTTCCCTCGCAAATCCGTCGCTGAAAGTTCCCTCGCAAATCCGTTGCTGATCCGTCGCTAAATACATCCCTCGTTGATCCGTCGCTGAAAGTGTCCGTCGCAAATCCATCGCTGATTTCCGTCGCTAATAGCATTACCTACGACTGTTTGACCGACGGAGTATCAGCGACGGATCAGCGACGGAAACCCTTTTCAGCGACGGATCAGCGAGGGAATTTTCCCTCGCTGATACCCAGCATTTTTGTAGTGAACTTTCGTTGGCTTCCGTCAGAAATACGCCATTAATTATTTGGGAAGGAAATAATTTATATTCCGGCAATATTTCCAACGGATTATACAAGTTAAATATTTGGGAAATTATTAACTCTAAGTACAATAAATTGCCGGTGGATTTCTAACGGATTTTTGATTAATTTTGTAAGATTAACGTCCGCCGGTAATCCGCTGGAAAATAATTAAAGATTATAATTTATTATTTTAAATTATCATCGGATTACCGGCGGATGCCAGTGGCCACTCGTAATTTAATATAATAAATTCTTCAAGATTCTTTTTTAAAATATTACTGTTTTCCGGCGGCTATTTTTCTAGGGAATTTTCGGTGGATATTTGAATTTTTTTTTTCTCCATTTTTCATACTTTAGATTTTATATATTTGTAAAATATTACATATATTCCACATGGTATGTATAGTGAATAATAATTCTTTTATCGAGTCCAACATACACACATACATGTATGCAATACATACCTATATACAAATCTCTGGCGCCTCATTTTTCGGCGGCCAAATCCACCGAAAACACTATTTTCCAACGAATTTTCGACGAATTTGACTACCGAAAAAGTTAACCAGTTTGATAATATGACAAAAACGAGGGATGATTTCTGTAAGTTATTCTTCTTAGTATATTTTATTAACTTATATTTTAGAATAGAAAATAAACATTGATTGAATATGGATGAAGAATTTGAGTGGTAAAACTTGTCCAAAGACAATAATGTTCATTTATAAATTACAAATTTTGTCCCTAAACTATTACTCATTTTAAAATTTCAATCAAAAGTGTCGTAGCGGTGTGGTTCTTGAATCATTAAAACTAACGCTTAGACGTTAATATATACACTTGTCCATCGTATATGTTACCCTACGGATCTAAGAACATCTACAACAATTAAAACTCCAAGTTTGAAAATTGTATACTTTTTATTTTTTCTTTTCTCTATTTTAACATAATACGTCTATAAAGTTTATTTGTACTTATCATAGTTATTGAAGATGCTCGAAATATCAAAAAGTTAAACATCATCTGGTATAAGTTATACCAGCAACGATGGAGCCAAGTTTGTTTATGTGATGATGCATAATCATTACGTTTTTAGTTATAAGGAACCACCTAATTGGACCCATCATTGTATGTTGAAAAAGGATGAAAAACTAATTATTGTAATATAATTCAAAGTGGATATAAAAACAATACAATAACCAGTGTAGAAATTAACTCTCACAACTTAAAAACAAAGTATCAGCAACGGAAATTAGCGACGGAAAAAAAATCCATCAATTGACAAAAACAGTTCACTCGCTGATCAACGAGGGATCAACGAGGGAATGACCAAAAACTAGTTCTCTTGCTGATATAATAGTAAAATTTATTGGTATCTACAACTCAAGACTTGTAAAAATCTTACAGATTTTGAAAGTAAAGTATCAATTCTAATACCATTTTGTAAAGCTCGAAAACAATAAACTATTCCAATTTTCAGTTAGTTTAGTATTTTTCTTTTTTTGAGTGATCTCGTTAGGCTTCCCCTGAAATGGAGGAATACTTAAGAGTGGGATCAAGAAATACGTACCCAACCTGGAAATCATGTACTTGTCCGAAGGTTCTCATTTATTCTTGAACAATTCCTTGACAAGGTGAATCAAGTATTACACATGTTTCACAATCATAATAAATAGCATCTCTTTCAAGTTTCCCCAAATGATCCAAAAAACTGAGTTTGAATTTACATTTGTGTATTTCCATGTAGTCGAAATGTGTTAATAGACACACGACAATTTCTTTTGACAGATGTTTAATTCTTTCTGATGAGGTTTGTTGTTCTGAAGACCTCACGATATAACTGTCTTTTATGGTTCGATGTAGTGTAATAAATGGTTGAGATAGTGTGTGTGTAACAACTCGTATAATCATATAACAACTAACACATAAGTTACATATATCAAAACATGTTTACATATTTGGTTTCAATCTTGCAAAACTTTACAACTGAATAAAGTCACTACAAGCTTTTTGCTAAATTAAAACTTTATACAACAGGTTCGCATGACCCGAATATCAAAAGCAACTTCACAAATTCTTAACAGACTTTAGAGATAACAATCCACATATGACAATATCATGACTTTCCCTTTCCTTTGTTCTCGAATCGATATTACACTCAAATGCATATTTTTTAAAATAAAATAGGGGTTAGACCATATGGTCTAGTAAGGAAATCCCTGACAGTTCAACATTCCAGTATAAACCAATAAATATAAAATTTTACATCTATTAGTCAAAAGTTCACACACAGGCTCAACATGCGTCCCAAATAACTTGTGCCAGCAAGTCGCCACTAGAAATGGCATACACTCGGGTAAGATTGCAATCAATATCAGTTGCGACCTACCAAACAAAACAAGTTCGTGAGCACTACACACATACCTATATATATATATATATATAGAGAGAGAGAGAGAGAGAGAGAGAGAGATAGAGAGATAGAGAGTGTGTATGAGACTTGGGATCACATGAGACCAACATATTTTCATGAGAGCCATGAGATCATTTTTTTACACTTGAAACTTCACAGCAAAACGTTGTGAAGGTAACCTTCACAATATTTTTACTGGTGAAGGTTCAGATTTTTTTTACCTTCACGGCATTATGCTGTGAAGTTTCAAGTGAAAAACAGTGATCTCATGGGTCTCACGAAAACAACGTGGTCTCACGTGAACTCAACCCTATATATATATATATATATATATATATRTRTGTGTGTGTGTGTGTGTGTGTGTGTGTGTGTGTGTATATAGGGGTTGGTTATTTTGTTAACTCAATAATTGATATTAACTATGTGAACCAATCTTAACCGTTAATCCTTAAAATCGATGAATTAAATCATGACATATTTGTAATAAATGAAAATTTGAACAAAAATAAACATTGGTGAACATTCTAGAAGAGGGACATCTTGTGGATAATATCATGACATAAGAACACCTACGAAAAATCTTATTGAATACCATATGATTATGAACACAATCTTGTGAACGCCTCATGGTTATGAACACTTATGAACATCAGTAAATACCATAAAACTAACTTACACATAAAAATTTGTAACATCTCATTGAATACCATAAAAGCAACTTACACATAAAAATTAGCTATTTGCCCTTTATCATTAGATCAAAAATTTGAAATAGTGTCTACTAAAGAATGGATCAAGTTCACCATGTTAACACAATATTCTTGGTTAACAAAAGATTTTACCCCTATATATATAACCCCCTCCCCGGCATGGACCATCATGGTCCTAATGCACCCGGCTTCTGTCGTCTAAGTCCTTTAATTTATCTCAAAAATTAATAATCACCATTTGTGTTAGTTTTTAGCAACATGCACTAAAAACCTTATTGCAGTTAATGGTAACAATTTGAACATACCCAAGTGATATAATATTGAGATAATAATCATTTAATAATATATGCATTTCAGTTCGGAAATGGTTAAAAGAAAACTCAACTTGATGTGATAAACAAAGATATAAACTTTAATCGAAATGAGAAATCATAATCCAACACTTGAATCTAAATCAGATAAAGATGGATCACAGTTAAGAGAGGTAAACTTCATCTTATCTCTAAACATACTTTATGGCACCTAAATGATATCCCAAAAGACCCGAAAACAACACGAAAGGAAAACCGGAAATCAACACCTTAGACACTTACGCGACCTAGGTCGCACGACTCTTTGTTTACGCTAGTTTAACCCTTTTTCTTCCTCTGCTCAAAACTGCTTCAAACACCACCAATTTTTACCCACAAATCATCAATAATCTTCAAGACATCATAAACAAAACTTGAAAAATATTTCTTTTAGAATTAAGATAACCAATCCAAGAACTAAAATTTATGGCTTCCCAAAATTTAATCAAAACTCAACAACAATGGAGGACACCCAACAAAATTCAATGTAAAACTCAAAACTTCAGTCAATAGTTCCCAACTAAAATAGAAAATCTTGGATGGAAAATCTCAAATATAGCGGGCATGTATTAATGGTGTAGCATGGTAATTGGTATTACTAATTCACGAGGTTTATGCAAAACTTACCAGATCAATATAAATAATGAGCCAAAAACTAACGTCTCGAATAGGTCATATGGATCGGAGGTCGCCAAAATGTATTAAAACGCTTACATTTAACCATTTTATTCGAGAAAAATCGATCAATATTAATAAGATAGTTTCTGAAATCATATTTAATACTAATTAAAATATCGACGAACTTAAGAAAAGAAGCAATGTTGACCGGCCTACCCAACTTGTTTTGACTCGTTAGATAACCAATTGATGAGAACTAATACATGAATTAGTTGATCCATTCATGGATCGGTGAGATAAAGGAAAGAGATCCAACTTAGAATGACCATAACTTTTGATTTAGTTGGAGTTACGGGGTTAATTTACCCCACAATCAGTAAAAGATTTTGAAAATCAACTTGTAACTAAATCTGCACTTTAAACAACATTTATGTTAAGTAATTTGGTAATAGATGCATTTAATGCAACGTTCGGTGCATTAAATTCAAGATATGTCCGGACAAATCCGGACACTTACAAGGTTGTTTTCCAGAACGTCCAAAACATCGACTTTTCATAAAAAGAAAATCGTGGATGTCCTTGATAGTCCAGGGTACTCATCGCCTCTTGCTGCTCATTGCCATCACTACTTGTCATTGTCACCTCCTACAACTCGTCTATGTTTTAGAAGTATATATATAATATTTATATATGACAAATATTCATATATAATTTTCATCTTTGGCGAGGTTTTAACACTTAGGCATTGCTTGACAAACATAAACTAGGTTGTTTTTTGAGTAACCGTTTGCATGCACATAAACTAACTTATAAGATAGCTTTTAAGCTAACTGATAAGCTAGTTTAGCTTATTGGCAAGCTACTTGGAGTAGCTTATGAGAAGTTTTTTCACACTTTTTTTAAATTATAACCCTGATTCATATTCATTGTTATTGAATATTAACTATTATAAATAAATATTATTTAAAAACTATTACGCAATCATTATTAATTAATTGTAATTATAAAATAGATATT
>NC_037541.1:1095615-1117559 GCF_001531365.2 Cynara cardunculus var. scolymus | reverse complement strand
GTAATCAATTTTAAATTCTTTCAGTTAACATATTATAATATTTAATTTTTCTTTACTATCTTGTTTGTATTTATTAACATATTATATTACTAGAAATTTAATTCTTTTATATTATGAAATTTGTGTAATTGACTGTTTTTCAAGATGCCATTTTTGATCATTTTACATGTTTATAAGCGAGTTTTTACAAAACATAATTTGTTCATTAGCTAGCTTATCAGCTACCGGCTAGTTTATCAGTCAACTTACCAGTTATCAGCTAGTTTTTTAGGGTTTATAACATTTAGCAGAGTTTAAGATTTGTTGTAATATATATAATACAATATTATTAAATTTAATTCTTTTAACAAAAACTAAGGGGCTTTTCGGTTATGGCTTAATGAGTTGTATAGCCTATATGGCTTATTCGCTAAGGGGCTGTTCGATTGCCACTTGATGGGCTGTATTGGCCATATGGCTTATTCGGTAAGCCATACAATTATGTTCGGTTGTGGCTTAATGCTTCAGCCGAGTGCTTATTCGGTCAGCCCAAATAGATGTGTCATATACACTCAGCCATGATTATTCTACAAATACCCTTCTTATATTAATAAATAAAACCTCTCTTCCTTCAAAGTTGTCCTCTCTTCCCTGAAGCCTCCGATCTCTCTTCCTTCATCGGTCTTCTAAGGGTCGTCGGTTATCCCCTCTCCCATTGTCTGGTAATTTCCTTTTCCTCCATCGATCAGGGAATGAAGTTCACCCATCTGCCTTTTTCTTCCATTGATCTGCTTCGTGACAAACCCATCAAAATCGAGGTTGAAAACCCATCGGTCGCCGGTCATCCCCTCCTCTATTGTCTGGTAATTCCTTTTTCCTCCATCTATCAGGGAATGAAGTTCACCCATCTGCCTTTTTCTTCCATCGATCTGCTCCTTGACAAACCCATCGAAATCGAGGCTAAAAACCCATCGGTCACCGGTCATCCCCTTCCCCATTGTCTGTGTGTGTGTTGTGTATTGGTGTTTGTGGATGCGTGTTCTGTGTTGGTGAAGGTTGTTTTCGATCAGAGCAGGGGGTAAAATGGTCACCTGCTCAAGGATTCCTGCTCAAGCCCATCGAAATCGAAGCTGAAAACCCATTGGTTTTTTAGACAAAAATAAAGATAGGGGGTAAAAAATGTTCATTTCTAACATTCAGACTGTTTATTCAGCACAACAACTGAACAACAACTTATCTGTTAATATACAGACAACTATATCCATACAGGTCTTAATAGAAAACGAACCGAACGGCCCCTAAGCCATAGATAACTGTTCAGTTGTGCCTTATTCGCTCAGCCGATGACTTATTTGGTCAGCTAAAGAAGTAAAGTTCTTTGTATTCAGCCCTTTATATTCCTCTTTTGCCCTTCACCCTCTTTCATTTTCTTCCCCAAATCATAAAACCTTTTATCCTGAACCTCTCCATCTTCACATTCTGGCTGCACCAACACCAAAGAAAAAACTCCAGCCACCAAAGAAAAAACATGGAAAATGAGGTTTGATTTATGATTTATTGTTTTGATTTTGTATTTTTTTAGTTCTTGATTTAGGTCTTCTCTCCTCATCTCCATTCTTCATCTTCAAGAACTTCAACACCAATAGTGTAGATATTGAAACACAAAACACCAACTTCAAATCTTTGATCTATCTCCATCTTCACATCAAAAGCCCGTGAGCCTTGAACTATCGAACCCGAATATGTCGAACCCACAACCACATTTTCCATGTCAGGTTCGTGAGGGAAGATGTCGGGTTCATGAGAGACTTCAATCCTTCACCGGTGGTTTCATATCCTAAAAGGGTGATGCCATTGTCGGAGGATAAGACGTAGGATGCTGATGGAGACCACCACGATGGCAGATCTGATCTCATGCTTTCCCCACCTGCAACTGTCAGATTAACTGTTGTAAAAAAATATTTTGGAGTCTTTAAGGATTTTTAGGTTCAGTGATGGTATGAATTATTGAGATTCTGTAGTTAAAAATTTTAAATGGAATATATTTGTAATTTGGTGGCATCATGGAAAATTAGAGAAATAAATAAAATTGAAAGCAGGGTGATGGGTTGAAAGGGGAAGTGATATTTTTGGTGATTGTTTAATGGCAGGTGAGGGAGATCGGTTGCAACAAGGAAGAAGATACATATATTTTCAAGTGAAAGAGATGAGTTTAATGAAACAAAATACAAACATTAAGGGTGAAATAGTCATTTGTGACATGTAAATTTTTTATTCAACATAACAACCGAACAACAACTTATTTGTTATCATACAGACAACTTTATCAATACAGAAATATTTATCCATACAAGACTTAATAGTAAAGGAACCGAACAACCCCTAAGACAACAATGCATCAAAGGGTTTATGTCGTAAGGGGCACAAACCTCCCCTTATGTTTTGTTGCGTGCTTTCATATTTCCTACAATTAACAAAATTACATGTATGACAGAAGTTTAAACTAGTTGAGTTAGTTTATAGAGTATGATTAAGTCTTGCTTTTATAGAGAGTGGAGTGTAAATTGTGTTGGTCTCAAAATGCTTGTCTTTTCAGCTTTTAATTAGTTTTGTATCCTATGCCTATTGTTTCAAAAATAGATTTGGAAGAAGGCAAATATGCAAGAATGGAACATGAGCCCTAGCTTTCCTTGGAAATTCAAACAACTAACAAAACTTGCCATCATGATTTTGCTAAAAACTTCATATTTATTTCTTTTAGGGTGTGTTTATTACACTGGATAAGATAGAAGATAATATAACAAGATCTCGTTTTATGTTTGGTAGGACTTTTATGTGGAACATATATGAACAAAGTGGAAAAAACCTGTTCCACTCCTAACCCATGGAACAGGATGAAACACACTTATATTTACCGGTATAATCTAAAAAAAACTTAATTCCTTTTTAAAACATCAAATATGTCTCATTTTTATATTTCATTCATTTTTTAAATTTTATCTATTATATTTTATGCTTTTTAAACTTTATTATTTTTATAATGTTTTTATATTTTTATTAATTTATGTAATTTACTATATATTAATAACAAAAAATAATGTAGAAAAATGATAAAATAAAAATTAGAAACTACGTAAACTTTTTATTATGGTATCACTTTAATGTTTTGACGAAAACTTTCTAATGATATATTTTGTTATAAAAATTATTTTATTATAACTTAATAAATTATATAAATTAATCAAAATATATAAACAACTTATTAGGGGTAAATTGGTCTTTTTATTTATTTTGTTCTGTCTTACCAAACACTGAACAACTATCTTGTCTTGTCATGTTTTATCATATCCTATTTGACACAAACTCACTCTTATAGTCAAATAATACCATCGTTTGAAAAAAAATTCTGAATACATATCTGATAAATGATAAAACAACTCCTTCCTACTCTTAAAACCGCCATGGAGAATGCAGCCCTCCGGAGACTTTCTGTATGATGACAAAAAACAACTTTGATGTAGATTCCATACATATTTTATTTCAATTGGATGCAATTATATAACATGATCTATGTTTGTCCCAATTTATTTATAAATATTAATTGTGAGGCTTCGTTTTCCGTTAATCAAAATGTTTGGAGGTGGCGTCGGCCGTCAAACATGGTTATTATTGTATTTCAAAAACTAATAATTGAAACATAATGGTGGAACCTAAAAACACTATAAAAAGCATTAACGCAGAACCAAAAAATTTGAACCACCACCTTCATTTGAGAACAGACACACTAGCTCCTCATACTACACTCTCGTTGTGAAAAAAATGGATCAGGTTAAGCATAATTACGTCCAAGTCGACGGGCTGAAGCTCCACGTAGCAGAGATTGGGTCCGAATCAGCACCTGTGGTGCTTTTCTTTCATGGATTTCCGGAGATATCCTACACTTGGCGCCATCAGATGATTGCGGTTGCAAACGCGGGTTACAGAGCCATTGCACCGGATTACAGAGGATACGGACTATCCGACATCCCTGCAGAACCCGAGAAGACGTCATTCGCTGATTTGGTCGCAGATACGGCCACCATCCTAGATTCTCTCGCCATACCTAAGGTAGATCTTCTATATCTATACTTGTGTTTATATTCATATATGAATTATAATTTTGAATTGTAAATTGTCGCGATTAGAGATTCATGTTATATGTGTACAAATTACGGATACCGACATTGAACACTAATTTACCTATATTATTTGCATGGAAATTCTCAGGTATTTGTCATTGCAAAAGATTTTGGAGGAATGGTTGGCTACATATTTTCTCTTTTCTTCCCGGAAAAACTTGCAGGAATCATAACACTCGGAATTCCCTATATGCCTCCGGAGGCTTTGCAACAACTTCAAACCCTCCCTGAAGGGTTCTACATGCGAAGATGGCGGGTATACACCATTAAATAATTGATTTGATCGATCTTTAAATTTCAAAACATGAACATCCAATTCCTAATTTAAATAATCAATATAATTAAAATCTTTATTAGGAACCTGGAAGAGCGGAAGCTGATTTTGGCCGATTTGATGCTAAAACAGTGGTGAGAAACATCTATATTTTGTTCTCTGGAAGTGAAGTACCCATAGCCAGTGAAAACCAAGAGATAATGGATTTGGTGGAACCTTTAGCTCCTCTACCCTCTTGGTTCACAGAGGAGGATCTTGAGACCTATGCTGCTTCGTATGCAAAGTCTGGATTTCAAACTGCAGTCCAAGTTCCTTACAGGTAATTTATCGAACCAATCAAAATGTGGCGTATTTTTAATATGCTAGAACTAACTCGATAGCAGGGGAGTTATTCTTTTTGCTCCTCTATTTCCATGTTCTCATTTCATTAATCGTTGTAGGTCATTATTGGAGATTGTTCAACCTCCAAACCACGGCCCAAATGACCCGATAGTTGTAGCTCCAGCACTTTTTATCACAGGTGATAAAGATTTCTTTTACAACTTTCCCGGTATGAAAGATTACCTGAAGAGTGGGATAGAAAAATATGTACCCAATCTGGAAATCATATACTTGCTTGAAGGTTCTCATTTCATTCATGAACAATTCCCGGACAAGGTGAATCAACTCCTACTCAATTTTCTCAATCGCAACAAATATTAGAGCCTTCAAGATTCCCCGTGAGATCCAAAAGTTCGAGTTTGAATTTTACATTTATGTATTTTCCATGTAATCAAAATGTGCTCAATACCTCATCATGTAAGTTTTCTCAAGTTGATCAATATCGTGTAATAAAGAGTTGAACGATCACATTTATTGGTATACATAATATCACTAGCTAATTCACAATATTTAACCAATTTCTAAGTGTTTTAATAGACCGTTTTATAAGACTTAATTTATAGGACCGAAATATTAAACATACTATCTAAAGACGTTGTATAATAAGTTGATAGGACGTTTTTAGCGTCTTAACAAGTTTTTTTTAGGATACTTTTAATACAAAGCGTTGTATTAGCAATTTTATAGGACAATTTTGAGAAAGTGTTCTATAAACTCCTATTTTTATAGGACACCTGTTTTTATAAGACATATTTTCAAATAGTATCCTCTAAAATTCCTAATGAGACGTTTTGTATTAAAAGTGTTCTAAAAAACTTGTTAAGACGCCAAAAAACATCCTATAAACTTATTAAACACCTATAGATAGGATGTTTTATTTTTTGCTCCTATAAATTAAGTCTTATAAAACTGCCTATTACGACACTTAAATTTTTTGGCGTCCCATAAACCCAATTCCCTAGATTCGTACCGATGACCTTAACATTAGCATTTAACACTAGATTGAATTACGAATTTGGCTTCCTCAAAATCATATGATTACGGAAATAAATCTAGAATTTTGAACTTTTAACTTTTGGCTTCAAACATCAAACTATCATTCTTCAAATAGCAATGATCAGTTTAAAAACGTACATTCAAACTTATAAACCCAAAGCCTTATTTCACTAGTTGAAGTTTCACATGGTTTTTCAGACAACTGTGAAAACTGAAGCGTAAATTCATTGAAGTACTACCGACCGATTCTAAAAGATTTCAACTAAAAGTCTCTAGTAATCCACTGTGGATTTAAATTTAAATGCAATTTTTAGTACCACTCTCTCCAAAGTCTCTAGTAATCTACTAATATATATACGACTCCTCGTTAACGTTTTGACCTCTCCCTGGGCCTGCTGGGGTGTAATCCAGTTGGACATAGGCTCGACCATTGGCTTGAATGAACACTCCATCCTGGCTTTATGGGTCCAACTTGATGGCTCCTTCTAAGACTACCTCTTAAGCCTAACCTGATGCTTTGTCTCCCAAATCTTGATCTTACTTCTACGGTTCTTAGACTAGCAATTTGTAAAGCCCTATTTCACTTTAACTACATCTCTTATACCAATTTGTAAAGCCCTATTTTTCATCACAAGGCGTTGCGTCGAAAATTTGACGCTATAGAGTGAATTTCTATGAAAAACATAATATAATATGTTAAATAAATTATATTAAATTTAGATGATAAAACGTATAGTTATTAAATTTAGATTCTAAATATTGGGAAACATAACACGGTATCTTAAACCCTAATTCCAAATCGCCCCCTTCACGGCTCTCGTCTTAATCTTCTCGTCTAGTTCAGAGTCCAAACAAATTAGATATTTATGTATTAATATGTTTGAAATATTAATGTTTATTTTATGTCATAAATTTTGTATTATGGTTTTCAAATATATTATAAAACGGTTTCTACAATTATTTGTATTATGGTTTTCAAAATTATTCTCTAGTTAGTTGAATATCAAATTATTTGATTAAAATATATTTATTTAAGATGGCAAAAAGAGTATATTTTTTGGTACAACGACGACATGTCGTTGCTATATGTAAAAACTAAAAATTCAGTTTCATTCATTGCGTCGAAAATCGTCGTTGTTGTAGATTTTTTTTTTAAAATTCTTCAGTTACAACAACGATTTGTCATCGCAATAGATAAAATATTTAATTCTTAATTTTTCACCTATAACAACAGTAAGTCGTCGTAGTATATAAAATATTTAATTTTTAATTTTACTAATTTTAAGTTTTTTTTTTCATTAATTCCAATTAATCGAGGGGTATTTTAATCATTTCACTATTGTTCTATAATTGAAAAAAATTGATACCCAATTATCACCCAAGATAATTCCCCTATCACGCTATCTTCCTCTCTCACCTAAAACAACCAGACGATCAATATAACTATTTTGGCGACACTCTGACGAGATTACATCGAGACGGCAAACAAACGTCTTACTCCCTCATTTGAAATCCCTCTTTAAGTTTTATTTCGTGAAGCTCGACTCCATCTTCGTCTTTGATCGCTCCTTTTTTTACAATTTAAAAATATAAATTTTAAAATTATAAAATAAAATTAAGAAAATAGTGAAAATGACTTACATAACCTTTATTAACTAGAATTAATGAAAAATAACGACCGTTAGACGAAGGGATCAAAATCGTTCAAGATTGACAAACATAACCGACCCAGTCCAAATTTTTGAATTTTAAGAACAACATCCGTTAAAACCCGTAATAGTTAAAATTACTCATCAACAAACTTACAATTACTGCTTATACAAATAAAATATATTGTTATAAAATTATTTTTATTTTCTCCAAAGAGTTTATATATACACACACTTTATATAAATAAATAGATGCTATTACTTATCATTTTGTTATTAATCATTTATTTTAGTTAATTATATTGATACATGAGCATGAGTTTAACGATATAACAATCGGTTTGTGAATTGAAGATTATTTTAAAACGAGCCTGAGACCGACCCTTAATAATCTGATCCTTGGAACTCACTCCCTCAATTGTGGTGGGCCATGGTTCAGGCAGGTGCTAAATGTCCGACCCTTAACGTTCTAATCCTTGCAACTCACTCCCCTCAATACCCTTTTTGTTGATTTTTGTTCATATGGGATATCGAATGGTCTTGTTGTTGTTGTTTGATAATTGTTAGCCTCTTTTCTACGATCGCTATCTATTTCTCTTTCATTTTCAGAACGAATCCAAGGATCTAGAGAAATGGTTTCAAGATTTTTGTATTTTTCTTATGTGAAATTCATACCAAGCAATAATTTTTCGAGCAAAATCAATCATGTTTCTCTTTTGTAGCTATGTTACCGAGCTTTTCGACTCCAACTATTACTCCCAAGCTTCGCATACTTTTATCATATGCTTTCCTTCTAACCCCTAAATTCCGAAATTAGATTAACTGAATTACATTAATCTTCCAGCAAATGATAGACTATCCTTCTATTATATTAATCGTTTGTATTTCTTTGACTTGACCTTACATATCTTTGATGGTTTTTGTGAGCCTATGTTTTTCCATGCGCACCAAGTGTTCAAATACATTCCTCATTGTATTAAGTTTTAGAACGTGAAAACCTTTCTTCATTGAATTGATAATACTTTTTTGTTTCGTTATTTCTGAATATTTGACGTCGACGGAATTTTTTTTCTTGTGTGGTTAATTTTTTTTTTCAATCATCTAGTTCACTATGAAATACTAGAATAAAGTATAATGAATATTAATATCTTAGATATATTATTTTGATTTTGGTCGGTATTCAAAACTACGGCTAAAACTGTAACTTAATTATAACAGTTTTATTTAACATCTAAAACAAACCAATGATTTTTATCGAAACAAACGTTGTGTCTCAGTTTAGAATCCCTTTGATGTATGTATTATCAACAAACGTTTTTACTACATACATCACAAGTTACGTCTTAAAAATGATTTTGCATGATTAACCTTACCCTTAAGTAAAATGCTTTATTTCCCAAATATAGTTGTTGGAACTTATTACAAAGTGACGATTAAAGGTATTGCAGCCAAAAGTTTTGTTATTCCTTAGATTGCGTCAAGAACAAGATTTGATTCAGTCAAGAACACGAATATGTTGTTGGTTCCAAAGTTTCCCAACAATCCAAACAATAAACAATTATAGGGAAAAGAAGAAGACAAGAATTAATGTGGGATCTCCCAAATCGGAGGAAAACCACAGCCTTCGGAGAAAAATCCACTATGTGAATTTTTTTACAGTCACACAGTTCTAATCTCTCAATCCTCACCCAATAGTTAATACTTACACTTTTATACTCTCTATAAAACAAAAGAAGAAGAAGAAGAAAGAATAAAATACTTAAAGTCTATTTTATTGGAACGATTTGAAACATACGCCCTTGGACCCTCTTTTATAGGCTTGGAGTCACTTTTACCTTTCATTGCTCCACCGATATGAGACAAACCTTCAAAACTTTTCTTTTATTTTAGCCAAAAAATTCTCAAACTAACTCCACCTTGGCTAAATAAAAGAAAGTTTTCACTGCAACAACAACAACCATTATCTAAACCATGAAAATCATAATTGTTAAATCAGAGAACTATCATACTCCACCATAAAAGAGTATCACCACTTAGAATAATCCATTCTCAGAATTTTACCCGGTACATTTCAAAAAACTCGCTGAGAATTTTATGGTGCAGCTTCCTCGTTTGGTTTACCTGGAAGTTCATCAGCCATCAATATCATGCCCACCACACATCTTGCATCCATGTCAAACCAATGCACATGCGTAAATATGTGAAACCGCTAACCAAAACACACCATTTTTCCATGGCAAAGTAGACATACCATGAAGATGTATTATCCCATATCTCAACAAAACCCATCGTCTCCCATGAGAATGGAGACATTGTTAGCATCTGAATTGGAGTCTTTCACCGAACCAGCTCCACTTGGATAACTGCTCTTGACATGCCCATATTGTCTATGCTTCCAACATATTACATTGTTCATGGAGTTCTTCTTCTTCATTTGCATGATAACCAAAATCGTACCTTCTTATGAAGTCATATTGCTACCTTCCAATTGTTTCTCCTTGAATAGGAGTTTGCTAGTACCATCCGCAAACTTCAAGGTCTCTTTCGCATACATCAGAATAGACTTCATGTGCTCATAGTAAGATGACAAAGATAATATGAGCCTGAATGCATTATCTTCGTCTTCTACCTCAACTCTGATAGCCTTCAATTTTGAAACGACATTGTTAAGAACACTTGGATGATCTAAAATTTTTGTACCTCCATCCATGCGTAGAGTATGAAATTGTTCTTTAAGATACAATCAATTTAAGATGCTTTGCCATGATAAAACTACCCAAAGCTCCTTCACCATTGATATCCCCATGCACGTTTGCAAGAGCACTCTTAACGTAGATGAATTGTACTTAATGCTCTCAAATGCAAATCATCTCATTTTTCCTCGCTTTTACTGGTACTGCTTGATTCACTGTTGGAAGCTGGTTTCCCCCACAATGCCTTATGTAACTCGAATTGTATCAACACATCCTTGACTTGAACTTGCTGTAAGCCAAAGTTGATCCTTCCAACAAATTTCTCTACATCTAACTGCATAACACTTGAAAACTTTGAAATCATATCAACGCCTAAAAAACACTATTCTATAGCAGAAAAATGTTTGTATTCTATTAGTAGCACGCCCAGGAAAAGTTTCCTAATATGCATGTACTCCCACCACATACAAATTAATTATACACAAAATGACCAAGAGAAATTCTTTTATGATGTAGAAGATCAAATAAAGCTGCTACCATAAAGCATATTTAGAATCCTCTAACTTGAGACCTCCTCCAATACAACAAAAATAAAAGGTCTTATTTGATGTATAAAATCAGACAAAGATGCAACCACAAAACATACTAAGAACCCTCTAAACAAGATGTAATAACCCAAAGTTTTAAGTTCATTAATATAATAGAAGTGTAAGGATGGATTTGTATATGTTATGTTCTTGGAGGACCAAAGTGGTAAATTTGGTATTAGAAAAAGTTTGACATCTCTTGGTCTTCATTTGGGGTGATTCAGTTGACTTCCTTTCTTTCTTTCTTCATCTTTAGAGTGGGTGTGCGTATTTGGTCCATGGGTTGCAATCGCAGCTGGAAGAACAAAAAGGGAAAGAATATTTGAAGAGTTTACCTTAGGTTGTCTCTCTTAAGTTATCAAGGTATGAATCTCTCTTCTTTGTTTCTTTCAATTTAAGGTCTCTTTATTTGTTGGATAGAGATTTAAGGTTCTCCTTCTTGGTCAAAATCTTACATTCATAGTGTTGTGAGCTTAATGTTGGAAATACATAGGTTGTATGGGATCTATTTGAGTGGATAAAAGTTTAAAGAACATATTATCTTCCTTCAAAAGGTATTGTCCTGATCTTGTAAAATCATAGTAAATTACCCATAGATCGGTTTGAGGCATGTAATATGTTCATGGAACCGTTGAGATGCCCTCTACAAATTGTCTATTTTGAAGAAAATCTTATTTGGACTGTAAGTAGGTCTCGAGTTTAATATCACAACTCGATTTTCTTAAGGGATTAAGTAAACACTCTTTGAATATTCAAAAAAAATTGGTTTTAAGTCTGTTAAGGGATCATTCTTTGTAACGCCCCAATCCACACATTGCATGTAGTACATATTTCATACAAAGGAAATACATATTATTATCTCATTCAGGTCCCTTAGTACAAGAATCTAACATGACCAATTACAAGGTCCAAAATTTCGAAATACATTTCTTGTACTAATCAGTCAAAACAGATCTTCAAGCAGAAGTGCATAAAGGAAAATATTACACTTTCCCCTTCCCCTTACTGTCTGAACCTCCTGCAACACATAATTTAAAATCACAAAACGAGGGTTAGACCGAAAGGTCTAGTGAGATACCCTATTCATGTCATTGCAGGGTGAAGGATTACCAAAACCTTTATAAAAACAATTATTCATATATATAAAACAAATATATGAATACACAAGAACATAATACCAAATCATTTTCCACTTTTCAAGCTAATCACGCAGCTATTCAAATTTCATACTTTTGAACCAATTGGGTTCCATATAGTGCCACTTTTAAACCTTTTCTCATCAAACGAGGTTTAAACAAAGTTTCAGACCAAACGTGTTCTTTTCTCCTCAATAACATGCAGTCTATGATTTCCAATTAAGAACCTTGATCCTAAATCCTTAAATCACAAAGAAATAAAGATTCCAGACCTCGGTAGTCTTAAAGGATATAATAGAAAGAGTTATATAAACTATACACATACAAATGTCACCCTTATATCAAATGTACACATCTCCTTGATATGTCACCCTTATCCCATGGTACACCTCTCCTTGATATGTCACCCTTATATCAAATGGACACCTCTCATTGATATGCCACCCTTATATCAAATGGACACCTCTCCTTGATATGCCACCCTTATCACTTCATCAAAACATTTATAAAAATAATTCCGAATAGACCGCAACCATTGAAATTGTTATCAGTACAAAATCATTTATATCAAAACTTCATTTTATGATAAAATAATAATTTCTATCAAAATATTTTCAACACCAACCGGTCAACAATCCGGTCAAGCATCGTCCGATTTAAACACTTAAGATTAAAATCAACTTTGTCCGGATATCAAGTCCGGACAACATACCACATAAGCTTTGGTCGGTTTAACACTTAGAAGCAAAATCATCTTTATCCGGATATCAAGTCCGGACAATACCCTACACCACCCTTGGCCGGTTAATCAATATCCGGACAATAAGTCGCTCAAGGCTTATCCGGTTTAACTAATCCGGACAATAAGCCACTCAAGGCTTATCCGGTTTAACTAATCCGGACAATAAGCCGCTCAAGGTTTGTCCAGTTTAAACTAATCCAGTCACTCTTTGTCCGGATAAACACTTAAACAAAAATTTTGCAAGGTTTCTTTCTAAAGAATAATAACACGAAACATGCAAATAAAACCAGTAGTAATTTTATGCAAAAAGGTTTAGAAACCACTCACCTCAATAAGTTTTTGAAACCAAATGCTTGAAACCAACCCTTTTGAAATCCAACACTTGCAATCCGGCCAACACACTCTTTAAAGCACTCAATTTTCTCAAAATAGCAGGAAGGGCAAATGAAGAGGCTAAGCCTCCTATTTATACTTTCCAAAAGCAGGAAGTCGGCTAAACCGTCTTCCTTTCCCCCTTATCCACCTCATGCTTAGACTCACCATGCACACATGCACACATGCACACACAAACATACCTACTCCATGTATGCATAACATGCATGCACCCATATATTTATATATATATATATATATATACATATATACACACACATATATATATACGTATTCAATTAATACATAATTTCTCATACCGGTATGTATTAATTATCATGCTATCACGTAATCATTTAATCAAATAATCACACATTAATTACCTTGGGTAATAACCAGGATCCGGTTATCACATTCTTGATGTTTTGGAAAGGTCAAAGGGTTTTCTAAATATTTTGTTTAGAGTTCTTTCATTGATTTGGTGATTACACATGATTCATTTAGGTAGCAAAAAGATTTACATGTTGGATGAAAACAAGGTTTAACATACTCTAGCAATGTGAGTTCAAGTTGCTTGGTGAAAACTATGTACATGTCAAAAATTTTCCATTTTGATGTATTGAAGTGTTTTTATTGATATTTATCAAATGTGCTGATTATTTGATGAGATTTGCATCTTTGGGTATATCTGATCTTATAATTACTGTAAAACACTTACATTTGGGGATTTTGGACGTTTGGATAAATAAATCATAAAATGTGATATTTTGATGATTTATGGTATAAATGAAGATTATTCAGCGTTAATTCTTTTTAGTGTATTAATTTTATAAACCGTTTGGAAAATGTACCTTATTTTGTTATGGGACGTTTCGGAAATATAAAGGGTATGTTTTCATTTAGAAAATGAATTGTCTCAATCAATGATGGGGTTTTCGGTTGATAATGCTTTTGGAGCAAGAGTTTGCATAAACATCATTTAGATATGTGTTTGTTACTTATGTTGACTTTTATTGGGCGGTCAAATAAGTATGGAGTACTTTGAGTTGATTTTGGCTCATTTGAGTTTTGAGGACATTTGTCTAGTTTAATTTGCTATATGTTGAGACTTGGACATGATATGCATATTTATTATATTTTTATTTGAGAATTTCATGTTTTGAGTGCGTTGGTCATTCATTTGGAGTCATGTAATTTAGACTGTAATTCATTTGATACATAGCCATAAGAGTCAATTGTCTTTGATAAGTGAGGAGTCTTTATGTTCTCATTTTGTGACCCATGCTTGATAAGGCATTGTGGTCATCGCGGTACTATAGAGGTAAACTCTTATTAGTCGGACTCCGAGATTGTAAGTATTATGGGTTTAATGCTCTAACCCTTATGCATGAGGGTTAAATGTTTTGTGTCATTAAGTAGGAAGCTTTGAAGTTTCTATCTTGAATGCTAGTGAGTAGACACTTAAGTTCGAATGGAAATTTTGAGGTTGAAAATCTACTACAGAACGAATAGGCACTAAAATCAGGTATCCTTGATGTGAAGCCAGTGGGGCGTGTGCACTAAAGGTACTATGACCTTAAGTTGATGCTCGGTAAGCGGTGTGCACTAAAGATATTAGGGACTTGAGGTGATGCTTATTGTAGTGTGCACTAAAGTCAGTGATCTAAGGTGTTGTTTGATAACATAGATATGAAACATACTTTTGTGTTCCCGCCATGTTCAATGGAGACGGGTCTCTCCCATTACTGAAAGGCATTGATTTTGGATATATAGTTTATTTATATTTTCGGTGATATTTTGAGTATGAATTATTGTCCATGATTTTTGTGGTTTTGTGTATTGAGCCTTATTCATGTTTTTTGGATGTTCTAGATAATAGTGTTTTTCCATGTTTTCAGCCTATGAATATTAAACTTAGTTCACCTTTTTTGTGAGTATTGAGTTTTGGGCTCATGTTAAATGATTTCTTTGGTTAATGAGATTTCATCACGAAAATTGTGGGTTTTGTGAAAGATGTCTCTTTTTATTTTTAATACATCCCATTTTAGAATTTCTGATTTAAATAAGCTATATTTCAGTTTTACTGTTTTAAAATTATGATGAAAACTGTTTGAACTCATTAGACGTTAAATCTAACCCTTTTTATTCATTGGCATATGCATCAGCTTCTTTTTGGGAATGGTACTAGTAACACTGTGATGAGATGAGTACTAGTTAGAGGAGAAAAAAGAATTAGCTATTCGAGAATATTTTTTGTACTTTGGAGATTGCAACTTTCATGGAGTTTTAATAACAACTGACCCTGACCAAACTTTGTGTAAGTTTTGGGTTGTATTTTTATTGATGTTAAACCTTAGTTTGCTATTTAAGTAATCAAGTGTTGACCGTTAGAAGAGAATTAAATCCTTAATTGATGTATTATAAACGTTTTAATACTACTCGCTCTTTTTCCAAATTTTGGGTGTTATACAAGACTATCTTTAACCTGGAGCTCTAATACCATTTGTTGGGAAATGGACCTTAAAATTTTCCCAACAAACCAAGCAATGAACAATTATAGAGAAAAGAGGAAGACAATAATTAACGTAGAAGCTCCAAAATCGGAGAAAAACCACGGGCCTCTAAAGAAAAAAATCCACTATATGAAAAATTATTACACTCACACAATTATAATCTCATAGGTGACATTTAGTTTGCAGAATATTTTTTAGTGAAATGAAATTTGTTAAAAGAATTTGGCTTTGAAGGAATTAGAATGTAATGTTGTCAGTTGGAATGGAATCTGTTTATGAACATGAATCTGTCTATTGGGTTCACAAAATGTAACTTTGGAATTTGAATGAAATATTGGTAATTGGCCAAAATGCCCATTTTGAAAATTTTAAATTTTTAAAACCAAAAATACTTTAATAAAATAATTATTTAATATGTAAACCAATATAAACTAGAAATATAACCATAAGCCAAACAACGTTACTAAATCAACGATGGTCGGTGGTGGTTCAGATCGGTGGTGGTCCACGGTGGTTCAGATCGGTGGTGGTCGACAGTGGTTCAGATGGCGGTGGTCGGCAGTGGTTCAGATCGACGGTGGTCCATGGTGGTTCAGATGGAGGTGGTTAATGGTGGTTCAGATCGGGAGCGGGAATGGTTCAGATTGGTGGTTGTTCAAATCGTTGGTGGTTGACGATGTCTGGTGGTGATTCAGATTGGTGGTAGTCGCCGGTGGTTCCGTTCGGTGGTGGTCCGTGGTGCTTCAAGTGATGATGGTCAAATATGGTTCAGATCGAAGGTGGTTCAGATCGACGATGGATCAGATCGGTGGTTGTTCAGATCGGTGATGGTCGGCGGTGGTTCAGATCAATAGTTGTTCAAATCGGTGATGGTCGATTGTGGTTCAATTTAACGATGGATCAGATCAGTGGTTGTTTAGATCGGTGATGGTCGATGATGGTTCAGGTCGACGATAGATCATATCGGTGATGTTAGCGGTGGTTCAGATCGACGGTGCCCGATGGTGTTTCAGATCGGTAGTAGTTGGCAGTGGTTCATATCGATGGTGGTCCTGGTGGTTTAGATGACGATGATTGACAGTGGTTCAAATCTGTGGTGGTCCATGGTGGTTCAAATGGCGGTGATCGGTAGTGGTTCAGATTGATGGTGGATCAGATCAGTGGTGGTTCAGATCGGTAGTAGTCGACAGTGGTGTAGATCGAGGGTGGTAGGCGGTGGTCGGCTGTGGTTCAGATCGGTGGTAGTCGACGGTGGTGGTCGATGGTGGTTCAGATGGCGATGGTCAGCGGTGGTTCAGATGGTGGTGGTCGACGGTGATTCAGATCGACGGTAGTCGAAGGTAGTCGACGATGGTCATATTGGCTTTATAAGATTAGGGTATACTTGGTTAAGGGCATATTTATATTATGAAAATTGAGAATTTCATTCCATCAAAATACCACGTAGTTGCTACGGAATGTTAAATTCCTTTATTTTTGGAATTTGTAGGATTTTGAAGATTGCTTTCGTGAAAAAGAATGAACCAAACGAGATAATGAAATTTGGCCAATGAAATTCAATATTTCAATTTCATCAGATTCCTTCAGAATCTGTGAACCAAACGCCCCCTTAAGCTTCACCTAATAACACCCGTACTCTCAAAGATTTAACTCACATATTTCTATCCTAGCCTTCAAATTATTGCAAACACACAGTTCTAATCTCTCAAACTTCACCCAATTTTCATCCATTTAAAGCTTTCAAAACATTTCATTTTTCACCCAATTCAATTCCATCGGATTCCTTCAGAATCTGTGAGACAAGCCTTCAAAATGTTTCTTTTATTTTATCCAATAAATGTAGAGATTACAAAACTTACCATTTTCATCCATTTAAAGCTTCATAGGGTCTTTTTATCCAGGTGCTATTAAATGGATAGATCTTATCAACGTCAGGGCCGTCCATTGGGCTGTTAAATATGCCTTTTAGAACAGGGCCCCCAATGTTTTGGGGCCCAAATTTTACAGCCCGTGTATATAACTATTAGTCTATTAGTTCCATTTGGCCCAATTTTACAGCAAGGGCACCGTACGAGGCATGATCGGCTACCGTTTCCTTGCGTTCACGACGACACACTCGCACACCGCACGATTGACGATTGTCGATTTCATACCTGGACACGCTGGACCAGAACCAGAACCAGGCGTGCAGCGGCAGCGGTGCAGACCAGTCGACCAGACTATCACCTCGTGCCCTCGTCGCCTCGATCTCCCCTCTCCTCTCTATCCGTCCCGTCCTCGATTATCGTCGATTGAATTCTTCAAAATGGCTAATGATTCGGACCATTCGGTTTTAGATATGCAACGGCAACTAGAACAAAGGTAATTATGCATACACAAATTGTCAAATTCGGTTTCTAAAGGTGGTTGATTTTAACCTAATTCCTAAATCCTAGGTGGTTGATTTTAACCTAATTCCTAAATCCTAAAGGTGAGATAAATATCCAAAGTTCTTTATCTGTAATTATGTATCACAAATTGTCAAATTCGGTTCTTTTTTTTTCCATTATATGTGACTTGTGAGAGGTTATGTATTACAGTATTAGCTAATTAGGATATGTTTTTCAATTTTCACCTTCCTAATGTTGTTCTGTGTGTTGAATATGTATACACAAATGGTCTCCCTGGAAGTGTTGTTCTGTAATCTGTGTGTAGTTCACTGAAGTTCAGTAGTTCAGTTGTTTGAATAYGGTTCCAGTGTTGTTCTGTGTGTAATCTGTAATCTGTCAAATTCGGTTCCTAGTGTTGTTCTGTGTGTTTGTCCAAACTTCAAATTATTATTTCTTATTTCTAATATATGTTAATATGTACATGTGTTTATCTCTTGCAGTGCAATCAAAATCTTTTGGGACTTGAGAGGACCAACCATCAATAGCTAGAAGTAGTACTATCATCCTCACTCAGGTTATTTTGTTCCTCATCTTTTTTATTTTACTTATTTCAGTTCTAATATGTCTTATAGAGTTAGAAAATATGATTCTGGATGTCAAAAACGTAAATTTTTTATAATAATGTAACAGGGCCTCCAAAAAGATTGGGACGGCCCTGATCAACGTCCATGAATGATGCTATGTCTGAAGCAATCCAAACACAAGAGTAACGTTTTTTTCTAGTGTATATATTACTCAATCTTCAAGTTCAGTCAATAGTATTGTTGGTACGATCTCAGTCTAAAAAATCTATTTATAATTATTAATTTGATGATCAAATCAAATCAATAAAATAAAGTATTTCTGTCAAAGCATCACACTTATACATCATATGTGTTCAAATAAGAGTATTTTAATCTTTGCAACACTTCTTCAACTTGTAACTCAATCCCAATTCTTTTTCAAACCTCGTTATTTTTCAAAGTATTTTGTTGTCGGAAATGGTTACGAAGCAACGACGAAGTCATATTTCTTAAATCACTCAGAACTTAAAGTCATACTTCGATATCGATCATTTGAATTTATTAATAAAAAATATTTATCAAAAATATTTTTATTATAGTAACTAAGAAACCATAATTTTTATGGATATTTTGATTATTATTATTTTTAACAATGAATATTTCTCACAATATATTTTATTATATTATTTATCATAAGTACATAAAAAAATAGTTTCTATATTTTTAAAATATATTGCATTTCTAAATGAAACTTCCTACGTATGAAAGAGACAAAGACTCACCTCTTTTCCACCCAAAGATGTTAGTTCCAAGAACCCTCATAAAAGAATAATATTGATACAACATGGATGAAGAATATGGAAAATTCATGAGATTAAATAGTCAAAAAGTCAATAATATTTTCCTAGAGTAAATTACAACTTTTGTCCTTAACTAGTACTCAATCTTTAGTTTTAGTCCAAAAGTTGTACTCGTACAAATCTCAATCTAAAAAGGTTTGTTTGGAAGTTAGGTCTCTAAATCATCAAAATTAACGATTAATTCATACGAAAACGGGTCTAAGATGTAAACGTAATATTCTATAAGACGTAAAAGTCACTTCCGAGAATACCCTTAAACTTGCAAGATTCGAAAAATACAAAATATAGTTATAACATGAAAGGCCGATGAGTTCGAATAGTCAAAAGTCAATAACGTCCGTTTATTTAGAGTAACACACAAAATTTGTCATGAACTATTACTCAATTTATAGAAATTAGGTCTTAAGATCATTAAAATTAACGATTTTCTCTTAATATTGCACATACGTATGTTATACATGTGGAAAAAAATGACACATCCTTGTAAATTTCTAGCGAACCTAAATACTTTCCATGTTGAAGTTGTTGGAAATGATAACGAAGCAACGGCCAAAAGTGCGACCAATGAATGTTTCATTGTTTCTTAATTTGGGTCAAGGACAAGATTTGATTTGATTTAGTAATCTAGCTTTTGCTTTAGTTTTTCCTCCATATAATTTATGAACTTTGATTTAACATTAATTATTAAAAGGAATACATTGAATATGGATGAAGAAATGTGTGAGTGGTTAAAGTGGTCCAATGACGTACGTACAACAATGTTTTCTAGACGAAATTAGAAATTTTGTTACATTCTTAAGTTCAAAAGGGTTTTTTTCTAATAAGCGTTTGGTTCTTGAATCATTAAAACTAACGACTTTCTTTTGTTAACTTTTCCTTTGTTTTGGTTTGTGTTATTTTAATGATTTATGGTTAAAATATTCAAGCTTTGAACTATTTCATTATATAGTATCAATGTAGATCTAATGTTTTTTGAATTGACAGAAGTTATGTGCATATATCATATACTCATAATTTTATTATAATATACAACCAAAAACTTCCTAAAATTATTTATTATAACATAATTTTTTTGAACGAGAAGAAACAATGCTAGATCACATAACGTCTGAAAAACATAAACGAGGATTAAAACACCAGATTTCCTCACCTATAAACTACTAAAAAAAAGGGTATAACCGACGGATTTTTCTGGCGGAAATTCCGTCGGTAATATTTCCGACGGATTTCCGACGGATTTCCGACGGATTTCCGACGGATACCCAAAAAGTCAAAAAAAGTCAACTTTTATCCATATCCGCCACAGATCCCCCACAAATCCCCCACTGAATTTTTCGGGAAAAAAAATTAAAATTATTTAAAACGGTTTTTCAACGGATTTGTGACGGATTTCTGACGGATTTTTTTACTTATTCTAAACCGTCACAGATCCGTCGGAAATCCGTCGCAAAATTTGTCTAATTTATTTAAATCAAGTAATTAGTGTTAATTAAAAACAATTTCCAACGGATTTCCGACGGAATTTAATTTTTTTTTTTTTAAAATTAAATTCCGTCGGAAATTTTAAAAAATGTTTTTTTCTATTTTTTTTTCTCAACTTTAATTTAAAAAGAAATATAAAAAAAACCATTTTTTATAATTTCCGACGGAATTAAATTCTTTTTTTTTTAAAATTAAATTCCGTCGGAAATCCGTCGGAAATTTAAAAAAGTTTTTTTTTATATTTCTCTTTAAATTAAAGTTAAGGAAAAACAACAAAAAAAACATTTTTTTTTAAAATTTCCGACGGATTTTCGACGGAATTTAATTTTTTTAAAATTTTTTTTAATTCCGTCGGAAATCCGTCGGAAATTTTAAAAAATGTTTTTTTTTATTTTTTTTTCTCAACCTTAATTTAAAAAGAAATATAAAAAAAAACCATTTTTTATAATTTTCGACGGATTTCCGACGGAATTTAATTTTTATTTAAAAAAATTTAAATTCCGTCGGAAATCCGTCGGAAATTATAAAAAATGGTTTTTTTTATATTTCTTTTTAAATTACGGTTGAGAAAAAAAATAAAAAAAAAACATTTTTTAAAATTTCCGACGGATTTTCGACGGAATTTAAATTTTAAATTTTTTTTTTAATTCCGTCGGAAATCCGTCGGAAATTTTAAAAAATGTTTTTTTTATTTTTTTTCTTTTTAAATTAAAGTTGAGAAAAAAAAAGAAAAAAACATTTTTTAAAATTTCCGACGGATTTCCGACGGAATTAAATTTTTATTTAAAAATATTTAAATTCCGTCGGAAATCCGTCGGAAATTATAAAAAATGGTTTTTTTTGTTATTTCTTTTTAAATTAAGGTTGAGAAAAAAAAAATAAAAAAAACATTTTTTAAAATTTCCGACGGATTTTCGACGGAATTTAAATTTTTTTAAAAAAAATTTAATTCCGTCGGAAATTTTAAAAAATGTTTTTTTTATTWTTTTTCTTTTTAAATTAAAGTTGAGAAAAAAAAATAGAAAAAAACATTTTTTAAAATTTCCGACGGATTTCCGACGGAATTTAATTTTTATTTAAAAAAATTTAAATTCCGTCGGAAATCCGTCGGAAATTATAAAAAATGGTTTTTTTTTTATATTTCTTTTTAAATTAAGGTTGAGAAAAAAA
>NC_037541.1:1087030-1095515 GCF_001531365.2 Cynara cardunculus var. scolymus | reverse complement strand
AATTATATTATTAAACCAAATATAAATTACTTCGTTATTGTACATAAATTAAATTATAAAAAAATTGAATTAAAAATTTACACAAAAAATTAGGAATTTCAAATAATTAATTTGATACTAATATCGATATATTTTTGTCAAATTTTCATGATATCTTCAAACATATATTTTATTCAAAAATAAAAACATCATCGATTTCTCAAAATCACATAAAGTCATATTATAACATCGACTGAGATAAAGAATAAAATAAAATATTAAAATCACGATGTATCTCGCTGAATTGCGCGAATACGCTTCTAGTATATATATAAGTTTTTCAAATGAAAGCTTAAAAGTGAGATTTTGAGAAAGCAAATATTTATCCAGCTGGAGGGGGGACCATATTTTGACCCTATTTTCTATTACTTAATTTTGGTCAAGGATATGATGTGATTTAGATTATTTTTATTTATTTATTATTTTGTTTTAAATTAAAAAGAAAAATACTGAGAGAATATGAATGAACCACGTCATATGTTGAAGTGGTTCAAAGATATGAATAACGTTTTTCTACGCTAAATTACATATTTTGTCCTTCAACTATTATACAATCTACAGTTTTAGTCCACAAGTTTATTTATAGTCGTTTGATCATGCACTGAATCGTTAAAATGACCAACTTTCTGTTAATACGTCACACGTGTAAAATGTATGAGTTAATGTGTCATACGTTTATACAATACAAAAAAGGGAGTTCTAACGACGTGCTTTCAACGAGAAGTTTCATCTACAAGCTATAATGATGACATATTGTCTCTACAGATCTTTCATGAGGATAAATACTCTTAACGACGAAAAAACTCGCCCATATATATATATATACAAATATATATATATATATATATACAAATATATATATATATATAGAGAGAGAGAGAGAGAGAGAGAGAGTTTGTTTCAAATACAACCATCGCAATTGTACAACCAATGCAACCCAATAAGTTGAGATATTTATGGAAATGATGAGAGTTCATTTATTATGATTTGAATATTTATGAAAGATAAATATGGTTCATTAATTATGATCAATACTTTATATTAGAAAACAATCAAAACTTCTATAAAATCACATATTAATCAAATGAAATRRACGGTTGAGATTGGGTTGTATTAGTTGCACAAATGTCAAGAGTTGTATAATAACCACACACATATGTATATATAGAGAGGTGGGTTATAATATACCCCTTACATTTGTACACGAATACAACTCTCTCAACCGTCCATTTAATTTGATGAATATATAATTTCATAGAAGTTTTGATTGTTTCCTAATATAAAGTATTGATCATAATTAATGAACCTTATTCATCTTTCATAAATATTTAAATCATAATAAATGAACTTTCATAATTTCCATAAATATTTCAATTTATTAGGTTGAATTGGTTGTACAAATGTGATGGATTGCATTATTAATTAAATGTATTATATAAAAAACAGGTATTTTATTCTTTATAACTTGATACCCATATATTATTGGAAAAACAAAATAGAACAACGATAAATAGAGAGAATATTTTTTTTATTCTCATTAATAATAAGCCTTTAAATAGAGATGTTTTTATATGTTAGATAATATTGAGATATATCAAACCTAATATAGATATCTTTATATATCGTCATATCCATTTGATGATGACATACTTATCCTTCAACAATATATATATATATATATATATATATATATATATATCATGAAATTGTAATAACATTGAGAACTTGTTTTCATTTTTATCTCGATTTTCAAAATTTTCAGTCACGAGTATATTCACATGTGATTATTCATAGAATATTTTTATTACATCAAACAACATTTTCACGTACAACGTATTAGTACATTTGAATTTTATAAACTAAGGGAGTGTTTAGTTGGAGGTATTAAAAGGTAATGAATCGAAATGATAATAAATTATCAGCTTGGTTCAAATTAGGAATGGAAATTGAATGAAAAGTGGTGTCTGGTTTCAGATTTTTAATCAATCATTATAATAGATTTGGGTAAAAATCATTCCTCCCTAATTTGGGACGAGTAAAGTTTTTTCTCCGATTCTACCTCTCACCCCTCTCAAGCATCACCGACTTGCCCTCTTCTTCTCGTCTCCATGACAACACAATCCGCTTCTGCAACACAACACAAATCCCTAAAAATGTATGAATAATTTATCGAACAAATAGAAAACGAAGACTTTTCTTAATAATATAATTATTAAAAAAACTTTCAAAATTGGATCTTTTCATAAATATTATTAGGCATGGGAATGGAGCGGGGACCTCAATCCCCGTCCCTGATTACTTATTTCTATCCCCGTCTTGTCCCCAATGGGGAAACGGGGATTTTTTTTATATAAGTTATTTTAAATTAAATATGTGAAATATCATACATGTTTAAATCTCAAACATTTTCAATAAACCTAAAATCAAAATGAATTTAATTTAATACAAAAAAAAAACCACATCATATAAGAACTAATAACCTAAAACCAAAAAAAAAATCAATTAAATCCAAAAAAAAACTTAAAGTCACATGTACCAAAAGATAATGAGTAATATAAAATCATATCGAGTAATATACGAAACTTATCGAGTAAATGCATTTTGACTTGACATCCAATTAATTACATATTAACATCCAAAAAATAACAATTTTAGATTATAAACCTAGTTAGGAAATAAGAAATTATGAACTACCACTTTAATTAAAACAAATAATATATATATATATATATATATAACAGGTACGGGACGAGGCGGGAAGTACCATACCCGTCCTCATCCCCGGTTTGAGACAAACGGAGATCCCCTTCCCCATCCCCAATTTAACGAGGAATCCCCGTCCCCGATTTAGCGGGGAATCCCCGTCCCCGATCGAGACGGGTGGATCGGGTTCCCGATGAGTCAGGACAATTCCCATGCCTAAATATTATATTCAAAGTTCCAAAATAATTGGGACCTTTTTATAAAATGGATGTCGTGCACCTTTCTAAAACCATAACTATTTGCTTGGTCTCCTTTTCTTATTCCACTTGCATTAAATAAGGGTAAGCTAGAAATTTGGTTCAAGTGGTTTGTCGAAAATACAGTTTTCATTCCTGTAATTTTAAAACTATAGGTCGTGGTTTGGTCTTATCTTTTAAGGATTGTTAAAAAATTCCGTTCAAAATAAGGGACATTTTGGTTCTTTTATCAGTCGTTTTGTCTTTTAAACAAGCAAAACCGTTTATGATTTGAAAACATGTGTTTGATTGGGTAAATGACAAAAAAAATATCGTTAAAAAGACGAAAATACCTTCATTTAACATAAATTTTTAATCGCGTTAGAAGGAGGTACCAAATGTTAAGGTCATTTTTTCGAATCGCTCTGCATATCGCGTCGAGCCCATCCGAAGGGTTTGGTTAAGATATGCCAAATTCTACCATCCAATTATATTATGCCTTAAATTAGGCTTCAATTGACCACGGAAAGAAGAGAAAAGAGAGCATTAAACAAATGAAGAAGGCGGTCAGACAAGGTATTTTTGCACATATTTGACGTTTAATAAATACAAATTTAGATAATATGATTCATACTTCATATTCGAACCTTACGATCGGACTCCAAAAAAGTATCAAATCGATTATAACTACTACCTACATTCCACGAAATTGTGCACCACAAATAGGAGCTAATAAAAAGACCCGCGATCCCAGACGACCACCTGTTTTGCAGATAGCGCAGAGTCACCGCATTTGAACCTCCGTAGCCACAAGGATATTTTTATTTCTTCTTGGATTTGAATTTGGAATCTCTTGGTACTTTTAACATTTGGAGCCTAGCTCAAACCAATCAGACACCACCCTTGTGGTTGTTTACTTTATAATTTATGTAAGTATTTGAAAAAATAATTTGAATTTAAGAAACAAAAAAATAAATAGTTGAATTAAAAAAATTAATATTTGGAAAAAGTCACAATAAAGCGGCTGAAAACCATATATAAGCACAAACACATAACCGAAAACTCAAACCAACACCTTTGCTTTATAAAAGCACACACAAACATAGTCTTCATATAATTTTCAACTTCATTCTGAAAATAAATGGATCAAATTAAGCATAATTACGTTCAAGTCGATAAGTTGAAGCTCCATGTAGCCGAGATTGGGTCGGAATCATCGCCCGCAGTGCTTTTCCTACACGGATTTCCTGAGATATGGTATACTTGGCGCCATCAGATGATTGCCATTGCAGAAGCCGGTTTTAGAGTCATTGCACCGGATTACAGAGGATATGGACTGTCTGACGTCCCTGCAGAACCCGAGAAGACGTCATTTGTTGATTTGGTCACAGATATTGCCATCATCCTGCAATCTCTTGCCATATCTAAGGTACGTATCTTTGTCTGTGTTTTTTGGTTACATATTTTTTTTATATGATTATGGATACCAACTGGCTGACCTATTTTTGTATCGTTTCTTAGGTGTTTGTGATTGCTAAGGATTTTGGATCAATGGTTGGCTACATATTTTCCATTTTCTTCCCAGAGAAACTTGCAGGAATTGTAACATTGGGCGTTCCTTATATGCCCCCTCAGGCTTTGCAGCAAATTCAGACCCTCCCTGAAGGTTTCTACATGCGAAGATGGCAGGTACACACCCTTTCTCATCCTTTACGTTTCTTAAAGTCTGGAATCCAATTTCATCGATATAATTGAAATTTGTATTAGGAACCTGGAAGAGCGGAAGCTGATTTTGGTCGGTTTGATGCTAAAACCGTGGTGAGAGGCATCTACGTTTTGTTCTCTGAAAGGGAACTACCCATAGCTGGTGAAAACGAGGAGATTATGGATTTGGTGGATCCAACGGCTCCTCTACCCTCTTGGCTCACAGAGGAGGATCTTGATATCTATGCTACTTCGTATAAGAAGTCTGGATTTCTAACCGCACTCCATGTTCCTTACAGGTAATTCATCGAGCATATCATGTACATGAACTTTTTATAACCATGAGATATGCATGATAATAGAGCCAACTTACGTCTACTGAGTTTATGTTGTTTTACAGCATGCTTGATGCGACATTTATAAAATTATAACATAACAACGTATGTAACTTTCATATGAGCAAAATATGGAACACGACAAAAATGAGATTTTTTTTTTCAAATTTTTTTGTTAAACAACGTCCAAATGTGTAATTTTTTAAAATTCGTGGATTTTTCTTTAAGGTACATATTTAACAGTCTTGAATTACATTAACCATGTGTCCAACAGTTCAGTAATTTTCACGGGACAAAGAGAGTTATAATATCTGAAGTTGAAAATCAGTCTATATGATTTCAATTGCCGGTTTTATTATATTGTAAGATGAGTAGCAATCACAATGGGGCCCAAATTTTAAATTATATAGAACTGCCAGACAGCAAGGTGAGGTTCATGTAACTCTGGCCTTTTTCGCGACTCTGTTTATATGTTGTCATCAATTTTCGTTAATCATTGCAGATCATTATTGGAGAAAGTTGAACCTCCAAACCAAGACCCGAATAATCTGCGAATCGAAACTCCAGCACTGTTCATCACAGGCGATAAAGATTTCTTCTTCAACATCCCCGGAATGGAGGAATACTTGACGAATGGTGTCAAGAATTACGTACCAAACCTTGAAATCATATTTGTGCCTGAAGGTTCTCATTTTGTTCATGAACAATTTCCCGACAAAGTGAATCAACTCCTCCTCAATTTCCTCAAACGCAACAAATATTAGTGATTTCAAGCTTTCGTACGGATAATTTCAGCCATAATTTCATTTCCGATAAGTTTTCTTGTGCTAAGACCTCATCATGTAATATTGTCCTCAACGGTGTAATAAATTGGATTACTTTTGGTTATATTTTATCTTTACAATATCAAATACGTAAATAATAAATAATCCAAAAAAGGAATGTGTCGAATAGACCAAATGGATTAAAAAAGATGAATTATTTATTACATAATAAAAAAAATATTGGTGAGTCAACCCAACTTGTTCTGACACGAACCCGTTTTTGACTCGTTACTTAAATTGTCCGACATGCCCATTTTGACCCCTCTAAGTCGTGATTTTTTTATAACTTCGTAAAATTTCCGAAAACCAAACTCGAAGAAGTGAAAAAAAATTTGCTTTCCATTTATTCAAATATCATGTTTCTTCGAATTTGAATCAGTACATCTTTTCAGATAACTTTCTTGAATAATACAGTAAAGTATAAGAGTCCGAATTTTGGGATTGATACAAAAAATTATCAGTGTTAAATCAAACACTAAACTTTTATAAACAAGCAAATATATATATATATATATATATATATATATATATATTATATATCAATATACGAGCAAATTAATAATAAACGTTAAAAACAAAGAATACAGTACAGTAGTTATCAGTTAACTTTTAATTTTTGAGACCTTTGTATGAATCTCGCATCCATTTATTTCTTCTGTTTCCATTCAGTTAGATAAGCGTGTATGTGTATTTTTTTGTACGTGAAAACCGAAAGAGAAATCGAATTTAGTCAATTTGATTGATGTGACTGGATTCATTAATTTTGACGGTTTAGATTCTATGTCAAACTAAAATACTGAGTTTGGTCTAGATTTTGGAACTTAAACATGTTAAATAGACTGTACATGTGATGTGTACAGGTAGTTCAGACTCGATACAAATAACTTAAAAATAACTAGTTCGTATTGAAAATCGCAAACAATTAAAGGAATGTGTTTTTTAACCACCATATTTTTAGTTTTATTACAAATTAACTATATTTTATTTATAAACTTTTTTTGAAATATAAAATAGACAATTATATACATTTAAATTTTTATTAATTTTATAATAATAAACAGTTTTATTGATTATATTTTACTTTCTATGTATCAAGGACTCAAGGACATGATTTGGTTTGTCTTGAATAGGGGGGATATATTGCCCCTACCTAACCCAAGATCTTCCCTCGGGGGCGATCCGGCCCTCCCTCCAACTTTGACCCTGTTTTGTCTTCTAGTGAGGAAATCGATTTGACAATTAAAGAGTGTTCTTTAATAAATGGGGGTAGGCGATTTTGACTAGTTTTTTTTTACTGTTTTAAGACCAAATGTTGTGGTTTAAACACTTCTACTATCACAAATCGTAACTCTTAAACACCTTACCACAATATGAAATCACGTCAAGTTTTATAATTTTACTACTTTTTTAAACGCATAAATGAACCAATGAATGTTTTTATATTTTCTTAAAAGAATTATATTTTTATAACCACTGAATGTTAATTTTTTTTTAATAATTGTTGATACGAAAAAATTTATTGGTATCTGATTTGGGGGACAATAATTTTTTTCGTATCAACAATTATTAAAAAATATTAATATTCAGTGGTTATAAAAAAAATTAATTTTATAAGAAAATATAAAAGCAATCGTTGGTTCATTCATGCGTTTAAAAAAAGTAGTAAAAATTATAAAGCTTGACGTGATTTCTTTTGTGTTAAGGTTGTGATCGTACATTGTGTTTAATGGTTACGGATTGTGAAAGTAGAAGTGTTAGATTTTATAGAGTAAAACCATGAATAAAATAGTCAAAATAACAATCAAAATCCTTCCCCGTTTATTGAAAACACCCCTTAATTGTTGAATCGATTTCCTCACTATAAGACAAAATAACAGTCAAACGTGTAAGCCGCATCGCCCTCGGGGGAAGATCCTAGGGTAGGTGGGGGTAATCCTACTATTTAAGATAAATCAGATACTTGGTCCCCCAAATCAGATACACGTGGGCCCCACAAATCAATTTAAAATAATTTTTATGTACTTTTTTGGGTCAAAGAGGTTGGATCGCGCGCCTTATGGTCAAATCGTCCCTTGGAGGCGATCCATGTGGTTATTTTGGTAAAACATGAAAAAAAAAATGACTATTTTATTAATATATTACGTATATTTTGGTTACTTTGGTAAAAAAAAAACCTTTATACATGCATTACTGGTGAAATGAAACGTTGATTCACATATGAATTTTTATATGTGAATAATTAATAAAAAAAATAGGTAAATAAACGTGGATTCATATATGCATCTTTAAATGATCTTTTTCAAATTTTCAAGTAATTCACATATGAATCATTTATTCGTATGTTATCAACATTTTTACCTTTCTTAATACAAGAAAATTGATTATTTAAATAAATATAAAATTACTTATTTTTCTAATTTAAATAGTTTTTGCTCGTATTTTCTAATCTCTTTAACAATATACAAGAATGTCCTTCTTCTATCATTTTATCTATTACCGTCAAACACTCAAACCCAGTGATTATCTATTAATTATCATATAATTATTTCCCGAATGTAGCAATAATTAACAAAATAAGAAATTAAATATTTGAATTATAATACATTTATATAATAAAATTTTAAATATAAAAAAATTAAATATA
>NC_037541.1:1079599-1085989 GCF_001531365.2 Cynara cardunculus var. scolymus | reverse complement strand
TTTTTTACTATTTTACCACTTTATCGTTCAAAATATGAATGTTCATTGGGTTTTTTTCGGATTTTTTTTCACTATTTTACCACTTTAACTAGTTGTATAAGTCATAAGAATGTATCCAACATGTTTTATAAAAGTTCAAGAAGTTATTTAACATGTTTTGGATTGTTCAAGGACTTATTTGTTACAAAAATTGTCCAATGACTTATTTAACATTTTTTGGAATATCCAATGACTTATTTAACATATTTTGGAATGTCCAATGACTTATTTGTTCCAAAAAATTGTCCAATGACTTATATAACATGTTTTGGAATGTTCAAGGACTTATTTGTTCCAAAAAAAAGTTCAAGGACTTAATCATTCCAAACAAGAAAGTTCATTGGTTTTTATTGTACTTTTCCCTTTTTTATTCCACTTGCACTAATTTTAAAAAAAAAATACTAAATTACATTTTTGGTCCCTATGGATTGTTGAAAATGGCTATCTTTGTTTGTATGTTTTTGAAATTACGATATTCCATCAAACACGCCAACAGATTTTAAATTCTTGCAATTCCAAATCGCATAAAATCGTTCCGTCAAACCAAATGCCCCCTTAATCTCTCATACTTACAAATGGGAGTTAACCTCAAATCATAGGGATGATAACTGCAATTTCAAAAACCATAAGGATGAAATTTTCAATTTTTAACAAACTACAAGGACTAAAACCATAATTTACTCTAAAATAAATGATTGAAGATGTACGTGCCAACTGCCAACTGCCAAATCAAATTATATTTTTATAGCGTATCTTACTCATGATTTTGATTCTTCGAAAATTAATATCTTCGAAAAATCACAATAATTATGGTTCTGAAAACACCATATAAAAGCACAAACCCGAAACCCAAAAACCCAAACCAACACCTGCTTTTTTAGTCTTCATTTTTCAATCTTATTGTGAAAATGGATCAAATTAAGCACAATTACATCCAAGTTGACGGGTTGAAGCTCCATGTAGCAGAACTAGGGTCAGAATCATTGCCCGTGGTGCTTCTCCTTCACGGATTTCCTGAGATATGGTATACATGGCGCCATCAGATGGTTGCTGTTGCAAAGGCCGGTTTCAGAGTCATTGCACCGGAGTACAGAGGTTACGGACTATCTGACATCCCTGTGGAACCCGAGAAGACATCATTCGCTAATTTGGTTACAGATACGGCCATTATCCTAGCTTCTCTTGCCGTATCTAAGGTGTGTGTGTATATATATATATATATATATATGTGTGTGTGTGTGTGTGTGTGTGTTTTGTTACAGAAAATATTTGTACTAACTATGATACTGACCATTTTACCCTTGTTTGTATCGATTCTTAGGTATTCGTGATTGGTAAAGATTTTGGAGGAATGGTTGGGTACATATTTGCCATTTTCTTTCCAGAGAAAGTTGCAGGAATTGTAACAATTGGTGTGCCATATATGCCCCCTCAAGCTTTGCAGCAACTTCAAACCCTCCCTGAAGGTTTTTACATGCGAAGATGGCAGGTACACACTCTTTTTCTCTCCCTCTCTGCTTCTTTAATTATCCAATGTAAAATTTAATCAATATAACTGAAATTTTTATTAGGAGCCTGGAAGAGCTGAAGCTGATTTCGGCCGATTTGATGCTAAAACAGTGGTGAGAAAAATCTATATTTTGTTCAGTAGTAGTGAGGTACCTATAGCTGATGAAAACCAAGAGATAATGGACATGATGGAATCATCGGCTCCTCTTCCCCCTTGGTTTACGGAGGAGGATCTTGAGATTTATGGTGCTTCGTATGAGAAGACTGGATTTTTAACTGCACTCCAAGTTCCTTACAGGTAATTTATCGAATGTATTATGTTAACATGTAGATGAAACCGTCACATAGATCTCTTACCTAAAGTACTACGAGATATTCTTTAACTTTCGTTTTCAGTTTTGTTATAATCGTCTGAGATACGTGCTATGAAAACCTACTTTCAACATGAAACATCATATAAGTAACTTTCATATGAGAAAAAAATGATAAAAACATCACAAAAATTTGCATTTCACTAATTTTTATGTGAAACAATGATAAAAATATCACAAAATGTCGAAACAACGACCAATATTTCATTTTACAAGTTTATGGATTATTCTGTAATTCTATAAGTTTAAAGCCTTGAATTACATCAACTAGGGGTGTTCATGGGTTGGATTGATCAGGTTGAAGACATTTGAACAACTCAACCTAATGATTGTGGTTTGAGAAATCTTAACCCAAACCAAAGTACAATCAACCCAAACCAAACTGTATCGAGTTGGTTGGGTTGATACTTTGATACATTAAAATATTCTTTTAACCTTGAATATGTTATTTCTCTACTCATAATTCTTTTTCATTATCAACCATTTGATACAACTTATCTATAATTCTTATGTATATCATATTTAGTGTTAATTTTCTCAATTTACATATATATGTTCATAGTTACTGAACATATATATACGAATGAGTTATATAGAGATGTGAATAGATTGAAAATATGTGTATATGAAAAGTGTAATTGTCTAATGTATATATTAATAGAAATTCAACAATCATATTAAATCCAAAAAAATAAAAATAGATCAGGTTCATCGAGTTGGATTGGGTTCAAATAGTAGTACCTCAATATCTACGATTTAAAAAATTTACAACTTGATTAGACATCAGGTTGCTTCGGGTTGAGTTATTCCGCGTTGGATTGATCGGATTGGTCGAGTTTTTGAGTACCCCTAACATCAACCATGTGCCCAAACAATTCATTTAATGGGGACGGACCTCTTTTAGCCTTTCTGCATCACTGGTTTTATATTGTCTTCAATTTCGATAATCATTGCAGGTCATTATCGGAGAGAGTTGAACCTCCAAACCAGGACCCGAATGATCTGAGAATTGAAGCTCCAGCACTGTTCATCACAGGCAAACAAGATTTCTTTTTCAACATCCCTGGAATGGAGGAATACTTACAGAACGGAGCCAAGAAATACGTACCAAACTTGGAAATCGTATACTTACCCGAAGGTTCTCATTTTGTTCAGGAACAATTTCCCGACAAAGTGAATCAACTTCTACTCGGTTTTCTGAAACACAACAAATATTAGTAATGTCGATAAATTTACCAAATAATTAAAATAATTCCAACCATAAATTACTTATTTTAGGTTAGGTTTCAATGATGTAATAAATGTCATCAAGCTTTCAACTTCAATTTGTTGCGTAATAAATTGTTGAACTACTCTATTTATTGTAACCAAAGAAAAAAAAAAATAGACTTTCTTTTTTCTTTATATTATTTTAGAAGATTTTCTATCTTAGGGGATATTTACCCAAATGCTTATCCGGTAAGTGCTTACTGATATGATTCAACATTATAATTTATTTTGATACGTAAGATTTTAGTACATCAAAACATATCAAATGCAACAAGTTATTGGGTAAGTACTTACCTAGATAAGAGTCGTCATCCTTATTTACCAGATAATACTCTCTATCTTCTTCTTTAACATTGACAAATCCAGATTTTAGCCAATTTTATTTTTCAACAGATTCTTTGGAACTTTTTTTTTTTTTTTGAAATGGAGAAAGTGAAGATAAAATTCTCTAAATATAGATAACGTCTCAAATCGACTTCCTACGTTTATAAATTAATTAAAACAAATTAATTTATAAAATTCTCTAAATACAGATTCTTACCTGATAAGCACTTACACTGTGTTTTAAAAAAAAATTAAAACAAGGAAAAGTGAAAGAAAATACTGTTGATTTTCTTGATACTGAAAGAACTCCCTACATTAACTAAAATGTAGGGAGTATGGTTGGAAATGTTGTAAAAGTCTTATTATTCTCGTCAATAACAGTATTTGGAATTAATTGTCTATAAAAGAAAATTAATATTTTATCAAATATTTTAATCATATAGTTAAAGTTGTATTATCTAAAATGAAAAATCTATCGAGGTTGAATGTAAATGTTTTTTTTTAATGATATTTTATTTTGACTATGCATTTTGCAGAATCGGTTGGAGATGAGTTTAACTAAGCTACTAAGCAGTCGTTGCTTCAACAGTATTTGGGTTATTAGTGGTTATCAGTAGTATTTGGGTTATTCATAACAAGTTTTTATGACATTTTCATTAAGAAAAAGTTTCTTCAAATCAACCAAAAAAAAAAAACGAAAAAAAGTCTCTCAAAATCAACAAAACAACAAAAAATATCTTGAAATCAACAAAAAAAACTTTAAAAAAATCCCTTAAAACGGTGGAATTAGGCTAAAAACACATCGAACGACTTTGTGAGCTTCTAATTTACCTTAAAGATGCTCACACTAGACAAAAATTCTAAATCCGCCACTACTAAAGAAGATTCCCAAAGATCCAAGACTTAGGGACCGTTTACTTAAATGCTTACCCTTAGGAGTCAACACTGTAATTTATTTTACCTGGTAAGATTGTAGATCATCAAAATGGTATCGTATGCAACAATTTACTTAGTAAGCGCTTACTCGAGTAAGAGTCATCATCCTCACTTACCAAGTAAGACTCTTCATCTTTATCATTGCTCTTACCGGATAAATTTTTTTATCTTGTCATGTTCATCCGATAAAAAAAATTACCCAGTAAACACTTACCGGATAAGCATTTAGCAAAGGCCCCATATTAATGGTTTAAAAAAGTTTCCAGACACCAAACTTGAGGAAGATGTGAAACATGTGTTTTCTGCTCATTAATTAAAACATCTCTTTGAAATTAAATTTTATATCAATTTTTTTTATTATAAATCAATAAACGATTTATGTTGAGAAGGTTCAGTTACCAAATGTTCAATATCTGTTTGTTTTTTCAAAATTACTTCTTAGTATCTCTGAAGTCTGATTCGTTCAGATATTTGAGAATTAAGAGCGTTTGTTTTATTTTTAAAATAAGAGCTTAAAAGCTCTAAATGTTCTCTGAAATTTTAAGTGGTAAATATATCTCTTAATACCTCTTAATTCTAATTCACCTTCTATCATATGGTTCATATTTTGAGGGTTGGAAGAGATTTGTTAGCAAAAACTATTATTCTTTTATACTTTTGTAAAAAAATATATATTTATTTTATATATTTTTTCACTAGTTTGATCAATTCAAGTTTCAGACTCCAGATGTAAAAACAAACAATCTTACTGATCCAGATTTCAGACTTCAGGTCCACCTCTTATAAATCAGAAGTGAAATCAGACTTCAACACCTTTTAAAAACAAACATCACCTTAGTGGGAAAGTATTTTACTGGCTATCACTTATTTTTCGGATGAACATAGGAAGGACCTAGAGTTTTACGTGATGGGAAAGATTCTTATCCGATAAGCACTTACACTGTGTTCTAGAAAAAAAAAATTAAGAAGGAAAAGTGAAAGAAAATAATGTTGATTTTCCTCCCAAATATGGGAGGAAAATGATAGAGGTGTAAATGATGCAAGTCGAGCTCGAGTATTGATATATTCAACTCAAACTCGATAGTCATTTTTCAAGCTCGAAACTCGTGAGTAGATAAAAACTAAAACTCGACTCAAACTCAATTTCAATTTCAATTTTTTTAAACTCGAGCTCGTTTGAAGCTCGAATCAAGTTGGAATTCAAACTTGAATCAAGCTCAAAACAAACTCATCCGTTAATTTATGAAATTTTAGAATTTTTTTTCTTATAAATTATAAAACTTAAGAGTTTAAGAGGTGTTCTCTTAAACTTTGTAAAACTAAAAGGGATGCACCTCAAACTTTATCATCAAAAAGACAAAGTTACAAATTTCATTCACGTTTCGCTCTTTTTATAACACATTTACATCCTTCTTTTCTTATCTCTCTTCAAATGTGGGACAACTTTATCAACACTTTTATAGTTTTTTTTTGTCTATAAATCCTTTACACCCCTAGAAATGGAAGTTAAAAAGAGGAAAGAATTTATAATAAAAAAAATTTATAAAAAAATACAGACATATCCATCAATTACATTCAACTCTAAAATAAATAAATAAAAGAAACTCTGATACCATACCATATGAGAGTTAATAATAAACTAGTTGATAGCAATAGAGCAGATAAAAAGAACACTGACATGTATTGAATATTGTGGTAAGTATTTGTGGGTAATTTAGTAATTTTATAACGATAAACTAGTTGGTAACTGATAAGTTAGTTAATGATTGATAAGTTAGTTGATAGCTGATGAACAAATCATATTTAACAAAAAAACATGTAAAATGATCAAAAAGAACATTAAAGAAATGAATATAAATTTATTTTATATAACTTATATAAAAACATTTTTAAATTATATTTGATTTTTGATAACTTAATATATCAAGTAACATAATTAACA
>NC_037541.1:1059503-1076529 GCF_001531365.2 Cynara cardunculus var. scolymus | reverse complement strand
CAAATTTTTATGATATCTTCAAACATGTATTTTATTCAAAAATAAAAACATCATCGTTTTTTCAAAATCACATAAAGTCATATTATAACATTGACTGAGATAAAGAATAAAATAAAATATTAAAATCACAATTTATCTCGCTGCATTGCGCGAGTACACTTCTAGTATATATATATATATACACTAGAAAGGTACTCGTGCAATGCATCAAGACACATCTCGATTTTGGTGTTTCATTTTATTCTTTTTTTAAGTCGATATAATATGGTTTTATGTGATTTTGAGAACTCGATAATGTTTTTATTTTTGAATATAATATAAATTTGAAAATATCATAAAATTTTGAAAAAAAAAATAATATCGATATAAGTATCAAATTAACCTTTTTTAAAAATTCTTGTTTTTGGTGTAATTTTCTTAATTCAAAATTTTTTATTATTCGTTAATTTAGATTTAGTAACGAAATAATTTAATTTAGGTTTAATAATATAATATTTTACAAAAATAATAACTAAGTATTATGTTAGAACTTAATGATTATTCTAAGGGAAAATTGCACCAAAATGGAACTAATTTTCACATAATTCTTATTTTGGGGAACCAACTTTCAAAATCGTCATTTAAGGGTCTCTATCAAACTTTTTGTTTATTTAAGGGTCTGGTTGTTCTATTAAACAGGTAACAGGTAATTTAAGGGTCTCTATCAAACTTTTGGTTTGATTTGCCAAATTTGAATTAAACTCTAATATTGATACGGATTGGTTAGATATAAAAATCTTGAATGTGATATTTAGTATTTATTTTTTATTGCATCAATTAATTTTTTTCTATTAAATTGATTTTTTATTGCATTAGTTATAAACAATTTTTATTGCAGTAATTTGGATTTTTTTGAAAAAAATTTCAATTTGATATCTGAATTTAAAAAAAAAGATTTGAAATTAAAAATAGATTTTATTGCATTAATTTTTGAAAAAAAGCGAATTTTAGTTATTTTTCTATAATTATTTTGCAAGTTGGTTCCCCAAAATAGGAATCAGGTGCAAGTTGGTTCTCCAAAATGACGATTTTGAAAGTTGGTTCCCCAAAATATGAATCAGGTGAAAGTTGGTTCCATTTTGGTGTAATTTTCCATTATCCTAATTACATTTTAGATTTATTATATTAAAAATGAGATGGTTATCCAATATTTGATTATGTTTATCTGTAGTTAGTTACACGAATTCTAATATGGAGCTTTAGTAAGTTGTACTTATGCACAATTTACTTGTAATTTTAAATTTCAAGTAATGTGCATTAATAAACAGTATTTCGCACATAAAAAATAATTTTTAAGAGTTCTTGTCAATACTTTATAATATAGTATATATATATATATATATATATATACACACACACATATTTGCCACCATAATTCACATATTGAAAAACGACATGTCCTTTTAGGTCTTTCAAGATCTTCATATTATTCAAGTTCTTTCAGGTTTTTGAAGATTTTATCTACTTAAATGTATTATTTAAAGTGTATTTCAATAATAAATTTCAAAATTGTAATTATAAAAACATGTATAACATTTTTGTATAAAAATGATTTTTTTTAAATATTTTTCTTAAACTAGGACTGAATTTGGGATTGGAATCGGAACCGGAACCAAAACCTATGACCGAACCCGGATTGGTCCTAGGTTTTTTTGTCGGGACCTTGACCGAGACCAACTGACCTAATTTTGAAGATATTGATTTGGGCTTATTAATATAATAAGCAAAAAATATTGGGCCATAGAAAATGGGCCCATATTTTATTGTTCTATTTGTGGGCCCATGCAAATTATGGAGATGGAATTGTTTTGGGCTACTAGGAATAATAGACCATTTCCATTACTATGGGCTCAGTTAATCAGCTTGGCGGCTGATTTCTACTAAAAATCTATAATATATTATAAAACATTTGATAAAAACCGTTTATTATGCATGAAATACTGTTTATTGATGCATATTATTTAAAATTCAATATTACAAATAAATTGTGTCTAAGTACAACTTACGAAAGCTTCAAGTTTGAATTCGTAAATTAACTGCAGATAAACATAATCAAATAAAGGATAAACATCTCATTTTAAATTTATAAAAGAATATAAAATATAATTAGAACATTCATTGAGTTCTAACAAAATACTTAATTATTATCTTGATAAAACTTTATATTATTAAACCAAAAATAAAAAAAAAATTAAAGAAATATGCAAGAAAAGAGAAATTTTAAATAGTTAGTTTCGTACTAATATCAAAAAAGAAAATTCAAATTTTTATGATATCTTCATATTTATATTTATTCACAAATAAAATATTATCGTTTTCTCAAAACCACATAAAACCGTATTATAACATCGACTGAGACAAAAATAAATAAAATGAAACATTAAATCGAGATGTATCTCGCTGCATTGTGTGAGTACTGTTCTAGTAAATAGATAATTTAACAAGAAAAAAAATTTTGAATATGAAATAAACACCAATTAAGCCCTCTAAGACAGAACAATGCAATCCCCTCTCATCACAAATCCACCATTTTTTCTTGTAGATTCTTCTAAGACCATCCTTATCGATCTGAATCATATTATATTTTACATTCTGCTGAATCACGTGTGTATATATATATATATATATATATATATATATATATTGTTTTACAAGTTTATAATATAGTATATATTACTTATAAGCGCTTATGAGTGACCAATAATAATACCTGGTAAAGAGGCATAACATAGACCTGGAATCTTACCCGATAAATACTGATCGTGTAAAATATGTTTATCAACAATCAATTTTGATGATCAAAAATGTTACTCGCTAGGTGAGGATGATGACTCTTACTACTAAGTGATGATAAACTACCTCTTAGTTACCACCACTTAACTAAGAACATAAATAGTCACAATCAAAATAGCATTTTAAGAATATAGAGTAAATTACGTTTTCAGTCAATGTGGTTTGTTAAAAGTTTTGATTTTCATCCCTATAGTTTAGAAATTATATTTTTCGTACCTATAATTTGTAAATCATTGTTATTTTCGTCCTTATGATTTATAATTTATTGTTGTTTCGGTCACTGTGTTTTACAGTTCTTTATCATTTTGGTCTCTTATACTTTAACGTAAAAATCAACCAAGGAATTAAAATAGCAATAAATTGCAAACCAAAAGGCAAAAATTGCAATCTCTAAACTTCAAGGACGATCAAAATTATTAACAAACCACAAGGACAAAACTGTAATTTACTCACGAATTTATGAGGGTTAATTTGTAATTTGTAATTTGAAGTTGGGGCCTTTAATATCGACTATTTGAAACTGCACCCTTGACCCATGTATTTAAGTCTTGTTGTGACCAAGTTCATTACATTTGGGTCATTTAGTTTTGTTCTCTCCTAACCGATGTAACTTTAAGGGGCTGTTTGGTTCATATAATGAAATTTGATGAAATTGGAATTCATTAAATGAGGTTGGCTTTGAAGAAATTGGAATGGATATTGATGAAATTTGACCACGCATTTGACAAAAAAATCAACATTTTTGGGCAGATCTGTAACCACCGGTCCATAATTATTACGAATTTGACCTAAAACCCATTTTCCAATGAAACCCGCAAGGTGGACACTTACGGATTCAAGGAAAATGAGTTTTGGACCGGATCCGTGATAATTACGAACCTGTTATTACAGACCTGGACCAAAAGAACTCTGCAATTTTGTCGTTTAGTGGGCCCACAATAATTGTGGATCTGGGTATTGCGGACCTAGTGACTTTTGGGTAAAATCTGAGAGAAATGGTTAGGTGGTCAATTTGGTTGTGGCATATAGTAATTTGGGTCAATTTCCCGAATATTAATTGATAGTGGTGGTGGTGACGACAGCAACGGCGGTGGAGGTGGAGGAGAAGTTGGCGGCAGGAGTGGTGAGAGTGGTGGTATTGGTTGAATTGGATAAAAAAAAGGATTATTTTTGTTTTTTTAAACCAAATTAGAATTTATGTTACATTTGTCAGAAATTGGAATTCAAATCCTTCAATTATGCCAAGGAATTATCAAAACCCTCAACCATGGAATTTGGTGGAATCCAATCGATTCACTTCGCGAAACAAACATCATCAAGGAATTTGTCATTCCAATTCCATAAAATTTCTATAAATTCTATGAATCAAAGAACCCATAATTCTTGGTTCTCCATTTGAATCTCAACAATCGGAGCTAACTATCGAGACTTTGGACTATCCGGACAGATACTTCGTGAAATGGTTCTAAAAACCGGAGGCGACTACTGGTTCTGCACACAAAGACCAGATTCCTCACCTATCACCAAATCACTTGTCTCTATTTTCTCTCAACCCTCTCGTTAATCCCGACCAAACAACACGATATCGTGCTGAAATCTTCAACAGGGTTCTTCCGTTCCTACACAGAAACTTCGATCAAGTTCTTCATCTATCATCGATTGAGTTCAAGGTTGGTTACATTTAAGGTTAAGTATACATATTCGGCTATTGAAGATTTTTGTTTCTGACTTTCTGATTTAAATATATCTATATTCGATTTGATCACAATAATCGATCCATTTATGCTACATTTGACTTGGATTCGGTAAAAAAAACAATAGTAGAAATACTTTGAATGTTTTAAAGTTCAATATTACCTGAATTTGCAATACTTAAATGTCTAAATCTGATCTCAAATCATCCTAATCCTCAATCCCATTGATAAGAATTCCTTGTTAGTATTGTACTGTAATAATCATTATATATTAGATCTTAGTTTGTATTTATACAGGTATATTCTATTCATACCCTCTCTTGTAACCTTGTGTAGAGGTTATGATATGTAACCCTATTTATATCGATCGATTTTGTACAAAACAAGAGGAAATGGAGGCAATTGTATGAATAGAGTGGTATTCTGTTAAGGGTATCAAATTTCAGTACACGGTGAGTCGCTATTTTCACTTATCTTGTGGGATAACATACTTGGCCATCAAAATGAATGGTTCGTAAGCATTTTTACCTGGTAAGTGCTAACTGGGTAAGATTCTTATTCCTCACTTACTGGGTAAGAGCATTGGTTGTTTTTCATGCGACTTGAAGGGTAAGAGTTTCTGTCTTGAAAGTAAATGACCGGATAAGCACTTATCTGATAATCATTTGGTAAACGGCTCATAAGTGTTCAAAGCAGAGACCAGTTCTACGTACATCCATCCTCTAAACCTCACCACCATTAGACATATTAATTGATACTTTGGTTATAATATTTGTTAATATTATAATATAAATCATATTAATATTAATTGAAATTAAAAAAAAAAGTGTCACCAATAGAGATTAAAACGAAAATAGTTGATTTAATAATGAAAAAACTATTCCAATGATTAAATGCATGCGTTTTCTTTTTATTTAAATATGTTTTATAATGTAACCTTTTTTATTCAAAATTAATTATGTACGAATAATTTATTTTGGTAACATTTTATAAAATGATTTGAGTAATTGTAACAAATAAAAATGGGTTAAATTCGTAAAAATAATAAATATAATGCAATATAAACTAAAAAAATCTATTTTTGAAGTTAAAAATGGTATGATGAATTCGAATGAACTACTTCAACACCAAATTGGTGTGAATTGTGCAAACGGTTGGAAATGTTCGTATAGTTTTTAATCAGTGTGACTTGTACTGTTGACACTACAACAAAATTGGGTTTATAGGACACCATCAATCTCTAAGTGTCCCAATAGACCGTTTTATAAGACTTAATTTATAGGACCAAAATATAAAGCGTCATATCTAAAGGCGTTGTAATAAGTTTATATGACGCTTTTGGGCGTCTTAACAAGTTTTTAAGAACATTTTTAATATAAAGTGTCGCATTAGCAACTTTATAGGACACTTTTGAGAAATTGTCCTATAAACTCAATTTTTTATAGAACATTTTTTCAAATAATGTTCTATTAAGCTGATAATGAGACATTTTATATTAAAAGTATCTTAAAAGACTTATTACGAAATAAAAAAACGTCATATAAACTTAATACAACACCATTAGATATGACACTCTATTTTTTTGGTCCTATAAACTAAGTCTTATAAAGAGGTCTATTATGACGCTTAGAAGTAGCATGAGATCTAAACGAGTTGTAAAATCTTCAAACCATATGTATTAGATTGTAATTAGGTTAGACCCATACGGTTTGGGTTGGGATAATGTTGGGAAATATTTGTAAAAATGAGAAATAATCTTGACAACATTTTAAATCAGATAAATCAAACCTGATTACTGAACCGCGGAACGAGGTCACTTTCTTTATGGAGAATTTTGGCCCTCTGCTAAATGTGTTGCAATTGATAACAACGTCTCCCTCGGGATAAAACAACTCTCTCGATTAGATTGCACCGTCTAATCCACATTACTCAATTGTGCGTTTGATCTCAATCACCGAAGAATGTTGAACGGACTTAAAGAATTGTTTTTTTTCAAAGAAATCTAAAACGTATTTATACTTCAAACCGTTAGAAACTTCATTATGATTTATTTTTAAACGTAATAAATTCCAACATGTTATATTTTAAATCTTTTTAACAGATTAAGGGGTTGTTTGTTTACCTCTTAATAGTTTCATTAAGAGGCAACCTCTGAATTGTTAAGAGGTGAATCTTGTTTGGCAAAAAAAAATTTTGTCTCTTAATGGTTCTAAAACCCTTTAAATGATTTTGTATCATGGATCCCTCTTAACCATTAAGAGCCCTAATTTCATTGTACACAATTACCAAACAATTATATTTCATTTTGCACTATATCATGAGAGTCTCCTAATCATTCTGATCACTTAATCATTTTGCACCAAACCATTCAACAATTGCCAAACAACCCTTAAGATCTTTAAACTACAGTATTTAAATTGGATTATTCAAACATCTTTAGTTACTTTGGAACTAAGATTTACTCTAAACACTCTAAAAACATGTTTGTTAGCTATTTTAGACCACCTTTTTGAAAAGGGTAAAAAAAGGGTCAAAAGTTAGGGTAAATTACCAAAAGTGCACATAGAAATCTACGAACAAAGTTAAAAGTAATCCAACAAGAAGTGAGATTAAATGCGTATCACACAAAAAAGCTGTTGAAACGTCACACCCAAAGTGGATGTTGTCATTTAGTTTGTTAGTACTGTTATTGTCATAATTTCTTCGACATGAAAGTAATATATGATGTTTCTCGAGAACCAAAAAGTACAACCATAAATGCACAAGATACAAGTTACTGGAATATATTCATGTTGGATTTCTGTATTTCCCTAAATATCAGAGGGACTGAGAACCTAACCGAACCTATGTCACATGACATTGGCATTCATGTCTAGTGGCCTACTGAGCCTTCTGATAATTAATGGGGAGGATTCCTTCGACCACTCCATGAATAGGTAAATTCTCTGTGACCTCCCAAGCAGGTGCTCTTATGTTATGACAGTAGGGATGATAACACCCTAAATTCTGGATCGATCGAGAGAGAGAGTAATTGGTCTGTTGTGGATGTCACATGAAATTGACATGCTTTTGGAAGGTTCAGATGGTCAATGATTTAATCATATCAATTGTCATGATGTAATAATTTCATTTGTTACCAATGTGACAAATTTTTGTTTAGGTATCACTCCTTTTCTGAATTTAACCTCTTAAAAGAAGGGAATCTTTGCTATGATCAGAGCCAATTCTCGAGAGCCAGCAAAGAATCGCAATTTAACCTCTTAAAAGTTGGATTTTGTATAATCAGTAACGAATTGAAGTTTGTTGGATGTCGAAAACCATCATGATATTTAAATAGCTGGATTTCGACTACTATTTATATTTGTTAGAGGAAAGAATAGTACGGGATTCCATCATAAGATAATCCAAATACAAATTTTCGTTCGAGTTCAGATAGTTTGAACACGAACGACGTTACAAAAACCTGTCAAATTAATAAAGTCGTGGAAAAAGGGTCGCTTAGAAATAATTAATTGTATATAATTAATTGAGTTTATAAATGATTATACCTCCTCAATCTCTTGTATAACCATTAGAAATTGGTTTTTGTTAGGATGATGATTGTATAGAAAAGTAGATATATGAAATCGGTAGAGATAACTTAATGGCCAAGGATAGCATTGAATTAGGGTTTGAACACACAACATGATGACGTCATATTGAATATCCATATATGGGAGTTGTCACTTTCCAATGAAAGCATGCCAACAAAGAGTCTCATATCCCATCACATTGTGGAATGGTTGTTGGTGCTAATTATTTCTTAATATATATTTTATATTAAAACAAATAATAATATCAAATATAAAGAGTTTTGGTACAAGAAATTAAATGACGTGAGGTGAGGTATGATGGTAAGGTCAAATCTCACGTTTTTTCAATGTGTCTTCTAAAGCGGCATGTGTGTGTGTGTGTATATATATATATATACACTTATGTGTGTTACTGTTTTGAATAATCTCGTAGAACAATTTAAATTCATATAAAGTTATAAAACCAAAGAGGAAAGAAAAACCATTTATATCGAACTTATAAGAAAATGATATCAAGAGTGGAAAACCGAGATTAAATCTTTTGAATCTCAGTCACTATTTTCTTCAATCTTCAAGAATTCTTGTTCAATTCTCTGTGTATGGGAATAAGAGTAAAGCTTTAAACCACAAGGGTAGTGCCTGATTGGTTTGAGTTTGGCTCCAAAGGTCAAAAGTACCAGGAGGTCTCAGGTTCAAATCCAAGGAAGAATAAAAATACCCTTGTGGCCACGGAGGTTCAAATGTGGTCGTCTGGGATTAGTCTGCTCGCATAGCAGGTTGGATATCCAGGTTAATCAAAAAAAAAAGAGTAAACCTTTACCTATTCAAGATTTTTAGTTTTTATGTTTCCTTTTAATGTTCTTTTAAGTCTTAGGTATCGTACAAAATTATGATTTATTTCGCAAGTTATATATTTAAAACAGTAATAAAAATAAGACATGTCTTATAAAATAACGCGTCATAACACACCATAACGCGTTATAGTGGAAGTCGGACTTTAGCATGGAGCCACATAGATTAACGTGGCGGTGAAGCCAAGCCTTGACGCTATAATGTACCATAACGAGATAATAATGAGTTATTTAGAACCATGATGTACAACTATGTAGAATGGTTCATCAAGCGTGACTATTTCATTCTTGAAGACATTCTTTAAGACATATGATATGATTCATTAATCGGAAGTTTTTTTACAATAGAACAGAATATTTATTTTTCGAAGCAAGAACTTTGTGTGGGTCACTGTAGGGGTGCTCAAAAACCCGATGAACCCGACCAACCCAACCCGAATTTAAAAAAAAAACCCAACCCGAGGTAACCCGATGCATGATCAATAAAAAAAATTAGCCAACCCGACCTTATTGGGTTGGAATCGGGTCAGGCCCAAAAAAACCCGACCAACCCAACCCGAATTTAAAAAAAAAAACCCAACCCGAGGTAATCCGATGCATGATCTATAAAAAAAATTAACCAACCCGACCTTATTGGATTGGAATCGGGTCAGGCCCAAAAAAACCCGACCAACCCAACAACCCGACCTTAACTTTAGCTTTGAATTGTATATGACAATCATGACATAACCAACCTCAACGTCAAGAAAGCGAAAGCATCGGGGTTGGAAACATCTAAAACTATCGTTTTGATTGATGTATTATCATTTGGTTTAAACATTTTTATTGTAATATCTAAATATTTGATGAACTTGCATATTATCTTGAATGGTCGGTCGTATTTCAAAAGAAAGTTTCCTTTATTTTTATGTGATTTTACATTGTTTTAAACACAACCCGATCAACCCAAACGGATTGGGTTGGGTTGGGTTGAACTTTTGTTTGGGTTGGGTTGAAAATTTTCAAACCGCCAACATTGGGTTGGGTTGTTAAAACGGCTCCAAACCGATCAACCTGGGCCGTGAACACCCCTAGGTCACTGACACAAATAAAATGAATTACAGTGATATATATATATATATATATATATATATATATAGACTTGGGATCTTGTGAGACCAAGAGTTTTTCGTGAGACCCATAAGACCAATTATCAACTCTTTGATTAGATCTACAATCTGAACATTCATAATCACAAAATTGTCACGAGACTTCTCAATAATCACAAAATTGTCACCGTGCAAATTTAGACCATTAGATTATTAGCTTATAAAGTTGATCAATGAACATAAATTGGTCTTATGGGTCTCACGAAAAATCATTGGTCTCACATGTGTATATATATATATATATATATATATATATATTTATAACTATTTCTTACTTAATGGGTTACAAAATAAATATTTGATTAAATTAATTTGGAATCATATACAATTGAAACTATTTTTTAAATATATTCTACATGTGTAACTTACATTTTATTATAAATGATGAGCGATATTCAACAATACATCATTGCAACCTAAGTGACAAGATTGATGATACAACAATAATTAATTTGTGGTCATTTCAGTGTACGTGTATAGTCCGTATGTCCTTGATATTTATATAGAGCACGAGTTTACCCAAATGTCTACCTAGTAAGCGCTTACCGATAATATCCAACACTATCACTTGCCTTATTAGGTAAAATTCTATCGTATGCAACAACCCATCCGGTATGCTCTAACCAGGTAAATCTTCACCCTCACTTACCGGGTAAGATTCTCGGTCCTTGCCATCACTCTTACTAGATAAGATTATTGGTTCTTGTCATGTACATACGGTAAGGTAAATGACGTAGTAAGCTCTTACCGGATAAACGTTTGGTAAAGGACCCCTAAGTCTCTTCATGTCCAATTTCCAATCTCTTGATTTGTGAATAAACTGATAAAACAGATCATGTTATCTCGCTTCGGTTATCCACGCATTCATATGTGTTTCATTAGTACATTCTATCAATGGGCCCATGAACATCTCTGTCGTCACACAAGAGAGACAACCGTATATTAATCCATGATAGTATTATTGCACAATATACAAAATACCAAACTACCATTCTCCCACTGAGTTTATATTGTGATTAGGGTTAGTGTCAAATTGCATATCTCACATACAACAAACCTCATATCAAAAGCTGAAAAACCAAGTAAATGACCACACGAAAAACACATGTATGGCAATTATACATGACATTCAATATAGTATTCTCATAACGGACCCATCTAGTCCACAAGTTCCTAACTTTTACCCATATGTGAGTTTTCTATGTCGAATAATAATCCACACACACATATATGTGAATTTTCTATGTCGATGTGTGTACATGGGGTTGCATGTGGCTATATATGTGCATACATATGTGACATATATATATATATATATATATAGGCTACGCGTTTAAAATTGTAACAATTTGACGACAACATGACAATTGTTTCAGATTTGTCTTGTGTCATTTTATATGTGACGTATATGTATAATTGTAGCTAAACTATGGAGTCCAGTGGTATTTATGGTCGATTTGGTCTATCTAACAAAACCAATAAATAGTTGTAGTCGATTTTTTATTTTATTATGAATAAGGTAGGTTTTAAATTTAATAACTTTTTTAAATGAGTAAATTACTTTTTTCGTCCATGTGGTTTGAAAATATCGGTTTTCATCCTCATGGTTTGCAATCAGTTTTAATTTTCGTCATGGAGGTCAAAACACTACTTTTAACTTTTAAGTATGAGAAACTGTAAACCATAGAGATGAAAAAAAAACAATAAATATTAAATCATAAAAACGAAAAAGGTAATAAATTATAAACCATAAGAATGAAAATTGTAATTTCAAAACCATAATGACGAAAATAAAAAATCTCAACAAACCACAAGACTAAGAATATAAAAGTGATTAATCAATCTCTCATAATTACAAAAAAATGAACGAAATAAAAAATTATGATTGGTTGAATGAAGTTTGTATGGTTTGTACAAATAACGTGGTTTGCAAAGTAAACCTCATATATATATAGGCAAAGAAGAACTGACTAGTTTGTGGTAACCGTGAGATCCAATATCAACCACAAATCAATAGATAAATTAAGAAATTTAAAATTTTGAATTAAAATTTTATTGCAAGGACATTTTATGTATTTTTACTCCTCTCTCCTCTCTTCTCTCTCCGTCTTCCGGTGATACCAAAAAATCTTGACTCTGTTAAACAAAAGACACAGTGTGATACCCAAGCATATATAAGATGCATTGTGAAATTACTGTTTTACATCTCCGATCAACCACACAAACGACATCAGTGTGATACCCAAACACATATATGATGCATTGTGATACCACTGTGATATCACCGGAGAACGGTGGCCGGAGGACGATGGACGGAGAGAGAAGAGATGAGAGAGGAGAGTTTTAAAATACCTAAAATGTCCTTGCATTAAAATTTTAATTCAAAATTACCAAAATTATAAACTTTCTAATTTATCTATTGATTTGTGGTTGAGATTGGATCTTACGGATACCACAAACTAATTAGTTCTCATTTGATTAGGCCCGTGTGTATATATATATATATATATATATATATATATATATATATATATATATATGAAAAAACATTTATTAAATAAAATTGTTGGTTCTCTGAGGTTTCTGGTTTAGGTGAATATGAAAGAACCATTCAATTTCCTGTTGTAACCTTTTTTTGAATTTCTTATTTTTATTATTATTATTATTATTATTATTATTATTATTATTATTATTATTATTATTATTATTATTATTATTTTAATTAGATTTTGAGCATATGGAGTTTAGTAAAATATTAATTGAAGGGCAAGTTGGTGTTACACTTTTTGAGTTGGTTGAATTATAAAACTATGTTTCTACCCACTTTATTTACACTTTCTTATCCATTTGAATTTTTTTATTTTTTATTCCTTATATTTTTATATTTTTCATTTGACTTATTTTCATCGATCTGCTTTCAAATGGTTGAGATTTGTTTATGATAGTTTAAAATTTCTTTCGTTTCATTCTGTTTTGTAAATTATCAGTATTATGTTATCTATAAATACGTGAAAACTTTGTCAAGTTTTTTAAATGTGATAACCAAGCACATATAAGATGCATTGTGATACCACTGTGTTATCACCGGAGGACGGAGAGAGGAGAGAATACCTAAAATGTCCTTAAATTATCAAAATGATAAATTTTCTAATTTATCTATTGATTTGAAGTTGAAATTGGACCTCACGGTTACCACTTACCACAAACTAATTAGTTTTCATTTGATTAGTCCCCTATGTGTGTGTATGTGTGTGTGTGAGTGGACTTTGGATCATGTGAGATAAAGGGTTTTTCGTGAGACCCGTAAGACCAATTCTCAATCTTTGGATTACATATACAATTTGAACATTTATAATCACAAAATTGTCATAAGACTTCTCAATAATCACAAAATTGTCACCGTACAATTTTAGACCATTAGATGATTAGCTTATAATGTTGATCAATGAACATAAATTGGTCTTACGGGTCTCACGAAAAACTTTTGGTCTCACGTGAACACAACCCTATATATGTATGTATATGTATATGTGTATGTGTGTGTGTATATATATATATATATAAAAACTCAGTAAATTACGTTTTTTGTCCCCTGTGGTTGAGAAAATGAGGTTTCCGTCCCTATTCTTTGTAATTCATTGCTATTTTCGTTCTTATGATTTACAACTTATTTTCGTTTCGATCCCTCTAGTTTACAAATCTTTACTGTTTTAGTCCCTTATACTTAAATGTAGAAATTTAGTCCCAAAACGAAACTAGAAATAAATTGCAAACCATAAGGACTAATTTTACAATTTTTAAACCACAAGTTACAAAAATATATATTATTAACAAACTATATATAGGGACGAAAATCTTAATTTGCTCTAATTAATCTGTCATAACGTTTGTATATTGTTTACAAGTGTCGATCTACTGACGAATAATGAGTTTTACAAGTCCTAGTTTGAACCGTAAGAACGTGGTTATCGAACTAAAAAACTAACTTAAATGAGCTAATCAAAGTTCGAATTATACGTCATAACAAACACACTCAATTTGTTAAACAAAGGTGAAACTCAAGCCATTCGTAAAAATTTAAAAAATCGCCCGATCTCGAGCCATTCGTGATCATACGAATGATTAGTCGGTATATGTAAATAAAACATATCAACTTTTTTTATAATAAACTTTTTATGTTGCAAAAAAATACAAAAAATAATATAATTTCTTTTATCTTGCAAAATAATATTCATATAAAATAGAAAAATAAATATTAATTGTGAAAATAATAATTTAATTAAACCGACCAAGATTGATGTCACATACTCTTTTGTGTCTTTTTCGAAGAATTTTAAGAAGAACACATGGGCAAAATTTAGGATTGTAATTTGATTCTTCATATAAATATTCTTCCATTATTACTTAATTAATTAATATGTTTATATTATTTTTTTAAAAATAGTTTTAATTATAATAGGTTCACATATTTAGTGCGATATTTGTATCCATTGAATAAATAATACTGATTGTGTGTCTCTAATATGTAGCTCAGTTGGTAAATGTGTGTGATTATTTTGCTCAAATACAAGACAAGTCATGGGTTCAATCGTTCTCGATGCAGGGGTAACCTCAGCACGAGCAAAAAATACGTCCTCAAATTGATATCCTTGGAGGTAAGTTTCATGTGGGACCAGTTGAGGTTGTCGATAATTAGGTTTACTAGCTAAAACCCGAAATTGCTAGATGGCGACATATGGCAGGGGTTTAGGCGGTCGCACCTCCTCGCGAGGTCGTAGGAGCAACATCACTGGGAGTGGGAATGGGAGTGGTGGTAGTGGGTGTTTATTAGTGGTTTGAAACCACTAATAAATGTTGGAACTAAAGGGTTTAGCAGCTAATGAGTATCGACTTATTAACTAACCACTAATGGGTTATCAGTTGACGCGTCTTTCTGCTAACGGGGTATGTTACCTCTGACAAGTGATCATCAGTTGATGGTTTTCTAAAAGATGGAGTATCAACTTATGTACATCAGTTGATGGTGTTTTCATCGTTTCCGAAACTACTCTATTTTTGTAACAGTACACTATTTATTTTCAGTAAATATTTCCATTTACGGGGAGGTCATTCTCGATGTTAGTATAGAACCAGTTACGATTCTCTAAGATAAAAACAAACGGTTTATGTGAAAACCGGTACTAAACATTTAAGATTATCCTAAAGTTAATTTTATGTTTCCAAGACATATTCTAATCGATACTGATCAATTATTAATTATTAGTTAATAAATATTTCTTATTTATAATATATTTATTTTTTAATAAATATAATTAATTATTAATTAATTAATATTGAATAAGCCTAATAAGGCCCATTAAAAACGAATAAAACTCATTAAGAACCGATAAAATGGATTGGAACCCAATAAAGCCCAATAAAGCTCATTAAGCCCAGTACAACTGAATAAAGCCAATAAAATGGATTAAGATCCAATAAAAACGAATAAAGCTCATTAAGCCCAGTAAAACTGAATAAAACCAATAAAATGGATTAAGATCCAATAAAAACGAATAAAGCTCATTAAAGTCCAATAAAAACTGAAAGTTTCTCTCGCTGATCCGTCGCTAAAAGTTTCTCTCGTTTATCCATCGCTAGAAGTTTCCCTCGCTAATCCGTCATTGAAAGATTTTCATGTTGATCCGATGCTGAAAGATCATTTTGTTGATCCGTTGCTGAAAGTTTTCGTCGTTGATAACATTACCTACGAGCTTTTGACCGACGGACGACCAGCGACAGATCAAAACACCCCTTTAGCGATGGATCAACGAGAGAATTTTCCCTTATTGATACTCTTATTTTTGTAGTGTAGTGTTTGTACCATAAGTTATAATTGTCATATCTTACATAAAAATATCATAAGTTTAAAGCATATTAATGTGACAAAAATCAAAAAATATGGGGGGCAAGATTGGCATATATATTCGACAAATGCTGATAATTTCATATTTTTCAACAAAAGTAATTGATTATATTTTGGTGGTACTTTTTTTGTTTTAGCGTAATAAAAGCTTTAGGGGGGCAAAATGGCCGAAAATGGGGGCTTTTTTCCTATAACTAAGTTTAATTTATGTTTAATAAAAGAAATTGAAATTTTACTAATTTTTAAGAATATTAATTATCAAAAAGAAAATAAAATATATATTTCAAGTATAATATGTAATGAATTTTAAAAATTATATCTAAATATATTAGTCTTTATTTTTTGTATCATTGAAGGTTTTACAACATTTATCATAAGGATAGTAAGAGGGTGTTTGTGATTGCTTATAAAAGCTGTTTTTTAACTTATTTCAGTCTGGCACCGGTGATAAGTTGTTTTTTGGTGTATGGATAAGGAAAAAAAAACTGCTTATACCGGTGCCAAACCGGTAATAAGCTGTTTTTGATAAGTTAATCATTCCTAACTTATGAAAAAATGTTTATTACCAGTTTACTATTTTAACCATGTTTTATTTAACTCCGGTTTGATACCACATAAGTTAATAAGCACTTTTACAAAAAAATAACATAAGTTGTCTTAAATAAGCAATCTCAAACACCCCCTAATTACATTTTGTCAGGGTTTTAAACCTCATCAAAGACGAAAAAGATGTATGAGTTTATTTGTTACATTTAATTCAAAAAAAAAAACTAAATTTATATCTGGTATTTCTCAAAATATGATTCATAGGACATAGAGTATTTCTATTTTGTTATATAAAACGGTACTTTAAATTTTTATTTAACCAGTTTCATTTTAAAAATCTTATTACCGAATTCTGCTTAATGAATTATCATATATACATCATTGTGCAAGAGGCAAAATTTTCAATATCTTAAATACATATGGTATGGCCATTTATTTAAATTATATTGTAGACTATATATATATATATATATATATATAT
>NC_037541.1:992003-1054503 GCF_001531365.2 Cynara cardunculus var. scolymus | reverse complement strand
CTTATTCACATATAAACCCTCTCTTTTTATCACTCACATATATCTACGGAAGGGGTATAAGTGGTATGAATTTAATACACATTTTTAAATCAGTTTAAAGTTATGATAAAAGTTATTGGTAGATCATAACTTACGGTTTATAAGAAGCTCATACATCTCATTTAAAAAAATGTCATATAAACACAAGTGTCCTATAAAATAATGTGTTTACAGGACATTTCTCAAAAGTGTCATAAAAAACTATTTAAGATGTCTAGCTAAATGCGTTCTATAAACCTATTGCAAAACTATATATACGATATATATTTGTTTGGTCATATAAAGTACTCTTTTAAGACACTTAGAAATTTGTAACGTCTTATAAATTTTATTTTGTTGTAGTGAGAAAACTAGTGTACTATGATCGGTCAAACAATCTTTACGCAGTATTATATTAAAGAAGTTAAATTAGTCCAATAAAACGATTTCTGAAATACTACGACCAAAGCCGGCTAAAGAAACCATTTTCCCTTTAATATATGAAAGAAAAAAAAAACCATCTGAAAACAGTGTAATTATACAATAATTAACCTTGGTAGTTGAACTGTATACCCTACAACTAGAAATCGGCAAAAAGAGACAATTAAGATCAAAACTCAATACTTGGACAAAAAAAAGTTGATTATCGACAACTCCAACCAGTCTCATACGGAACCCGTCTCCAAAAATACTAACATAAGAGGACATTTTTTTACTAACTCAGCAGTTAACGCTAGCAATCGATCTGGGATTGAATCCAGAATTTATCGTGTATTTAAATAAAGTCGTTTCACTAATTTATTAACTGAGTTACATGACCAGAGACCCTAAATGATGATTTAGAAAACCATATCTTTGTTAACATTAAAATCAATAAACATAAATTCATTTTTTACTTGAAAACTATATATTAAAAATAAAAGTAGAATAAATATAATGAAAGGAATGTTGGTCGCATATTTTTGTCATTAGTAGTTCATGTGTACTTGTGGACAGAAAATCATTGTTTTATTGTTAATTAACAAATATGGTACAATCGGTGGTTGTCATCTATGACTACTTCCAATTTTAAATTCCCATCTCATTTTGGTATATATATATATATATAGCAAATAGAACAAATAAGTTTGTACACCATTCTCACATTTGATGATGTTTGAACCTCTGATCTGTTAGAAGGCTAAAGACTCACGTACCGTTAGGTCAAAGTTCATTTGGTTTGATATATATTTTTTCTTTTATTTATTTATATTGTTATAATTTGGAAGGAAAATAATGATTATTTATAAAGGTTGTTTTATTTACACTTTATGTTTTTTGGGATTTTTAAATTTGTTTTATGATTAGAGCATGTGTTTGGTTGTTTAAGTTTATAATATTAAAGAAATTGGGATTTTAAATCGAATAAAACATAATTTCTTGATTTTTATTGTTAATTTTAACATGTCATATATGACGTGTATGTAGGAGCAGGTTTAGTTACGAACCTAACTTTTTGTTGTGACCCCGGGGAAAAAAATGAGAGAACATCATGTGTCGTGGACATTCGCAAGAAGTTCATCGTGAAGGTTGCAACATTCGTCATGAATGCTGAGAAAAATCTGCATTCACACTGCAACGGAGTTAGTTATATAGGAGGCCTAGATTGTCTAAACGTCCTAACAGAATACTTTATAGAACTTAAATTTATAGGACCCAACCAAAAAATGACGAATCTAAAAGCGTTACAACAGGTTTATTGGACGTTTTTAGGCGTTTTAACAAGTTTTTTTTAGAATACATTTAAAAATAAATGCCCTATTAGCTATTTTATATGACAATTTTGAGAAGTGTCCTATAAAGTATAAACTCCTCTTTTTATAGAGACTTATGTTTGTAGGACAATTTTTCCAATAGTGTCGTATAAAAACAGTTAATACGACACTTTATTTTAAAATCGTCCTAAAAACTTGTTAAAACACCTAAAAACGTTTATATAAACTTATTGTAACACTTTTATATAAGATAGTTTTTTGTTTGTTCCTATAAATTTAAGTCTTTTTTTTCAGACGTTTTTACATCTTAGACGTCCTATAAAATCAATATTGTTGTAGTGTCATTATTCATGATGAATGGAACAAGCGAGGACACATGTCGTATTCTCGTTTGTCCTATACCATCCACCTTTTTATCAATGGTTGATACGAATTGGAGGGAATTTTGAATTTGAAATAATGAAAAATCATGGAAAGAGCAGTTTTGAAAGACATTTTAAATATTTTAAATATGAATATTAATCAATAATTAGATGATTATCTATTTTTTATTATAAATATTCTGTGATTATCTCCTCCAACCTTAAAATATCAGCTTCACTACTAAACCAAACAGAATCGCCCTCTATATCAAATAACACGCAGCTCATTTTGATTTCACAGATTTATTAGTCTCTAACATCTCCCAACTGATAAAAATCCCGTTTGTGATGTTTCACATATGAAATGTTAGTATGCATCGTTTTTTAAAGTTAATGTATTGTTTAGTAAGTGATACAACACTCGTATGAAACTAGGGTAACAAAAATTGTTATGGTTTCATATGAGAATCAGTAATTGGTTTCGTTTCATACGAGAAACAAAATGGTCACATATGAAAACATGTGACGCGTTGTTTTGTAAGTGAAATAACACTGGTATGAAACTAGGGTAACAAAAACAGTTATTGTTTCATATGTAAACGAGCAATTGGTTTGGTTTTATATGAGAAACAAAACGATTACAATGAAGATGGTTGGAGAGAATGTGACGAAATAACTTGATGAGATTTTTAAGGAAGATAAGTAACCCTAAAATATGAATCCATTGAAAAGACAAAAATGCCCTTGTGTGTAGGGTTTATAACCTTTGGAGGGTTTGTCAAATAAAAAGAGGACTATATATGATTATCTGTGTGTGCACGCATGACTGTAGATTCAAACGAGTTATTTTACGAAAACGTGAGAACACCCTTATCACATGTGATCATAATACACTGTAGTAAAGAGTGTTCTCGTTTGAATTTTTATATACATATGTGTGTGTATATGTGTGAGAGAGAGTGAGTGTGTGTGTGTGTGAGAGAGAGAGAGAGGGGGGGGATAAGTATGAGGAAATGGTATGATTAAGAAATGGGTTAGGGTCCTTATGGAATTATATGAACATGTGCAACATATATTCTCCACTACAAAAAGGAGAAAGGCATGTGAATGGTCGTGAGCCCACAAGTTTTATTTCTAGTGGTCAAATCTTTGTTCTCAAGCTTGGTCAAATCTTTAATTGGATGTCACCTATTATTATTAATATATATATATATATATATATATATATATATAGGTCCAAGAGAGAACTGATTAGTTTGTGGTAACTGTGAGATCCAATCTCAACCACAAATCAATTGATAAATTAGAAAATTAATAATTATGGTAATTTGAGTTAAAATTATAATTAGAGGGTTTTTTAGGTATTTTTAAAAAACTCATCTCTCCTCTCTCCGACCTCCAATCTCCGGTCTCCGGTGAACATTAATCCGGCAGGTACCAAGTAATCACAAAGATACACAATGTGATACCCATTATAATATACTGTGATACCATTGTGATACCAACTATGATACCAACTCAAACCTTAAAAACAAAGATACACAATGTGATACCCATTGTGATATACTGTGATACCGATTTCACCGGAGGCCGAAGATTGGAGGTCGAAGAGATGAGAGAGGAGAGATGAGTTTTTAAAAAAAATACCTAATATGCCCTCTAATTATAATTTTAACTTAAATTACCATAATTATTAATTTCCTAATTTATCTGTGATTTGTGGTTGAAATTGGACCTCATAGTTACCACAAACTAATCAGTTCTCATTTGATTAGGCCCCTATATATATACTAGAAGTGTACTCGCACAATGCAGCGAGATATATCTCGATTTTAATGTTTCTGTTTTTTGTCTCGGTCGATATTAAAATACGGTTTTATGTGGTTTTGATAAAACGATAATGTTTTTATGTTTTGAATAAAATATAAATATGAAAATATCATAAAAAATTGAAAAAAAATATTGATATTAGTGCAAACTAACTATTAATTTTTTTTATTTTTCTGTATTTCTGTAATTCATTTTTTATTTTTAGTTTAATAATATAATATTTTTATAAAGATAATAATTAAGTATTTTGTTGGAAGTCCATTATTATCCTAATTTTATTTTAGATTTTTTATATTAAAAATAAGATATTTATCCTTTATTTGATTATGTTTATCTACAGTTAGTTACACGAAATCAAACATAACGCTTTACCAAGTTGTACTTGCACACAATTTAGTTGTACTATTGAAATTTAAGTAATATGCATCAATAAACAGTACTTCATGCATAAAAAATTGTWTCTAAGAGTTTTTGTCAAATGTTTTATAATATAGTATATATATATATATATAAATGCTTTTTTAACTCTTAATTATATCTGATTTTGTGTTGATTAATAAACTAATAAAATTGGAATTTGTTTTATCAAGTATCTGAACTATGGATATCAAGGGTGATGCCCGATTGGTTTGAGTTTGGATCTCAAAGATCAAAAGTGTTTGGAGGTACCAGGTTTGAATCTAAGGAAGGATAAGAATATCTTGTAGCCACAGAGGTTCAAATGCGGTGAATCTTAACTACCCGCGAAACGGATGATCGTCCTGGGATTAGTTGGTTTGCATAGCAGGTTGGATATCCAGGTTAATCAATATATATATATATATATATATATATATAGAGAGAGAGAGAGAGGGAGGATTTACTTTCCAAACCACGTTATTTGTACAAACCATACAAACCTCATTTAACCAATCATAATTTTACATTTTATTCATTTTTTTGTAATTATGAGAGATTGATTAATCATTTTTATTGTGGATGGTGTGAATCATGGATATTATCATCTTCATTATTAGAGAAATACATGAAACAATTTCATTAAAATTTCATAAGTATTATATGAAACAATTTTATAACTATATATGAAACACCTTTGTAAAAAAATATATATGAAACAATTTTATAACTACATATGAAACAACTTTATCAAAAAAAAGTATTATATGAAATAATTTCACAAAATTAAATGAAAAAATTTCATAAGATTAAACAATGAAATTGACGGATAAAAGTGGTTTCCACGGTTTGTAAAAATATAGATGGTTTGCATTTGATCGCTCATAAATATACGATTATTATAAAAGAGTTAAAAAATAAATAAAATTAAAATAATGTTAGTAACATCCGTCCCTATATATACGTTAGTTAGGGTAGGGGCAGGGGCAGGGGCAGGGGCAGGGGTTGATTGGTGGGGGGCAGTTTTTGCCCATAAAATAATCAGGCTTGTTAATGGTGTTTAAATTTTGATTAATTACTTGTTAAATAAAATTCAAAATATTTATGTCATCACATGTTACCAAATATAGGGAGGATCAAACAAACAAAAAAAACCGATCAAACTAAGATGACACAAGAATGGCTATATAACATACTGATTTTGAACTGAAACTACGTAACACGATTAACGCAAAGCTGTGTGAGCGACTTCGCCCATGACGTCCCAGGTTGCAACCAAGGTTGCGTGTAATCATATGTGATTTTACACATGAATTTACTGTAAAATCACATGTGATTTGGTCGTTCTTGTGTTCTCTTATTTGGTTCTTGTTTTTGTTCGAATCCAACTCTTAGTGTATATATATATATATATATATATATATATATACACACGTAATTTTAGTGTAAAATCACATGTGATTCAATTATTTTCTTATTCTATTTTTTGACTATTGTTCTCGTACGAAACTGACACTTTCTCTCTCTCTCTCTATATATATATATATATATATATATATAGTATTGGTATTTAATCTGTAAAATACGAATACGTTATTATGTAATCTGATGTATTTATGTAGGTACAGAAATTTTATACGTCTCCGAGTATATACATACTGTATTAAGATTAATCTATGAAAGAGCTGAATGATTAATGAATTTAATAATAAAACATGCGTGTAGCTTTTGGATGGGAGAATAGACATAGAAGCTCCCTAAAGATTTGTGGGTGTTAGAATACATAAAGTGGAGAGATATGCTCCAAGATTCATATCTCCCACCTTTTAACTTTTATTGGCAATCTTTCATCAAAATTATATCATCTTACACCTGTAAAATACAGTCATATATGGAAAAATACTGTATAAACACTACGTTTTCACACATGTTTTATATGTGAAACAACATATGAAAACTGTTCTGTAAGTTTGTACTGTTTATGACGTATGTAAATGATTATGTGTTTAATTCTTTTCTCTACCTGTATGTTGTTTCAAGTCAAGTGTATTGCCTTGCCAGGAAACACTGTTGATTAATTCTAATCATCGTGATCCAAAATTGTGTGTTTATCTGTCATCAACATCAAAATCTTTGTCGGTAATGACTACTGCAAATAGACAAGAGGGTTTCTGTTCTTGTGTGTGTGTCGGTCTTGATGTGGGTAGGAACCCCACTTATAAAGCAAGTATCTGATCGTGAAGTTTGGCCTTGATCAATTATCTACGTTTTCGTATATTGATTTCAATAGTTTTCGAATTTGCTTAAACATGTCTTCTCAGGCTCGATGTTGAAATATTTCACCATTAACTACAATATTTTTTTTTTTTTTTGTGCAACTATTATGTGTATGCACTATAAATAGAACAAATTGTATGAAAAAATAATGTACTTTAACGTGATTCCTATTTTGAGGTAATTTAGTTTCAAAACTTTCATTTTGATACATAAGATGTAAAGTTTTAAACATTTAAGTACCCAGGTAACCGGTTGAAGTATTAACCAGTTACTATGCAGATGTGGCGATTGATGGGATAAAATTGAATTTAATAGCAATTAATAATGAGTTAGATATCACATCAGCATGCAGTGGCGGACTTACTGTGTAAAGAGTGGGGAAAGGGCCCCCATTAAAATATAAAGAGAAAGAATTTTCCTAGGTTAAAAATTATCTTTTTTACTTTCTACGATGGTTCTCTTCAGTAATTTCTTGTTAAGGCCCCCACCAACTAAAGAAAGTATCTCGAAATCAACCAAAAAACTAAAAAATTCTCTCGAATCGATAAAAAAATACCTTAAAAATCCCTCGAAATAATTCAAAAATCTCTTGGGATGGTGGAATTAGGCTAAAAACACATCGGACGACTTTGTGGGCGTTTAAGCTACCTTAAAGGTGCCCCCACTAGACCAAAATCCTGGATTCGCCACTGTCAGTATGGTAACCGGTTAATGTTTCAATCGGTTACCCGGGTACTTAAATGTTTAAAACTTTACATCTTTAGGTACCAAAATGAAAGTTTTAAAAGTACATTACCCAAAATATAAATCAAGTTAAAATACGTTACATTTTCATACAATTTACAATTTCTTAAAATAGATATCAAATATAACACAACATATACAGGAATGGAGGGATATTGCCTCCAACCTACTTCAAATGTGGCTGTTAAAATAGCACTGCCTTATTTGACCTCCAAATATGAAGGTCAAAAAACATGGTTTTTATATCTAAATATTACCTTATTTTTTTTTAATTAGAGAGAGAGAGAGTCAGGTTAGAGGAAAATTGATAAAAAAAATTAAAAATTAAAAAACACCTTAATAATCATTCATCTGTACAATATGCATATGTTTACACTAGTAATTGAAGATTTTTTTTAGTTTCTATACATGTGTGTATGTTATGTATATGTGCATATCTAACAAAATACTTGTACGCACATGTGCATATTATATGAATGAATTGTTATTAGAGTGTTTTCTAGTTTTTCGTTTGTTTACGGTTTCCCTAAACCTGATTATATATATATATATAGAGAGAGAGAGAGAGAGAGAGTGTGTGTGTGTGTGTGTGTTCAAACGAGAACGTTAACTATTTAAGAAACAAAAAAAAATCGTTAATGTACGAAACCACATATGATTTTACATTAATGTCAAAAAAGTAGAAGCGGATGACTTTTGAACTTGTATGATTTTGTACGTAAATATATATATATATATATATAGAGAGAGAGAGAGAGAGAGTTTATTTCAAATACAACCTGTTGCATTTGTACAATCAATGCAACCCAATAAATTAAGATATTTATGGAAATGATGAGAGTTCATTTATTATGATTTGAATATTTATGGAAGCTGAATATGATTCGTTAATTATGATCAATACTTTATATTAGGAAACAATCAAAACTTCTATGAAATCACATATTAATCAAATGAAATGGACGGTTGAAATTGGGTTGTATTGGTTGCACAAATGTCATGGGTTGTATAATAACCAACCTATATGTGTGTGTGTGTGTGTGTGTGAATCATATATAATTTTGTATATTAACGATCTTTTTCTTGTTTTCTTAAAGAGTTAGCGTTCTCGTTTGAACATGTCTTATATATATACTAGAAGAGTACTCGCACAATGCAGCGAGATACATTTCAATCTTAATATTTCATTTTATTCTGTCCCTGTCAATGTTATAATGTGGTTTTGAAAAAAACGATAATGTTTTTATTTTTTAATAAAATATAAATATGAAGGTATCATAAGATTTTGAAAAGAATATATCCATATTAGTATCAAAATTAACTATTTAAAAAGTTATTGTATTCTTGTGTAATTTCTTTAATTCAATTTTTTTATTATAATTTAATTTAAGTTTAATAACAAAGTAATTTATTTTTTATTTGATAATATAATGTTTTATAAAGATAATAATTAAGTATTCTATAAAACTCAATGATTATCCTGATTATATTTTAGATTTTATATTTAAAATGAAATGTTTATTTGCAATTAATTATGTTTATCTGCAGTTAGTTATGCGAATTCAAACATGGAGCTTTAATAAATTGTACTTACGCATAATTTACTTGTAATCTTGAATTTTAAGTAATATGCATCAATAACAGTATTTCATGTAAAAATTGGTTTTTAAGAGTTTTTTTCAAATGTTTTATGATATAGTATAGGACTTGGGATCATGTGAGACCAAGGGTTTTTCGTGAGACTCGTAAGACCAATTCTCAACCATTGGATTAGATCTACAATATGAACATTCATAATCACAAAATTGCCACGAGACCGTACAACTTTAGACCATTAGATCATTAACTTATAAAGTTGATCAATGAACATAAATCGGACTTACGAACGCTACCAAACGCTAACTAAATTTGCACATTTATACCAAACAAACCAACTTCAATATTAAGGAAAAAAGAACAGCCCAATCTATGGGGACCCAAGAACAAACATGTCCACATGAGAAATCCATCAAGTCCCCTTTTCAAGATACCAAAACCTAAACACGCCCACTTACCAAATCTTTCAAGACCCAATATTCAATACCCCAATCAGTGGGAACACTTGATTGGTTAAAAATACCAGAAGGTTTCAGGTTCAAATGCAAGGAGGAATAAAAATCCCCTTGTAGTCCTGAGGTTCAAATGCAGTAACTTCAGGCTATCTGCAAAGTAGATGGTCCCCTGGGATTATAACGGACTGGATATCCAGGTTAATCAAAAAAATATTATAATAATACCAAGCTTTATACCATCTCTAAAATGGCAAAGGAAGATCAATACATCCATTTGTTCATTGTGTTACAATAAGTAACAAGATCTCCATATCAAAACTAGAAATATCATATACTAGCAGTAGCAGGCAAGCTATCCAAGTAAAATTCAACTTTCCATACACAAGGTTTCAGCAATAAAAATGCAAACATACTCGATTCCGATACCCTAAAAACGATGAATCCAAGAAAGACACAATGTTGTTTCGCAATTCCTACAAACCATATATGATGAGCACACACCATATCTATGCTTCCATTTACACACCTCCAGCATCAAAAATTAACGATACAACCCCCCACCTATTTGCCTTCCTTTCTTTCTAGTGTGATTTCCAACACCAATACCAACAGCAGTTGAGCAGACCATGTATTGCGTACCGCACTTGGTTGTACCATGACAACCGTAAAGTAAAGCTTATTTATCAATCAGACCATCAATCCGTTTTTGTGTTTTGTTGGTTTCTAAAGAGGGTCGATTGATCCACTTTTGAGCCTCTCCATTCGTGCTTGAAGCCCCGAGAGTGCCTTTTCGTCCATGGGAAGGACCCCACTGTGAACCACTGGATTCGGATTACTTTCTTGCTCTGTAGACTCGTGATGCTCGCTACCATTCATCATTGCTCGGTTTCCAGGTTCACCAGAAGCCAACTGGATGCTCTTCATCCTCTCTCTTATTGCATCTAGAGTCCCACTACTAACTGCAGATCATCAGTAAATACATCAAATGTAAAAAACTTCACACAATAATCCATAATCTATTTACTAAAATTCATGATGTATAGTGTCATTAACACATAAGCCGGTTCCATCAATGGTGTCGATCTTCTATTTTCGACGATAAACTTTTTATATCCTAAATTAGAATTGATATATTTAAACATTAAAAACCACCTTTACAAACCTGTTAACATTTTTTGCCAACAAGACACTTTATAATGACACATTCAATAGGTAAAGATTTTGGAATCATAAAGGTGTGTTTGGTACACTGGACAGGACAGAACAAGGATCACTGTTCCACATTCGACAGGACTTTTATGTGAAACAAACCTATATTTTATTATTATAACCTCAAAATAAAACCTAATTCTCTTTTAAAACATCAAATACACCTCCCTCTTTACATTTTATTCATTCTTTAATTTTTATTTATGCTACTTTACTGTCCTCAAAATATTATATTTATATAATTGTTATATTTTGGTTAATTTATGTAATTTAGTAAATATTAATAATATATATATATATATATAAAAGGTATAAAATAAAAATAGGGAACTTCGTGAACTTTTTATTTTGGTGTCATTTTAATCGTTTTAGTCATATATATATATAATTTATCTGTTATGCCCTATCCATTTCTATCATAACAAACACTGAACAGTTGTTCTCTCCTGTCTTGTCTTGTCTGGATACCAAACACACCCTAAAGAACCACTAACTCAATATGCAAAGGGCATGTAGCCCACAATTTAGTTGTGCATCAGTTTTGATTACTTAAAGTTTACCGAAATTTTTGGACATTTAACCTATAAAGATTGCAATTTTTGGACATTTATCCTATAAAGATAGCAATGTAAAGAACATAATACAAAAATAGTGAGTTAAACGGAGACAAACCTCCTGATGGGAATCTGTCATTCCTCTGGTCTCCTACTTGCTGCCTATAATCTGATTGAACAGCCATTGGACCTCTTGAAGCCATAACATTCTCCGTCCTGTCATCTTCAGCATATGACGGTGGTAAACTGAAATTTGTGGGCTCCGCTTTAGTATTAACGGATTTTTCGTCATTTAAAGAATTTGTATGTACAGGTGAAAGAGGTGCAAATTTCGGGGATGAAAGGTTCAATGCAGATGGTGGAGGTGTTGGCATAGGCACACTGGATGGAGTTCTTCCAGCTGCCGCGTTCTTTTCCATCTGGGTATACAAGATAACGATAATATTAGATCTGAGAAAATCCATCGATATCTTAAGTGATATTTATCCAAGATGAAGGCTAAGCAGACCTGAGCTAAACCATCTCTAATGTATGTTCGGAAAGCTTCACTTGCATTTTGAAGTTGAGAAAATATGTCAACCTGACAAAAAAGATTCAAACCTAAGATCTCATGATGGTGATGAATTAATCACAAACTAAAATGAAATGAAAACGAATATGTTACCTTTGGATACAACTGAGTTATTCGGTAGAGTTCATATAGACCAATACTGCATGTTTGTTTGTCTCCAATTTTCTTGAATATTGCCGCCAGTTCTTGCTGTGAACACAATACAGATGAAGTTTAGAAGCAGAAAATCTAGGGGTGTTCAAAAAAACCGGAAAACCGAGCCGAACCGATAATTGAAAATTCCAAAAATTAAAAAAAAACGAAAAAACTGGGTATCCACGGGTCAGTTACGGCTTTGAATTTTAGGTACCTGCGGGTACCCGAACTGGACCAGATATAACGTATATATAATATTCGATATTAAATATTTATATTATTACATATACATTTATTAACCCAAAGTTAAATGAGTAAAGTCTTTTACATTTTGATGTCAAGCATTACAGTGGTATTTAGTCATGAAGAGCCAACATTAACCAAAAAATTGATGTTTTAAAACAATTAAACTTATTTTAATTTGTAGCACCTTAATTATTTTTATTTATTTGTTGTGTAATTGTTTTAAATGCTATATTCAGTAAATCAGTACCATTTTTATATTGTAAATGATATTTTTTGTAAATCTGGTTAACCATGAACCAAACCGCAGGTAACCGCCTTATTTCAGTTCAACCTACGGTTCGGTTTCGGTCCGGGTAGCCAGGTATCTGCCTCATACGGTTCGGTTCACATTTTCCCTACCAACCGAGCTGAACTGAACCATGAACACCCCTAAGAAAATCAAACGTGGTCTACAATAAACGGGACGAAACGTTATAGAGGTCAAACAACAAACCAAAAGGAACACACCTTCAATTGGGCATCTGCAGAATGTGAAGCAGGCATTGGATTATTGGCCATCGAATCACCCCAATGTGTTTGGCCAACCGGCCCAGTTGGCGTCAACATTCTTGCAGCAGCCAATGTCTAACATTTGTACAAAAAACGGAATAAATACAAGTGTTTTACGACACATTTCATGGTCGATCATATGATATCAAACAAAATACCTGAAGATTAAGATCGATGTAGGCAAGTATTATAGGTTGGGGTTCCATATCTATCGGAACCATAGAAAGATGACCTTTTATTGCGGTCCCACGAAGCTTGACAAGCTCATGTAAGACGGTTTTGACCATGCGCAAAGGCTTGTCATCGGCTCCAGCTCTATAAGTGTTTCAAAATATTGACGGAAAAAAAGGAAAAACGTTCAGTAAGTTGGCATTTAGAGTTGCAGCCTCCAAGATATCTCATAAGTACAATACATACCTCCTCCTGATTTCTTCCATCCCGAGTTCTTGCAGATATACATGGATGCTTTGGAGAATGCGATCAAGGTCAACCTCATATATGGTGCTTTGAAGGACCTGCATAAAGACATGAGTTCGAGTGTGTGTTTAAAACTGCAAATCTCTCAAATATATAGAAACAAGAGATATTTTAAGTTGGATAAAAGAGCTACTGACCTTTGTAAGTTTGATCAAGCATTTCACAACCAAATCTGAAAACTTCATATTTCTTGTAGCAAAAGACTCGTTTGATGGCGGAGACGGCCATCTAGACGGGTCGAGTGGTTTTAGGAGATTGATCAGTACCACAAATGACGATGTTCGCTCTGCATTATCCTGCATTTACAAACAAGTCAATACAATAACGAACACAAATGAAAAAAATACATACATGAGTTTAAGTGGAAAACTTCACCAATATCTTAAGCATTAAAACATTTAACGCTTTCAGAAGCTGACTGCCATCATCCATCCTTGGAACCCTTTCATCTAAAAGCCAAAGCAAAAGCTCTGTAATGAGATTATCAAGTGTTCTCTCATTGACAGCATGAGCAAGTCGTTTGTTCTGAAATGTCTGCAAAAGGAAGGCACAATCTTGCAACGTAAGGGCATGTTTGTCAGCAGATTAATGGGCTTAATGGGACTCATAGCTTATCCAGTCAGCTATACATGACTGTTTGGTAGAGCCTTAATTATATAGAAAGTGGCTTATTGAGTAAGCTTCTAAGTGAGCTTTATGTAGAAAGCAAAGTTCTTCTCTAAACCTTCCCCTCCCAATTATAAAAAATGTTCCTTCCATGTATGAAAAAACCCTCACAAACATAAACCTTCTCAATCTATACAGACAGATTAATCCACACAGACAACTTTATCCAAACAGGACTTCATGGAAACTAACCAAACAGCCCCTTAGTGTAGAAGAGTATGCAAAATTACCTGCATGAGTGTGTTGAGAACATATTTACAAGACCTTGAAGATGCGCCTGTCAAGCTGAAGTCAAAGGTCTTCGCAACCTGGTAAATTAAAAAAAAGACAAATGTGAAAGGAAATATCAGAAAACACAAATTTCAAATGAATTGCAACAATCCCGTTCTAGAGACATTATGGAAGAGAAGAAAACAAATTACCTTAGTTGCTAAACAAGAAACAAGTTTGTCAGCATCTTTGACTAGATCATCCATTAAACTGCCCTCGGGATCGTTTGTTGCAGCTGCCAATTCATGGCACACAACTTTCATACCTTCAACAGACTGCAAGAATAAATGCAATTAGATTTGGTTGCAACAAGTAACCAAAGCAACCAAAATAAGGGGGGGAAATTAATTGCAGCCAAAAAGACGAGACGGGTTGTGTCTTCAAAACTAAGATGTAAAGAAGATGAATCCACACCTGCTCAGGAGAGCCATATGTAATGATATCTAGAGCTTCATTCCAATCTGTGGGGCCAATTGCACCTCCAGGTGGGCGGGCAAATGCAAGTCTTTCCATTTGAGGCTCTGGGGGGGCATACATTTCCCTAAAACACAAACCATGTAGCTTACACATATCAGAAAAAACAATTATGTAACCAAATGATGCAGCTTTTCGCAACAATAAGGAATGCAGACAAAAGTCTGATTACTAGTGGAAAAAGAAAAAGTACAACAAAAAAAAAAAAAGACAGAAGGACCTTATTACCTGCTAAATGCTGGTCCAGACATGGATCGTGAAACTTCACCACTTTGCTCAGCAACATCAGATCTGTACAACAATAAATAAATTTTGGTACAAGTGGTAATCAAAAAATATATTACGAGAGAACAATAACAGTATAGCATATTTTATTGTTGCATCAAGTCTTGCAATATGCTGAAATAGCTACTCAGACCTATTAATGTCCATATGGAAGAACTAATCAGGAGTATTGAGAGAAAGAATTCAAATAGACTTCATAAACTAATGAAGGAAGAAGCACAGAAGAGCATGGCAAAACTAAATGATTAAGCTGAAGTCCAGAAAGTGGATGTTTACCCATTTTCTCTCACAGAACGCCTTAAAGCAGCTCTTGCTTCACCTGGCTTCCCCTCCTTTCTTTTTTCCATTTCCCGGGTCTAGGAAAAATAATAAAATAAAAATAGGGTGACAGTTATATACCAAACGACAATGAAAAAATAGCATTGTTTCTGTCCCACAAGAATCGCAATCATTCCTCATCACATTTATTAAGAAGGCGATTAACTTTTTGCTTACTTCCCGAGTAATGTTCAAAAGTGATAGAACTGACCGCCCCCCTTCCCAAACAAAAAAGGGATCTGTCTTCGTGAGTAAACGGATAGGGCAGATATGCTTTTTGAGTTAAAGAACATTTCCCAAAATAAAGTTGCAATTCTTGCGGAATTGTAAACAGGAAAAAGAATATACCTTCCACTTGAATCTATCATCTAGCATGCTTCTTTGTGCTTCAGTCAGCTTCCCAACGTATCTCCAGATGTCATCACCTTACATTAATTTTTAATCAGACAATCAGCAATGAAGAAGGGCAAGAAATTTCCAACAAAGGTTTATATTATTCCTGTCTAATATGCATATTACATATTGCTGTTCAAATTTCAATTAAAATAACATTTTCATTTATTAAGATTCAGACATGAAAGTAACCTTAAATATGAGAGAAGATTAACCAGATAACTCACCAAAAATCTTATAACCAGTGGCTAGACAATTTAAAGCTGCCTTTCTAAGTTCACCATCTCGTTCTGCAGTTAAGCTTGCAACAATTTGCAAGGATTTTAGCTGTCCGCTTATCTGCACAGTGGTGAAAGGTATGAGCAACCTTCAACTATAAGATGAAGCATGAAGTGTAGATGATTACATACCTCTGAGCCATGATTATCAAGCAAAAACTCAACAAGATCGACACACTCAATTCTCGTCCTGTTATTTCTAGAACGCAGACCTTCCAAAATATAAGGGAAAGTTTTCGCAGCCGAATAACTATGTATGATCTGCTTCATTAGTTCCCGCAGTTTCTCTCGCAGCTTCTCAATGTTATGACCAGTCTGCACAAAAGTTCAATAATGGAGTCGATATTAAACTTCTGTCTGGTAATTGTTTATAGCACATCACTAACAAATAGAGAGAACCCGCGTCTATTTCAGACGGCATGATGAAGTTACTAAAATTTCACTTCAAGTATAATCTTCGAAAATGGAACTGAGATCAAGTTAACATTTAAAAGCATGAGGTCCCTACAATGAATACACTTGCTCATAAAAAAATAAACAATCCACTAGAATATATATTTGGGTCGGAATAACCTTCTCAACCAAACAAGGAAGAAAGATGGAAGCTTCAGATTCGTTCAGAGTATAGTTCTCATTCGTTAATGTGTCAAAGAGCTCTGGGAGGAACTCCAACACCTATTTAACATATTTCACAAAGGTTACAAGTTATTAACAAATTAAAACCAAAGATAAACAATATAATGTAACTGATAAAACAAAGGAGTAATAGAAAATTCACCTTAAGTAGGCAAGATGTGTTGGATTCACAAAATCGCAAAACAAACCACTTTAACAGTATATCTAGAACTTCAATTATTTCCTTGGCTATAGATGGAAGTGCCTGGATAAGAGATAAATGAAATTAACTGTTGCCTCCAATACTCAATTTGAACTTATAAAACCATGAACATAAAGGATTGGGTTCCAGTGAGAATGGAAGTTATGGTGAGAAGGGTAAGAAGGGATCTCCACCCTTGGATCAATCCTAATTGAAGATCAACACTAATGAGATGCACCAAGATGCACCGGATCAATTCCCGTGGGAAGAGCAATTCATAAGGTGAGGGTGAGATTAAAAGTGATCAAAGGTCCAGATCCCTTCTTACGCTTCTCATATTAACGCTTATTCTCACACGATCCTTCATCTATAACATAAAGGGTACCTTCTGAAGCATCTCAATCCCATCAACTTGCTTTTTGAAGTCTGTGCTCAAAAGCCGCCTGTGCAAATCCTCCCTGAAGTACTTCATCAGATCATTCTGTTTCAAGACAAATAAATACATCATTACACTTTAAAAATCTAAAAAACAACCGACAGAATGTCATTCTACTAGCACGAAATATATAGCAACCTCCAGATCTTGAATCTGCTCCAAACGCAGCTCTTCGAATTTAAACCTACGAACCACAATTCTCTCTCTTTCATCCTACAAGTAAATAAAGTAATATGATCACTACAATATGCGTTGATCCTTTTTAATTTGCTAAACAACAAAAAATGTGTATGCAGATTAGAGAATACCTTATTAGAGTCCTTGAGATTTAGCAAAGCTTGTGATTGGATATTAATATCTTGAACAGACATTATAGATTCTGGTTTTGAGCCCTTGGTTGAAACCGCTCTCTTGAACACAGAATTGAAACAATAACTCAATATATATTTCATAATCAAAATGGACAAAGTATAGCAGCAACATCATACCGAAGATACAGGTCTGCTTCCATGCTTCGATCCATAACCATTAGACTTTCCGATCTTTGAGCTTGTTTTTGCTGTTTGCCCAGTTGTGACGGGTTTTGAGGTGTCATATACTTCTGGAGAAAATAAATTACATAAGCTCATCAACCTCAAGAAGAAAAAAAATCCAACACAAACTAACTACATTTTGTAAAATCCAAAAACCATCTGTGAATCACACCTGGAAATGCACCATGTGACTTCAACCGTTCAAGAACAATTGCCAAAGCAGGTCCTTGGATATCTCGCACATTCTTCATGACCTACAGTGAACGAGAACATCAGATCAGGAAGGTTAAGAAAAAATAGAATACGAAAATAAAATATGATGACAGTTCCCGCACCACTTCTGGTCCGCACACTCTCACAATTTCTCCGAAGCATGCTTCTGCTGCTTTACGAACATCTACCGACTTATCCTGATGACAAAGAGAAATTACTTAATCATGCTTAGTGATGTCTCCAGGACTGAAAATTGTAAATTGACAAATGCATATAGTATTTCTAATCATCAAATACCGTCATAGCAACAGCGACCGGTCTCAGCAAATGAATCGCATCAGGGAACTCTGTTAATCCTGTAAGTTGTCTGGACAACCAATCAAAAAGGTCCTTGCGTCCTTCCGCACCAAGTTTAGCATCAGTCAATGAAGCAGTAATATATGGTACCTAAAAGAGAACCAAGGGTCAAGGTAATAACACAAATATATATATATATATATAGAGAGAGAGAGAGAGAGGGAGGGAGGGAGGTTCGGGGGAAGCCCCACAAAAAAATGAAAATTTGAGAAACATCCTGGTAAACAATCATCTGGACAGTATGCACATGTGCATACAAGTAACTGAAGTTGTTTCTTAGTTTCTATGCACGTCTGCATGTAATGCACATGTGCATACCGGACAAATTGCTTACAAAATTACTTGTATGCATATGAGGACACTGTCCGGATGAATGGTTATCAAGGTGTTCCTCAGTTTTTCATTTTTTTGCGGTTTTCCCCTGAACCTAACCCTATATATATATATATATATATATATATATATATATATAATATATACACACATATATATATATCCTATATATATACACATATATATATCCTATATATATACATATATATATATATATATATATCCTATATATATACACAACGAATAACATAAAGATAAGAAAAATATAGAAGACACTGACCATCTTATCAAGGTGAGTAGCAGCAACCCATGAATCCAAAGTTGCCAATGTGCATTCTCTCATGTGCTTTTTATTGTCACCAAGGCATTTAATAACATCAGATAAGATTCCCTGCAAGAAACATCATGGCATATAAAACTCGTTGCTTTATAAAGACCAGGCATGTTTTATAAACTAAGGCAGAGAACAAACAAATAATAGATAGACAGTCATGTTCAGTGGACCTTGCTTGACTTCTCAACTGCAGCTCCCATAGCAGATGCAAGACCACTTATAGAGGACAAAGTTGCCATGATTAAATTTTTGTTGCTGTCATACAACCGACCTCTAAGAGCCCCAAACAATTCCACTGAAAAAGTGAAACAACATAGTGAAAAGGATGTAATAAGTTCCATTTCATGCATGTATATATATATATATATCTTGTTTCAACAAATCAATGCAAACTATTATTACCAGTTCCAGTAGGCTGGATACGTTTGTTAGCTTCTTCCACGATTTTATTTACTGCTTCAATAGATTCCAAACGAATCTGAATACATTCATCAACAATTTCAAGATGATTCAAGTATGAACTGGACAAATGGGGATATAATTTTATTTAATAACTAATAAATAAAAGCATCACCTTCCAATCAGAACTCTCCAATCCTTTCAGAAGGGTTGGTGTTATCTTTCCACTAATATCCTCACGTGGCAAGCTATCCAACCCACCACCAGAAGCAGATGATAAAGAATCTAATGCCTTGACGGTCTTCTTTGGCACAGCAGCTGCACCCTGCAGAAGATGATACTTGAATGATGAACACCCAAAATGCAGAAACAATCAGAATCTAGAGACAGATATACACAATCATACCTCGAAAGGATTTTTTTCGCATTCTGCCTCTACTGCACTAAGAAGGGCAGGCTTGACATCCGACAGGAATGCTTTGATGTCTGCAGACAAAAATACATCAGTGGCAGCAATCCACTAACAAAGTCATGCACACAACAGCGCTAAGAACCTACCAGGACCAACATATTTGTGTAATGCACCAATAAGTTTAATGGTCGCATTTCTAGTAGCAGCTGCACTTGATTGTAAACCAGTATCTTTGCAGAAATCAATTACATCCTGTGTCAGAAAACATAAGCATCAAGAACGGAAGACTCAAGTATAATAGAGTAGCTATTTTGTCACATAAACAAACAGCTGTGCTAGCAGAAAAAAAGTCAAAGATTGAAAAAACCTTCAATTTCAGGTGTGTGACACCAAAGTCTTCAACTGCAGAGACCATCCACAATAGGCCCTCACTAAGAACCTTAGGATTCTTGTGCTCTTTCATGATCTTGAACATCTATAAAAATCAAGATCTTCAATTTCAGCCCAATTACAACATTATTTAACTCAAAAACATTAATTAGGACATTTCACTACACTTACTCTTTCAAAAACAAAACCTGGGCCCACCGCCTCAGAGAAAGTGGTTAGACATTTCATTGCTTGAGCTCGGGTCTTGATATCAGCCACCCTTTCACAAATACCTGTCAGCATGTAAATATAACCTTCAGATGTAAAACAAACTTAGAAGGCCATGTTCTTTTATAAGAACTCTGATTTAGTGCATGTGGCAAAGTATTTATCGCAAACTATGATATCAAAATGTAAGCCACACTAGCCCCTGCTGATGAGAAATATTTCTCACACTTACGATTCTATGAATGATTTGACAATTTGAAAACCAAAACAATAGTTGGTGAGTTAAGTTGCTAAGGAACCACTGGTTATAAGAGATTTCACCAAGAAGATAGATTCCCCAACTTGAAACAGAAAAAGAGGTTGCCAACCCAGGAACCAGCACAAGTTTTAATTTTGGTGAGTGAACGAGAAGATGAAAAATATCGACTTAAAAATGATATATGTCAACATTTCAATTCAATAATTCCTTGAAAGTACATATGTGAATATGTTATTAAACATGGAGACTGCCTTATTTCAGAATAACAATAAAGAACTGCATTTACAAATTCCACTAGATGATGTGTTATTCACATTTTCGCAAAAAAAAAAAACGAACAAATTGCGCAGATACGGTTCTGGAGTCTCAAGAATTACAGTGTCCAACACCTAAAAATTTGATTGAGATTAGAGAGGAAAGCTAACCAGATGCAAGTAAACCACACGAACCAAATCCAGTAAATCCGATACATAGTAGGTTCTCAAGAGGCTTGTAAAAAGGTTTCAAGAAAATGATTTTGAGAAGAAAAAGAAATGTTCTGAAAGTTCGACAAAAGTTTGACAGAAAAGCAAGAGATATGAAATATAAAGAAAGAAATGGGGTTTAGAATAGTTGAAGAAAAAGTAGTAAAAAGAAATAACAAAGCATGCAGGGACATCTAAATGCATAAAAGAAGGTACAAAATCACTAAATTAACTAAAGATTGCTGACCATCCTAGGGCTTTGCAAATTTATCAAGAAAGCCATCTTTAAATATGAATTATAAGATAGATAATTGATAGTGGAATGCAAAAAGAAACAGAAATAACAAAAACTTAAGAAAGTTCACACAAGAAGTCCTTTTTACCTCCTATGCAAAGTACAACACATTTTTTAGGGAACTTTGATGCAGTAGAAGCTATATTACTGACAACTTCGATGACCTGTTGCTGGACCTGCAAATTTTAACCCAAAACAACATATCATCAACTTAGCTAAATCAGAAGAAACGGCAAGCAGTGCCATATTTCAGCCAAGCTCCAAGTACCTGAACGTTTTTCTCACTCCAACCAGGAACAGCACAGAGTAGACGGATTAAAATCTCAACTGATGGGTTAAGTTCTTGGAGTGCTTCAACTTGTTCTTTTAATGAGGTAATTGCTGCAGGAAGAGAACATAAGTATCACTAGTTGTGATTTGGACGGAAACATATTGGTGAATGTTACACCCATAGATAAACATGAAACACATTTAAACCAACTTTATCATAATTAGTAACAAGAAAAAAGTCTATTCCATACGCCACTATTTAGGACTAAACTGAAAGTATTTGCATAAAAATTAATTTATGTTTATATAACAATTGCTAATATAATCCTTGTAAGGGTACATACGCCAACATCTGAAGATTTTGCGACTTCACATCATAAACAATGTATTGTTTAGCTTCATCTTAATATGAAAGTTGATGTGATATTATTATTCACAGTCTAGTGTTCATCATTATCGCTATGCGTTTAAAGTGGCTAATCTATTACTCAGATGTACCACAAACAATGCTTATTTATAGCTCTATCAAAAATCACCTAATACAGCCGTGAAAAATCGTCAATCATGTTTTAGTAAATTCAGGACCTCTCTCCTGACAGTTCCTGTCAACATGCCTATCAACAGTAATATGGATTTCTGAAAATTTGAAGTTTGGTTTCAGATAGATATTTGTTATGCTAACATGCATCATCCTTGTTCCATTCTTATGTATCATAATTACGAAGAAGAAGAAAATTAGAACCTTCAAGTCGCTCTTTCCATACGGCACTCTTCAACTGAGAAATAGTATCTTCTTGAATGAGAGATCCTAATCTGCTTTCAATCTCTTCAAGGGTCATCTCAGTTGGCTGCACAAGCAACAAGCAAGTCGTGTGACGTTGATTAAGAAGAAGACATAATGTTAGTCCAGAACTTCGGAGAGTTGGTTTCCATTAAGAATAGTAGTTATCATGAGAAGGGTAAGAAGAGATCTCCACCCTTGGATCAATCCTAATTGAAAATCAATTGAAAATACTCTTCTAAGCTAATTCATGGGTTATTTTGGGACTTAATTTGAAGCATTAGATCAACACTGATAAAAAGTGATCAATGGTCCAAATCCCTTCTTACACTTCTCACCTTAACTCTATTCTCAAATGATCCTTCGGCGAACTTCAGAAGCATAAATATCATCTGTGTATAAATATCTATGGGTGTGTGTACTTGTGCAAATAATTTACCTCAACATCTTCAACTTCAACAGGTTTTTTGGTTTGACCCGGTCCATCTACTTTCTTGCCAGCACCTGTCTTAGCAGAAACCACCTTCTTTGAAGCAGCCTTGAAAAGGGTAAAGAAAATTAAAAACATGGGATCAGTGCCAATAAGATATTTCAAAGATTAAAGAAAAAAAAATGAAAGCCAGAGTATGGGTAAAACTCACAGCAGCTGGAACGGGTTTCTTCCCACTAAGCATGCTTGCTGCTGACCTTCTAACAGAGGCTCCATCAGAAGCCTGCAAGTGTATGTCATGAAATATATTCTTAAATACAGCATACTCTTATATGAGATATATTCTTATTATCAAGACAGCACGCATGTTTCTATGGCAGCTATATGACCAAAAACAACTTCAAACACTTCAATTAACTTCTTTTAATCTAGAAAATACACAGCTCACATCTGTAAAGTTTTCCAGTTCAATTACATGTCATAGAAACCATTCACTTGGAAAACCGATTATGCAACAGAAAGGGTGCAACCACAAGCTTTCTAAAAAAGGTGTGAAGAATTATGCAATTTCATACCTTAGACATAACGATAATGCAATATAGACAACAGAAAGAACAAATGTTGATCACTCTATGTATCAGGTTTATGACAATTCTCTACTAATAGGTTCCTGATGGTTACCAAGCAAATGAGTTTAAAACCAACACACTGAAGATGATGAATATAACACCCAAATCAAAAACAGCTCCTGGTATTTACCATTTACATCTAATCAAAATAGTCTCTCATAATTTGTAGTTTTAATATCTTCTGCAAACCGTCTATGAGTGTTCAGCACATTTGAACAAATAAACTCAAGCAGTGAACCCCAAGGGCAAAAAAAAGAACATGTTAATGTGAGTGTATTGCTAAATAGTATTAATAATGCATAATATTAAAGAAAAGACCAAACAAACACACCTCAACAAAAGATCCCGTTCCACCTGATGATGGGACAACTGCAAAAAGAAAGAAAGTGTCACTCTTCCATGTACATGAGTGACTAGTTTAAAATAAAAATAGAACACAAATCTATAAACCTGAGCCTGCTACAGTTGAAGCACCACCTCCAGAAACACCAATCATTTCTGAGAGCTTCTTTCGCCTGACATCATCAAGTTTCTCCAATGACTTCTCCAAAGGCCTCATGCCAACCGACTAGAAAAAGAAAATAGATAAGTCATACTCGTATTATTTGCACCAACCAGACAAAGAACTATTATTAGTAACCAAAAAGAATGGACGGTACCTTCGCAATTGCTGCCAAGACTGAAAATGCAGCATCCCTCACTTCAGGTGTCCCATCATTCAGACACTAAAAAAAACGAAACAGTTTTTAATAATTCATTGGTGTAACCTTAGCAGTGAAAGTTGAGAACAAACGTCAAGAATTCAAGATAGTGCCATCAGAAAGAAAATAAATAACACTGAATTTTGCACCATAATGTTAAGATAGCATGCCCAAAAGGGCAAAAATTAAAGACCTGAAAAAAATCTTGTGAGAGAACTTTTCTGAAATCCATAAGAATGGAGAACATGTATAAATAACCATTTATAAATTATTTTACTTGAATAGAAGCTTGCTATTTAAGAACTTCTAGTTATAAGCTCATCCAAAAAAGGAGAAGATAACAAATTTTCTCTTAAAAATTATAGCAAAATAATTGGTCAAAAATCTATCTCAGAACCGCACTCAATACACTAACCTCCATGCAAATTGGAACGTAGTCCTTGTGCACTTTAAGAAGGATGGCCTTGTTGCTCGATTCAATGCAATATGTTACCCAATTCAATGTCAATGAACGCACAAGTGGAACTTTATTTTTCACGGCTGCTTTAACATCTGTTGTAGAACCATTTCAGCCAATATTAGGACACTGATAGAATCAGCGATTAAGAACAAAAGCCATAGATACAATAGATTCCTACATTTTACAATAAAAGAACGACGAAATATACACAAATATAACTCTTACCAATAGAAATTAGAAACAGAAATAAGAATAAAATCACAGATTGCCAATTTGCAGACAGGGTGGTATGTCTTACGTACAACAACAGAACAAAGTCTTCATGACAGCAACAAAAACATTCATCTTAAACAAGTTAAGACAACAATGGCAGACTGCTTTATACACATAAACTTACAACAACGAGAAGTGGCAGATATGATTTGATCGAGCAGATTCTCCCCTTAAAAAATTCAAATTAATAAGCATAAAACCCTACCTTCAACAATATCAGCAAGAGTCACGCATCCAGCCTTGTGAATTGCTTGGAGAGTCTGACTAAGCGCTTCCGTCATAGTAGGCTTTTTCTCTTTTAGTTTTTCCTATAAGAAACAGAACTTGTTATGTAACAGATGCAGATATCCCATCACATTCTCAAATAAGTCCTTAGAACACTATATTTCATAATCAGATCCTGTCTAGTTGGTATATTATATATAACTAAAAAGTGTACTGGTTAGAGGACCAAAGCATATGTTGGCAAATATTACACATATAAGCATATCATTCCCGTGCCAAATTAAAAGAAACCCAACCACTTGACTGAACAATAAGTCACTGATCTCAACACAAGTTAGATGACACTACAAGTAGCATCTGAAAATGTAAAACAAGATATGATGTACACTTACAATTAAAACGGGAAGCAAGAAGCGTGAACTTGCAGAGAAATGAGTTCTTAAGCCCCGTGCAAGATTCCCAATGGCTTGAACTGCTTCTACTGCAACAGCAATATTTACGTCCGTAATAAGCTGCAAAGAGGAGCAATTGCAGAATGCAAGTAGTTAAAATCACTTCCCATAGAAGCAAAAAAACACGGATTTAGATGATTTCACATTTCTAAACACTTACGGTAAGGTGATACAAAGGATGAATCGCCTTCATTTTAAGTTTAGCCACTTAGGCTACCTAAACTTTGGTTGACTAGCAAACAACTAATGCACACAAGGTCTTGAATTCCAAACCACGTTAACAACTATATTTCATAAATTTCTGCTAAGAAGCACAATCCAATTTAACTATACAAGAGTCAAACAACTTTTTGCAGTACGCAACAGTGATACAAAACCTATATCAATGGACTTAATGACACCATGCCATATTAGTCAGAATAACCTTATAACCTGAAAATGAGCATGCAACAGGACATTGACAATGTCATGAAACAACACTGCAATGTACCAATAGGATGCTTACATACAGAAATGAAGTATAAACCAACAAATTTCAATTTTTAAGGTAAATTTTCTTGTCATTAAGATAATATGCCAGTCTTTAGTTTCTATTCCCAGCCTTCATGTCTTCAAAAAAAAAGCTCGGTATCGATGCACATGATACTAGGGGCTACAAGGAGGGCTTTCTCTGTCTTCCTAATAAACAGTCACAAAATAGCTCAGTCGAAAGATAGTTCATTTGAGGACCTTCTTTAGTGTACGGCATATTTCTGTAAAATCTCCAGGAGCAATCCTCTTTGTTGAAGCAAGCTTAGTCAATTCTGCAACAGCATCTTTCCGCTCAGACCACTTAGTAGCTTTCTGGAAAGAGAAAGTACTGTAAATATGCTAGCTGTACAAATGGGAATTGACAAAAGACAAAGCATGGGTACAAATTTTCATAAAACAGAGAGGAGCACTGACCACTCCGTTCCAAAACCCTGACTTCTCCAACGGTGTTAAGATATCAACAGGGTCAACGAGTTCATATTCATCTATTTCCTGTGGAACTGGCACACAATTTTATATCAGAAGAGAATACAAGCATAAATGAAAATACAAATCAAGCATACAGGTCATGATCTTAGTATATACTTCATCCATACATAGAAACTGTCTTCTCTATGTGTTCCCATCAAAATGTCCAGCTCCAAGAATTGAGCCTCGTAAATGTGGTTTTACCACCATTACCTTTTGCAACATGTACTAAAAACTAGCCTCAAGAGTCATCATGTATTTCTCATCATTGTTCCTTGCGTTACTCTTAGAAATTCATCCACTATGTAACTTACACATTGACCATTTATACATGTTTTAAACCCTTCTCCATTAATACTTTGTAATGAAATGAATTAATATTTTCATGATTTCATCAAGGAAAACATGGAAGAGATTGTTTAAGCTGAAGGAGGAGCTCCCAGATATCTGTGCCAAAAACTCGTGAAATACGGGGTAGATGTAGTTTCTATAGAAATATTGCAAGTAGCCATAGCATTTTTCACGCAGAATCCAGTTCAACTAGGGGCTATGCTGTTAAAATCGCGATATATCGGATATCGGACTCTGGAAAAATATCGGTGGTGAAATATCAGTCAAAATATCAGTTATATTTTGATGGAAAATCGGTCCGATATACCAATTTTCTATAAGACAAATGTTTGGGCTTTTTTATTACATGTTGGGCTTAGTTTTTTGGGCCTCTTTATTTGGTCAACCAGTCAACACATATATTAAGTCTCACGCTTCTTCTCTTCTCAGTTCTTCACAGTTCATGCTTCTTCTCTTCTCGGTTCTTTCACAGTTCACGCTTATTGTTTGCGATTAGCTCGTTTATGAACATTTTTCCTATTTTGTTTTGTGAGACTTGTTTATGGGAAACAATATTTTTGATTATTTATTCATTCGAATTTTTCGCCTATTTCTGAAGAGGGCTATATTGCTCCTTTTTTTATTTAGTAGTATTTACCTTACATAGGTTATTCATCAGCACTGGTTTAGCTTACGATGTGTTTGGAAGCCCTCGGCCAAAAATCTGTAGATCGAATTTGACTAACTGATTCATTAATTATCTGATTGCTGATTATAGAATATGATGTTTTAGTTTTTGAACTATATTTCTAAACTCTAATTAATGCATATGATATGTTTATGGATGCATACATATAATATATATATATATATATAATTCTAAGAAATATTATATTAACCGCTATTTTGGACCAATATATCTCCGATATATCATCGATATAACCGAAATATCGAATATCGGTCCTGACCGATATTTTGTATTTTGACCGCAGTAGCAGCATAGACTAGGGGCAAACTTCAACGCTCACTGCAGCACATATTTCTAGTCTATCCTAGACATTTCACCTCATTCAAAAGAATGACTAGCCAATGCGATTACACATCCATTATATATACGATAAAAAAATAACCAGAAGAGTGAAGAAATATAGCAATTCCTTTAAGTTGATCACATACCATCGGCAGCAGATTCTTCAGAAGGGCCAGAGCCCACAGCCTCAGCTGCAACTTCCTGTTCTGGTTCCTTATCTTGCTCGGATCTGGCAAAAATTGGAAAACATATTTATAACTATTATTGTCATCTTCATTAAAAATTAAATAAATTACTGATAAGAAAGCAAGTACAAGATGCAGAAACCAACAATACAAGTCTACTACATAAACAGTTGGAGGCTTACATGTTTAAAACAGCTGATGGTCAGAATTATATCAAAAATAAGGAATACATAAAAGACCTACTGAAGATGGTTTAACTTGTATACATGGTTTTAAAAAACGGTTGAGGTGTGCGCCTTGAGGAACGCCAAGAAAAGTTCTTGAGGCATCGCCTCTCACTCCTTGTTTGGGACGCACGCCCTGCAGAGTGGAGGCGGTGGATTTGGCTGTGAGGTGATAAGTGTGTGAGAGGCGTAAGCCTGTTTAAAGATGAGTTGAAGTGTTTTTATACATAGTGTGCAAGTCTTTATTAGTGGTAGTGTCAGACCAGATGGCGTATTCTCTCCCAGTCTCAGTTTCTGTATTTGTTGTTAGTGGTAGTGGCAGAAAAAAGTATCCCCCTTTGAAAAACATTATATATATTATGACTTACTTATCCGACTCCCTCACAGTCCCACCGGTGGTAGTGGCAGCTCAGCATAATATATATCTGTGTGTATATATAGTTCGGTGGTAATGGCAGCAGCTCAGCATAATATATATGTGTAATAGTCCGGTGGTAGTGGCAGCCTAGCATAGTGCATGATGGTGGTGCCAAGGTATGTCATATTCGCTCTTTCTCTCTCTCTCTTTCACAGGTCCACCAGTGATAGTGGCAACCCAACATGGTATATAAATATGTTGTATGATCACGCTGAAAGTAGTGGCAGCCTCTAGCAGAGTGTGTGTATATATAGTGCACGGTGGTAGTGTCAATATATATATATATATATATATATATTGTGTGTGTATATAGTGGTTATGTATTAACGTCTAGTGATTGTAATTTGTGTATATATAATAATTTGAATTTTATTTATTTTCCGCCTCGAGCTTACGCCTCAGACCGCCTTGAGGCTCACGCACCTAAGGGGAAAACGCCTTGAGGCTCGTTTCCATTCTTTAAAACCTTGCTTGTATATGTACGGGTCTGAAGAACTCTCATCCTCCCAGAATCACCACACTCCTATGCCATTAATAACCCTTCATAATTCTCTTAAATAGTCTGAATTTTCTGAAGTGATATTACTTGTCTTCTCTCCGTCCCATGAAAATTGCAAGGTTTGACTTGGCACAAAATTCACTAAATGCGTTCTGAATATTAGTCAAATGTATAATACTCTTTCAATAATGGCAAGAAGAAGTTTATAAACCAAAAACAATAGACTAAATAAATTGCAGTAATAAGAATCGGAAATCAATCTATGTAGCAGCCAGTTCTCGTGTAGTCTAACATCAGATCCATATAATAGGGAAAGGATATTGTGTTATGAGAATGCCAACTGAATAACAATTAACAAGTGGCACTTAGCTGCTCAAACCACAGCATATTAGCCAGGCGTTCCCAAAAGAAGACGAAAAATGAAGAATTACCCCATTCAGAAGCTAAACTCTGTGTTCATGTGTGCAATGATATTGACACAACAGATACAACAATACTAACAAAAAGAAAATCAAATATACTAACTTTGGGACGGTAATCAGTTTTCCACCCTACATCTCTGAAGATGTAATCAACAATCAATGAACTTAAAGAATCTTATTTATTATCTTTAGTTTACATATAAACGTGAACTCTATGTGCCTTTCTGGTGTAAGAAGAAACAAACCTTATTTTCCGAGTAGGCTTAGCAGTCCCAGTGACATTCGCGAGCTCAGCCTCCAGCTCTTTTTTCTTAGAAAAAGAAAAAAGGCAAATATTAGTCTTCTCAAAACTCAAACAATCAGTGGAAGCAATAATAATTTATCACCATACCATTGTATCCCGCATTTTCTCAAATAGTATCGATTTAACGGGTTCTCTCCCAATCCAACGACAGAGCTCAAGTGTTAGGCCTTTAGATGAAGCACGAACATTCTGATCTTGATGATCGAAGAGTTCCGGAAGCATCTTTAATATTCTCTTTGGTGGCACAATCTTTGAACCAAATTCACTGGTTATTGGAAAGAAGACCTCATATTATAAAAGGCAAATAGATAAGCGTAGATATCCAAGTACTAAAACCAAGTAACTCAATTGCAAACCTTAAGGCTTGAAACATGACATCAATGGCAGGAACAACAGCTTTAGCAACTTTGTTTTTTATTGCTTTCTCCATAGCATCCTATCAACAAACAATTTAATAAGAAAAATGACAACATTTACAAAACAATCACAGCTATATAAACAAAATGACACTAGAAAAACGATGCACATGGCAAACGAGTTTACCATCTAGAAAAAAAATAACATGGCAATCATGTACTAAAATACTCTCTTTGCATGATCAACATTGTAACATAGTGCAGAATTCATATGTCCCACGAAAAGAAGTTTCCATGATCACATAATCTGACACTACACATCCAAATTGTTATATTTACATTAATAAAACAAGCATATGGTCATTCAACATTCTCTGCAAAGTAAATTGTAACTATTCTCCCAAACTAAAGTTGTGAAAGTGGAAGGGCCACACGTATTAAACTCTTGTAAGATAAGCACCCCTTATTTGCAATCCATACGTTGATAAAAACTTCCTTCAAAATGGAATAAACCTTAAAAAAAAGGGTGTGAAATAAATATGCATACACACACACACACATATATATATATATATAAGAAAGGATATGATATATGCTAACCTTCTGGGAACTCTAAGATGCTATTATTGTAAAAAATAATACTCGAGATGACACTCAATCTCAATATAAAGCTTAATGTTGTAGAACATTACGATTTACAGCACAAAGTGTAGGTTCATTTAGCATTTGGCTAATAATTTCATGCTACAATCAAACATACTTTTAAAGATTCCAAAGCCAGAGTTAGCATTTTAATGGCAATCACAAAATATTTATGAGATTTATGCCATTCTCCATTCTGGTACCAACTATCTAATGCCTCCTGGGAGATGCGCTGCTCATTTAAAGAACACCCTTAGATAGACAAATTTCTCAATAGAACAGTTGATACTGCACGCTTTCTTGAAACTAGATGAACAGGTGAAAATCTAAAGAAATAGAGAATGTAGGTTTAACTGTTTAAGTTATGGTATTCATAAAAAGATATGACTACGAGCCGGCAGGTGTTATAATAGACAAGAGTCCAGAAAATAATGCAGATGAAATTAGAAGACTAGAAAATAGAACCATATCAACCACACTAGTGCTTGTGTATGTAGTTATGAATGCCATTAGTGCATATGTCCCTCATGAACTTGAGTGAATTTTGGGACAACATTAAATAAGTCATTTGAGGCATACAATTAGCAAGAAGCTCTCTGTACGAGGTGATCTTAATGGTCATGTGGTATAGATGATATGCATTTCAAAAAGTCATCAGGTTTGTACATATCATAACAAAATCAAGGAGAATAAATGTTACAGTTTGAAAAGTTAATGATTTGTTGGTTGTAACAACTTCCTTTAGAAAGTATCATTGTCACCTAACAACCTTTAGTAGTGGTCAAAAATCTAGTCACATAGACTTTGCCTTTACTAGGAAGGGTGTGGTATGGCATGCAGAAATTATAAATTCATGCCTCGGAAGTGTGTCATGACACAGCATGAAACTGAATTGGATGCAACAAGCTTTAGGAGTATTGTGTATGCATACCATTGCAGCTAAAAGGTAAGTTCTATAAGACAGAGGTAAGTCGTGCTATGATTTATGAAGGGGAATTCTCAATCACAACTATACAAACATGTGCACAAGATGCATATAGCAAAGATACAAGTGTTGAGATGGATGTGTAGCAATACACCAAGGGATAGTTAGAACTAGAGATATATAAAAGACGGTTGAAGTGGCAGTTGTAGAGAAGTTGAACCAGCGTCCTTTGAGGTGGTTCAATCATGTCCATTGTAGACCTTGGATCTAAATGTGCATGAGAGAAATGTGTAACATGGAGAGGTTGTTAGAAGAGGTATAGGTCAACCAAGATTAGCAGGGTGAAAGTAGTGAATTAGAAGAGCGGTTTATACTGAAAGAATCGGCCTCGTATAAGAATACATGGAATGATGCCCTTTCTATCCCATAACCCCTTGGGGTTCACTTTCTCACTTTTGTCAGATTGAACCTTCTACAATTTTATTGGTTTTACTTTTACCCTAGCCTAACTGGTTTAGGATAAAAAGTTTGTTCTTGTTTGATGCTATGCAGTCAAAATCATTTTACATTCTAATAAAGACAATTTATAAAGTATTTGTCATTATTAGACGTTTCCTGTTGTAATACTTTTATATCACACTTCCATAACAAATTCTTGCACAAAACTTGACCCACCGAAGAAGTTGTATTGAAATACAGAAGCAATAAAGTAGGCTTTCATCACTAATCGTTAGAGAGTAAAGCTATATCTAACGACTAACATGATGGCCAACCAGCAGCTCCTAAGCTAAACTTCAAATTCAAATATGCAATATCTCTACATCAAACATACCAGGAATACATCCACAGCCTCCAACTCCACCCAAAGCATAAACACCATTTGTGCCTTCTCCACCGTCTTCGGCCGCCCTGTAAGGCATTTTGCCACGATTGCATCGCAAATTTCCTTGGCAAACCTGCACCAATACATAAGATCATCTTCAAGCACAATGCATTTCAATATGCCCACACATTAGTTCAGAGTTAATAGTGCTTCATCCATTTTGCAATTAGAGTCTGCATTCTAAGTTCAGGAATGAAAAACCAATCTCTCTTTTTAAATGCAAAGTTGATACCAACTCTTTCTATTTGTTGTACCCCTTACCATGAACTAATGCGATCATCAAAAACTTGAAGAAAAACTAAATAAACTAATTGAAATTAAAGTTCAGATCTAGTCAGCTTGACTCTCTAAGGTATAGACTACATAATTTCAATTTAGTCATAGAACTTTCTGATAATGTTGTGTCAATTCATATCACTTAATGTGAGCTTAGCCCGTCTGATCCTCCAACAAAGAAATTTAGAAGAGGGAGAGCAACGCTAGGAAACACTAGTGGAAATGGTACACATATAGAATCAAAATGTAAGTTCTCACTCTGTCTTTAAAAAGGATGAGGCTAAACATCTAGAACGAACTCTTAACAAAAAAAAATAACGATTTTACACTTGATACAAACACAAACTAACGAAATGACTCTTCAAAGAAGAATTGGTAATTTAGAAACATCAATTTTATCTTGGTGGTAACCGTCAGGCACTCTTCCTTGGGAATACAATTAATCAAAATCACAAACAGAAACAAATTGGTAACCTTCCAGCATCAGCATCTGCAGCTTTTAAGTAGGCAATTAGAGCATCGAGAGCCTTATCTTGAACAGGCGCATTCGAATCAGAAACCGTCTTCTTGAAAAAATGTCCTGATCAAACCCCAGCAAAAAAATCAACAAAAAAACCAATATTCAACACACATTACACGGATCGAGGCTAAAAACAAACGAACTTAGATCTACAAGAACCAAAAAGTGGAAAAAAAAATTCACAAAAAGAAAAAACATATACACAAAAAACCCTAAAAAGGAAACGAAAGTGACTAACCGAATTCACGGATGCGAGGATCTTTAGGATCGGTAATAGAGTCGCAGAGGGCGGCAAGGTCAATGTTGGCATCGTTACGAACCTTCCAGTTCTTATGTAACAAGCGATCCTCCCATGGCAACTTCTTGGCCTCCTTCAACAACTTATCATCCTCCGACATTATTCAAACAAATATATATAAATATATACAGAAAAAGACGATGAAATCGAAGTCTGTAACTTGTTGGGTTTGTGGCAAGTGGGTGTGAGAAAGATGAAGAAACGTTTTGTTCCCCCAATTTTGAAAAAGAAGAAGGAGAGAAAGAGGGAGATTTGGGGGAATGGATGAAATTTTGAGTTTTTACGGCTTAATTTTGACGGAGATGGGAAAGGGATGATGACGGTGTGACCTGCCGTCCCTCGGGTCTAGATTTGGAAATCTCAACACAACATACCCCCACACTATCATTTCTTTTACCATTAAAACAAAAGAGTAAACTATTATCTTGGTTCTTTATGGCCATGTATGAAATTGGTCAATTTTTAGGTGTTTTCGGTATATGGGACAGTATAATTTTACTGTTAAAGATGTAAAATAGTATTAGACAAAGACTTCGGGGACGTTTGGTTCGTATTAATGGTGGTTGGCGGTGGTTCAGATCGATTATGGTCGGAAGTGTTTCAAGTTGGCGATGGTGATCGGCAGTAGTTCAGATCGATAGTGGTCGGTGATGGTTTAGATAGGCGGTGATCGATGGTGGTTCAGATTGGCGGTGGTTCAGGTCAAGGTGGTTCAGATCAATGGTGGTCGACGGTGGTTCAAGTTGGCAGTGGTTCAAGTCGGTGTTCGTCGAGTGGTGGTCGACATAGGTTGCAGTGGTTCAGATCAGCTGTGGTCAACAATGGTTCAGATCGGTGGTGGTCGGCAATAGTTCAAATCAAGTAGGGAAAATGGGGATACTTTTGTCCTTTTGAGAAAATAGGATTGAATTCCTTCTTAATTGTGATGGAATGACCAAATCCATGAATGGTAGAAAGTATGAAATTCAATTCAATTCCATTCCATATGTAAAACAAATGACTGAACAAAATTTGGTCAATGGAATTGACCATTTCAATTCTTTCGAATTCCTTCAGAATTTTACAAATCAAACGCTCCATTAGGGGGTCTTTAACTGTGACGACGAAGGTGGTGGGATAGTGGCCGGGTGGCTAGGAGTGTGTGTATGACGACGACGGTAGTAGTATGGTGGTCAATGGTCGGTTAGGTAGGATGGGTGGAGGTGAGTGGCAATTGTGACGGCGATAATAATGGTGTGGTGGCGAGGGTTAGGTTAGGGACGTGACAATAACGGTAGTAGTATGGTCATAGTAGGGATATGCAGTAAGTGACCAGGGGTGGGTGGTGATGAGAATAGTAGTAGCATGGTGGTTAGTGGAGGGATAGGTTGGGTGGCGGCGATAGTAATGTGTGGTGGGTGATAATGGAATTCAATCCCTTCTATCATGCCAATGAATGATAAATTCATTAATTTGTGGAATTCAATAGAATTTGAATGATTTCATCAATTTCAATAAATGAATCAAACAAATGAATTGGAATTTGGTCAAAAGAATTTATCAGTCCAATTCCATCAAATTTATTTGAATTGCGCGAACCAAACAGCCCCTTTTATTTGAATAGCACAGGACAAGGTGGGATAACATGAGACAAAAGGTTTTTTTTTTTTTTCTTCTTGTTACACCAAAATAAATGGAACAAGGTGAGATAAGGATAAGATAGGAACTAAAATAATTACTAATCTATTCGTGCTTTGATATATATGTATACACACACATTATATGGTAAGCGTTCATCCGGACCGTATGTGCATGTACAAATAAGTAATTGTATACTAAATAAATTGCTTACAAATTACTTGTATGCATATGTGCATATGGTTCAAATGAACAGTTATCAGAGTGTTCATCGGTTTTTATTATTTTGAGGTCCCTTCAACCTAACCCTACACACACATATGTATATACAGAAGCATAATCAAATGAGAACTGTGTAATTTGTCATAAACGTGAGATCGAATGTGAACCACTCATTTGAGATATTTAATAATACTTCTTAAATAAGGTAAAAAGGTAATTTATCTACAACTTATCAAAGATTTATTTACCTTTTTTTTAAAGAAAATATTTAAATTAATTTTAATTACTCAATATATATATATATATATATATATTTTAAATGTTTGTGGATCAGAGTGTATCACGATGATAATGTTCACAATGTATTTTCATTGTTTTATAGAGTATATCACATTATACATTTTCGTTATTTCTTAGATTTACAAAGGGTATCACAATGTGTATTTTTGTGCAGTTGTTTTACAAATGTATCACACTGTGCATTTTATATGTATATATGAGTATCATAGAGAATATTGTTTGTATGTATCTTTTTTTAACGGTATTTTTTAGGTATCACAATGTGTATATTGCGTTCACATAATGTTTGCTGAAATAAGATTTGTGAGAAAAAGTTCGTCGGAGAGAGAATAAAATGCCCTTAATTAAAAATTTAAGTTAAAATTACCAAAATTATTAATTTCTCAATTTAACTTTTGATTTGTGGTTGAGATTTAATCTCACGGTTATCACAAATTATTGATTTCTCCCTTAAAAGGCAATGTTATTTTTGTAATATTTTTGGGATTTGAAACTATTTATTTGATAAATGACAAGTTGAAAGGAGTATTATAGGCATTTGACATCCAATCTACAGTCAACAATGACAACCGTCAAAATTATATTAATTATAATAAAAAATTTAAATTAAAATATATTAGTTACAATAAATTTATATAAAAACAAAACGAACGTTTTATCTTTTTTAGTTGATACGGGTATCATTATTTTTTTTTAATTTTTAAATAATTGCAAATTATGAAATAATGAAAAATATTTAATTTGTATGTTATTTCACCTTGTGAAACAACACTTTAGTATTTCACATCAAATTTCTCGTCATTTTTTTGTTTTTTTCCACATAATGAAACAACACAACATTGTTTCACCATGTGAAACAATACTCTAGCGTTTCACATCCCATTCTTGCCGTGTGATTCTTACCGTTCTATTTCTACCCCGCATCTTGATTTATTTCTATGTGATTCTTACTGTTCGATTTTTACCCCGCATCTTGATTTCTTTCTGTTTTATTCTTTCTCCGATTCTTGTTGTCCGATGTTTGTTCACTCTCCTCTCTTCTCTCTTGTGATTTTGTTTATGGTGTTGAATGGAAGCAAGTAGTTAACAACTTAACACGGTATTAATGTTAATGGAAGTAATTGGTTAACAACTCAATTTTTAGTATGTGTGAGCTGGAAGTAAGTGGTTAACAACTATTCTTTTTGCATTCGTTTGATCGTGCTTTAGGTTTCATGTTCTTTGTGTTGTTATGAAAGTCAATTAAAACCACAAGGGTGGTGCCTGATTGGTTTGAACTCGACTCCAAAGGTCAAAAGTACCGAAGGTCACATGTTCAAATCCAGTGAGTAATAAAAACCCCCTTGTGGCCACAGAGGTTCAAATGCGGTGACTCCAGACTATTTGCAAAGCAGGTGGTCGCTCTGGGATTAGTCGGCTCGCATAGCGGGTTGGATATCCAGGTTAATAAAAAAAGTCAATTAAAACATATACCGGTAGGTTCATCACTTGGTTTTTTTTTTTTTTGGTTCGTAACAGGGAGAATGACAAAGTTCAACTATTATAATGGGTATTTCTAATTTATCCAAATGGGTTCAATCTATATGCAGTGGCCATTTGATATATGGCCTATCATGGATATTTCTTATTTATCTGTTTTAAGATGACTTCTTTTTTGTGTAGTTCAATTGTTTTAACCTGGTTGTATAAAATACAGCAGTCATCTTTCGTGTTCCAGATCTGATTTTCTTTGAACGTAGGGCTACTGATTTTCTTTGAACATGAAGTTGTTTACCTGAAGCATCATCATGGGTTGCTCTGAAGGGTTTTCAAGACTTAGTTAAGCAAATGTAGGAGGGTGGCGAATTCAAAATTTTATAGTTATGTAACTTTTGTTTGCTTTCTCGTTATAGCTTTTTCATTGGCTTATTGACAGATGTTTGGATTATTGATTTCATGACAGATATTGTTTATACTTCTCAAAAGAGTTGATGTATCTATTATCAGATTTTACAAAGAATCATTTCGGCTTTTTGGTTGTAACAACTTACAAACAGCAAGTGGTATAAGCATACCTAAAGTTTGGTTGTATTTTCCAAATGTTCGTGTGGTCTCAATGTTGTGGTATCTGGTTCTTGGTCTTTATTTGATCCCTTGCTCCTAATAGGGACAAGGACAACGAGCCCTTTCCTGAAGAATGAAATCATGATCCATTAGTCAGTGGAACTAATGGATCCAATCACAACATACATTTGGATTGTAAGTCTAATCAGATCATTAGCCGATCTGCTTTAGATTTAAATCCAATCAATTGACAAGCTCAATGAGATACACAGTTCACTTCCATCTTGAACGTTATGTATACATGCAAGCAATAAAAATCCATTTTAATGGTTAGTAGTCACTGTATGATTATACTGATTCCTGTTACTGTAATTATGTATATAAAACATTCTTGATATTTTAAGCAAATGCCAAAATAACAGTTTAAGCATTTACGAGCTAAACACCCTAAACTTGTTGGTCTAGTTATCATCTGAAACGTAATCCAATTCCTGAACAAGGCAAACATGTACCTCACTTCGTATATGTTGGGAATTTCCTTAAGCCGACACACAAATACTATCAATATGTATGTAAACTACCCAACAATAAATGCATAAACGAATCGAATCCTATATGCGTTTGAATGTCTCAAATATATGGCAATACAGAACAATAACCACCAAACAACATAAACCCTTTGGGGGTATCTCAACCAATAAGACCTTGGTTTTGCTTCTCCCCTAGGGCCACTACAGGCTTTTCTACTATTAACTTCAGGGCCCATTAGATCAGTAGAGGTGCAGACAAGCTGGCCTGGACACCACAGTTATTAACAAAACGTAAATGCAATGAAAACAAATAAAGAACAAGATGAGGCTAATCGCTTCACCATTGTTGTGATAATGAAAATCACATAGCGACAACGAACTATATATATTGATAATCAACATAAGGAATTACAAGAAATATTACCTTAACAATAATCCACATGTAGATCTACAAATGAGCACCAATATAACTCTTGGGTTCTTATGGTAGCGTTTGATACACATATATGACTGGATTAAACAGAACCGAACAAGAATCTTCAAAACTATCAAAAAATGGAAGGGATTTGTGCAGCCAAATGCATCAATTATCAAATATTGATGCAAAAAGTTGATTTTTATACACAAGTGTCCAAAAGTTATGTACTATGGGACACAATACAGCCTAATGTAACACATTGCTCGGTCACAAAGCTCTCATGATCACGAGCCTCAAAAGGCTCGATATTGTGCTACAAGCATGCGTTCTCTCTTCTATATATACATGTTAACCAAAATTCTTGTTATTTATAGAGTACTACTACCTGCTAATTAATGTCGGTCTGTATTTGGCGTGCAAGCTCTTTTGTTAAGTTTTCAGCACGATCATCGTGTCCGCCTGCAAAGGAATAGACCCGAAACGCAAACTGAAATGCCTTCCAAAGGATTTTCCCTGAATTCATCTTCTTGCCATTTGTTTTGGAGCTTGTCTCTCTTTTTTCCTATTCGAAGACAAGAACCCGTTGCCAGGTTCAAAGTTAGACATGAAGCGGAGTACGATCGTATATCCATAATGCAACATATCACACTCACACACACGTATATAGATCTATATATGGAAGGTCCAAGGGAAAACCGCAAAAAACGAAAAACTTAGGAACACCTTAGTAGTCATTCATCTGTAGCTATGCACATGTGCATGCAAATATAAGTAATTTTCCGGTATCCACATATGCATAACATGCACACGTGCATAAAAACCAGGAAACATCTTCAATTACTTGCATGCACATGTGCATACCGTACAAATGAACGGTTATTAGGTTGTTCCTCAGTTTTTCAGTTTTTAGGGGGTTTTCCCTGAACCTTCCTCCCTCTCTCTCTACACACACACACACACACACACATATATATATATATATATATATATATATATTAGTTCTTATTGGACAAAACCAAACCAAACCCATAATATCCTAGTTGAAAGTAGGGTCTAGGAAGGGTGGAATGTATACAGACCTATCCTCAACTCCAAAGAGTAAAGCAATTATTTCCATGAAGACCCTTGGCTTGTGCAGAAGGGTGAGCAAAAAGGAAAGAAGAACAAAAACTAGTAGATATAAAGCAATATAAAGAGAAAAAAAGTACTCCTTCATCCCTTAAGAAATGTCCACAATGAAACACAGTTTTAGAAATGCATAATTCTTACACTTTTTAATTAACTAGGGGGCATTTTTACCCTCAATAATAGAGATAAATATTATCCGTCTCATAATTAAGGGTAGAATGGGAAACTAGACGATTACTTCTGAAAGTAGACACTTTGGAATAAACTAAAATAGAAATGTCAACACTTATTTTGGGCCGTAAGTAATAAAAAGTGGCAACAAAAATAAACATAGTAAAGGTAACGAAAAGCATACAACCCTCAATCTATCGTATCAGATACAAACTCGGATACTATGCCTATATGATATTTGGATGGTTTAACAAGAAAAACCATATTGTGTAATGAACAATGTATATGATTTCCTGTTGATTGTCAAAAACCTACTTTAAACTAATTAAATATCACATCCTTATTTTTTAAATTATATTCATTGTTTAAGTTAAAAATATTAATTAATTATTAATATACTTCACAAAAAATCCATGTATTAGATATTTTCAGGTGCGTATATACAATCATAGGAATTAGGATTACTTTTCAAATTTCAAAGCTAAGCTAACTCGTCACAAAACTAAAACCAACATATTTCTCTATATAATTTTTATCATAGAATCTAGTATCTTTATAATTTCATTCCATATGCGTTTGATAAGCAGATGGGACTCGACAGGACTTTGGACGGCAAGAGTGAGGTAGGTGGTGAAAGAATTGTGGAAGGTTTTACGGTTTTAATTTGATATGAGTAGTTTATTTAGTAATTTACCAATTTTGTCTAATCTCCTTAAATTTTTGTTCCACCTATTTTGGTGGGACAAAAAAATGTCCCACTAAGTCCTGTCATGTCCCATTTAATGTCGTACAAAACGGGGAACAAGCTTATGTTTTGTCCTGTCTCGCTTACCAAAGGCACCCTAAATCTCAAAGAAATAAGATCAATATTGGAACTGAAATTTAGTCAATTTGACCCCCAAATACTGAAATCTTTCCCTTATTTTTCATTTATGTTAAAGCTAGTTTACAGAAATACCTTTAGTGCCAATTCCATGCAGCTTGAGGAAACATCCACCATCAGTTCTTTAATTCTGATAAGTATGCCAAAATCGAAATGGATCTTTTGACTTTTGAATTTCTTGATTTCATCATCCTTTGTTCGATCTAGTGTGTCCACTTCTCCTTTGATCTTCATGTGAAATTGCTCATCTGTTAGTGGTGGAAATGGAACATGGTTTGAGAATATGATGTTGATGATGATAAGCCTAGATGTTACCTTATTGAAGTAATTCTCAACTTGATCAAGGAGTCGGTTCACCGGAGGCTCTATCTTCCAGTTTTGCAAAGTATTGGCCATCGTATCTAGCTTCGAGTATAGTGCTGCGGCCATCCTCAATCCTTCCAACTTCTTAGTAGGAAAATCTTCAAATCTTGCCAGAACCTACTAATTTTAAGTGTTTAGAACAGGATCATCAACCATAGGTACGGAAAATTTCAACCAATGTAAAAAAAATCTAACCCAACTGAGCCGGTTGAACCTCTACCCTGTAATAAGATTATTTGGTGCCAATCCTAGATACCAAAATTAGAAAAACCAATATGAACCAAATGACTGAGAGGCTCGAGCATTCAACCCGGTGACCCACAGAGAAGACATGTTGGCCAGGGGGGGACCCACAGGGATAGATATGGTGGCATGGGCCACCGCTTCATGGTTCTGTCATAAAGTAAAAAAATTACGTTTCTGAAGGGTAACAATGTATTGTTTGTTGGATCCCACCATATAGTTTTTGGAACTAAAATGTTAATTAAGACTTTAATAGCTAAGATGGTAAATACTCCTGCCTTTATATAAAAGACCCAGGTTCGAGTCTCACAGTTGTCAAATTTGTTGTTTTTTAGCTTAAATTTTTGGTGTTTTTTATATACCTCTTCTTATGTTTTTAAAAATATATGTAGATCGGACTTGAACATGGGTCTTTTCTATGTAAGGACAAGGAACAAACCAACAGATCTATACTAATATTATGGAAAAAAATAGATATTTTTTTATAGTCAAATTAAGCCACCACTTGAAAATTTCCCCAGGGTCGCCTTTGTTGTTGGCTCACCTAACCAAACCAAACGACCCCCATATATCCCACTTGAAACTAGGTCGTGTTGTGGGGGGCGGTTTGAGATGTATGCAGACCTATCATCTACCCTAAAGGGTAAAGCGGTTGTTTCCATGAAGACCTCTGGCTTGTGCAAAAGTGTGAGCGATAAGAAAAGAAGAACCAAGACTAGTAAAAGTAAGTACAAAAATAGGAGGATTGCAACATAGAAAAGGTAAGCAAAAGCACTCAAGTCTCCATCTAACATAGAAATCTTCTATCCTATTTGCTACCTCTCTAACTCCCTTCTAGATGTTGAGCACTAAAGTATAAGAACTATCCACAATGTTGTTCTACCCTTTGTTTTTAATATATATTTCCTTAAATTGTTTACTTTGTTGTTTGATTTAGCACTTAGTTTTGGTGAATAAATTGTTTTCTATTCTTTGTGTTTATATATAACTATGCTAGAGTCACACATCGACTAGACTTGGAACATTTCTTCTCAATATATGTTGGAACCTCCCTTATCTCCTTGAGGGCTCTTTTGAAGAGTAATCTAATATGATACAGACTCTAGGGATTCAACACTTTGGGCAATCTAAACTCGTCTAGCCCCCTCTCGATACGATGGAACAATCAATCTCCATCTAGCCTCTGTTGGAGGGGCATGCTAGAGTACCACATTGGCTACACTTGACCATTTTTCCTAGATATATGTTGGAACCTCCTTTCTCTCCTCAAAGGCTACTTTAGACAGTAATATGGGTTCCACATATTCTCACAAATTAGATGACTTGTTTATATTTGTTTGAAATTTGGAAGGTTTTAGTAAACTTTTTATGCATCATTATATAGAAGTTTTCAAATTGTTTCATTGTATTTTTATTTAATTAAACATTGTCATTATTGCCATCCAAGTTTTTATTACACGAATTTGACATCAAGGTTCAAATAATGGTTTCACTGGTCAACTTGTAAGTTCCAACATAAGTGAAAGGTAGATTTTAAGTATTGTTTTAACATGACAAAAAACATGACAACACGAGTCCGCAATAGGTTCATCCACATACATAGAGTAGTAGTTAGTTGAGACAACCAACATGATGGATAGTGCTTAAGAGGGCTCCCCACACACACATGTAAGAGCCATTTGTTATATTCCTTATGCACTATCCATCATGTAAACAAACCAAACCAAACAAACCTAGTATGTACCACCGGAGGTGGGGTCACCCTGGGGGGAGGGGATGTATGCAGACCTGAGTCACCTGATCTCTACCACCCGAGAGAGTAGAGCTGCTTTTTTCTGTGAAGACCCCCGACTTGTGCAAAAGAAAGGATAAATCTTGCTCAAAAAAGTTTTAGGAGAAAGAACATAAGAAAAACTCGAAAACAAGAAAGGCAGTAAGGCACTATCCATCTTGTCCCATACACTATTTCTGAATATATGCAGACATTGAAAAATTTGGTAAGCTTGTAAAAGTCCAGACCTGCGTTTCATCGGTTAGTTTCTCAAGATGGGATTCCACATATTTGTGGAACTTGACCATCTCATCCATGTCTGTTGTTTGGAAAGATATCAAGGCAGCTTTCACCTCTCTGATGGCACTTGCATAATTTTTAACATCCTCTTCAATTTGCTGGAAGTAGGATGATCTGAAAACAATGAAGTTAAAGATTTGAAGCAACAGAAGTTTATAAATGTGTTAATATTTTCTAAGATTTGGTTCACCTTTTTGTCATCTCTGCTAGTGCATCAGCCATACTCTTTCCATTTCCACCAGAAGCCCCAACTTTGCTGGCCTTCTTTTGTAATGTTTTACCCTTTGTACTGGATCCTTCAACCTTTGATTTGAGTTGACGGTACAGGCATCCCATCTGAGACGATCTTCTCAATTTACTAACTGATTTGCGTAGCAACTTGCCACCAGCAGCAGCAGGAGGTGGTGGTGGTGGAGCACCCCCTATTCCCTGTTGCCCTGGTGGTGGAGGTGCTGGGACTGAACCATCGGACGAAACAATAGGTGGTGGTGCTGGGACCGACCCATTAGATGAAGCAATAGGTGGTGGTGGTGGTGGAAGGCTTCCTGGTGCCGCAGGAGCTGGTGGATGTGGAGGTGAACCTGGTCCCACAGGCTTGGCATCCCCTGATGCCGTGGGTGGTGGTTGAATGCTTCCTGATGCCGCAGGAGCTGGTGGAGGAGGTGAACCTGGTGCCGCAGGCATGGCATTGCCTGATGCCGTTGGTTGTGGTGGAGTGCTAGCCGTAGGAGCTGGTGGAGGAGGAGATCCTGGTGTCACAGGCATGACACCTGATGCCATGGGTGGTGGTGGAGTGCTTTCAACAGGAGCTGGTGGAGGAGGAGGTGAACCTGATGCCACAGGCATGGCATTGCCTGATGCCGTGGGTGGTGGTGGAGTGCTTGCCACAGGAGCTGGTGGAGGAGAAGTTGAATCTGGTGCCACAGGCATGGCATTTCCTGATGCTGCGGATGGTGATGGAGTGCTTGCCGCAGGAGCTGGTGGAGGAGGTGAACCCGGTGCCCCAGGCATGGCATTGCCTGATGCCGTGGGTGGTGGTGGTGGAGTGCTTGCCGTAGGAGGTGAACCTGGTGCCACAGGCTTGGCATTTCCTGGTGCCGCAGGAGCTGCTGGAGGAGGTGAACCTGGTGCCACAGACATGGCATTGCCTGATGCCATGGGTGGTGGTGGATTGCTTCCTGGTGCCACAGAAGCTGGTGGAGGAGGAGATGAACCTGGTGCCACAGGCATGGCATTGCTGGATGCCATGGGTGGCGGTGGTGTTGATGGCGCTGCTGGTGAATGTGGCAATGGTGCTGCTGTGTTACTGGAGGTAGATGGGGGCGGAGGAAGTGGAGGCGACATTGAGGGTGGTGGTGATGCCGTATTACTTGTTGTCACAGAGGGTCCTGGTGGAGGTGGCACAGGTGTTGCCATGTCACCCTTACCCTCCGAAAGAGGTGGTGGTGGTGGTGGAGTGTTTCCTAGTGGTGTGGTGGATGATGATGCTGTATGGCTTGTGGCCATCTCAGATGGAGGTTTATCTTCTGACGCCTTGGGAATTGGAACTGGTGGTGAAATCTTCGACTCCCCACCTGGCTGTGGTGGTGGTGGTGATTTTCTTGCTTCGGAAACCGCTAGCTGCTTTGGTGGTGATTGGATTGTCGCTGAAATGGATGGCCGTTCCGATGATGATGATGGTGATGCCGAACCAGGGATCAACTGTACATTCTCTGCACCTACAATTGATTCTAACGATGATGGTGGTACCAAAACCTCCATTTGCAACTTTACAAAACCATCAGAATCCACATCCTTTTTCTTCCCATCAACTTCTGCTACTTTAGAGTCCCTCTTTGCTGGTTCATTGTTATTCCTCTGATCAACAGATTTCTCAACTTGGTGTGCTACATTAGGGTGCATCTGGAATGACAAACATTTAGATCAATGACATTTAATTTCTCAACATCTTGATCTCTCAGAGCATCTCCAACAGATTCTTTATAATTTCTACAAAATGGAGAAACAAAAGTTAAAATCTCCACAAAAAATTACATTTAGCTCCAACAGTTTCTCCATTTGAAGATTTCAACATTAATTATTATTATTAAAATAGGGACAGGTTCAGGGGAAAATCGCAAACAAATGAAAAACTGAGGAACACCTTGGTAGACGTTCATCTGGACAGTATGCACAAGTGAATACAAGTAATTTATAAGCAATTTATCCGGCATGCACATGTGCATAACATGTACACATACATAAAAACCAAGAAACAAGTTCAATTACTTGTATGCACATGTGCATACCGTCTAGATGAATGGTTACATGGTGTTCCTCAGTTTTTCATTTTTGGGGGTTTTCCCAGAACCTCCCTCTATTAAAATATTCAATAGATTTAATACCATTCTCTCTCTCTTCAACATTTGATTTTGGAGAGTTCTCCGACTTTGGAGATTTTAATCCTCTCTCCTACTTTCTCCATTTTGGAGGATCTTTTGGAGCAAAAGAATAGGTTTAAAACTCCAAAATCTCCATTTTGGACAATTTGTTAGAGATGCTCTAAGAGGCAAGAGAACAGGTGGAGAAGATGTAAAGAGCATGCCTTTGCAGATTTGTTATTTGGATGCTCCGGGAGAACTGAGGTTGGAGTTGTCGATGAAGATGAAAATTTTGCTTTATCTGAATCCGACCTCATAGAATCCTTCCCACAGGAACTAGAAGGTGAGTCTACATCTTCTTCCATTTCTTCTTTATCATCCCTATCCTTCATATTATTCATTCTCTCTCGTGTGACGTTGATCATGTCATCAAGCAAAGACAGCACTATAGCAATTCTCATAGCCACAGGAACCATATTACAAGAAGATTAATTTGGATCATATACACTGTAATGAAGTACACCAGCATCTTTAAACAAACTCGCTCACTAATTATGTCAATAGAAAACACTAACTTACCATGTTTCTCCAAATCATCATTAGCTTTGTCATCTTTTCTGGATCTGACCATCCATTCATCACTATGCATCCAATGATTCCCAAGAGACTTGATAGCTACACAAAGTTCATCGATTACCTATTCATAAAACTCGTTGAATTACTATGCCTCAAAATTGGTACAAGAATCTAGTTGTTTGTGCATGTTGAAGTCTACAAAAATCCAAATTCTATGTTTATGCTCTATGGTTAACAAACCTTATCCATAGGCGCTCCTTTTGAATCTGACACAGAAATACAATGCACAACATCAGGATGTAACGTATGCAGTTCTTTCACGGTATCTTTCACCAACTGCAGACAAGTCAGAGAAAGAGGTTGGATTAACAATTTCCTACACCTTCTACAAAGGCTATTTGCTATGGTCGATAAGCTAGAGGTTAGTTAAAAAGCTATTCATGTTTGGTAAAAACTAGCTGATAAGCTAGACGACAATATAAAATGACCAGAAAGGACATGTTGAAGAATTAATTGAAAAATATAAGGGAGAAAGTTGGAAAAGAGTTGAAAAAAGCCCATGAAGATTATTTCAAGAAGCTAGCTTATGACTAACCAAGGGGATTTTTCAATAAGCTAATTTATGACTAACCAAGGGGATTTTTCAATAAGCTAGCTTGTGGTTTCCAAACATGGCCAAAGAAGTTCTTTTTTTCACCAAAAAAGGAAAAGTTCACACATGTGGATCAGTAATCACCGACTCTACATTTCCATTCTAATTCCATAACCATATAAATGATTATACCTCTATAATGGTTACAGAACCAACACAAGGAGGCAAATCAACCAAGTCTCTAAAGCTCATGAGCTTCTCTTGAAGCTCAGTCATTGCGGCAAAGTTGGCAGCTTCCCCATGTGACTTCTGCACCACCTCATCATTGGAATCTCGAGCCTTCACTGATGATTCAGACTTCTCCATCCCATCGTTTGAATCTTGAGCCTTCTTCAATGATTCGGACTTCTTCACCCCATCGTTGGAATCTTGAGCCTTCTTCAATGATTCAGACTTCTTCACCCCATCCTTAGAATCTTGATCCTTCTTCAATGATTCAGGCTTCTTCACCCCATCTTTGGAATCTTGAGCCTTATTCAATGATTCAGTCTTCTTCCTTGTGGATGAAAGGTTTTTACATGTCTCCCGAATGCTTTTAATCCTCCTCGAGGAGCCTTTTCCTTTCTTTCAGATAAAAACAAATCAATCAGCAGAGTAAATATCACTACTACTAATACTACAACTCCTTGAACCCATTTGGGTTTTTCATCAAACAGCTTAGGTGCATTAGATCAGTAATATGGAATACACAAAAGAAGAGTTATGATCTTTATCTAGCATTCCCATTATTGGATCATACTTAATGACAATGATTAGCAGGCATAGTAACCAAATAATAAAATATAAATACAACAACAGATTTATATCAAGCAGACATAGAATTGGAAAGTATAATTAGAATTAACAAGACAAAAAAATCTTCAAAACAAGATTACCGCAGACCCAGAAGGCTTCTTTCGAAAAAGAGAGCCGAAGCATGCTGCCATTCCAAACGACTTAGATGAATCCTTACGCCCCATTGTAATATAAATTGATAAAATCCCTTTCGGTCAAATCATTTGGTTCAGTAGTACTTGGGTTGAACAAGAACCCTAAGGGTTGACAATTGATCAAATTAATGCAGAAAAAATACCCAACAGAAGATTGAAAGGATAAAGAACAATCACATAGAAAAAAATTCAACTTTTTTTTTTCTTTCTGGTTTGAATTATTCAACTGATGAACATATTATCGAGCGACCCATTTTCTGGACTCTCTTCGTTGAATCGAAAGAGTCCAGAAAATCAAGAGATTTTTTCGTATTTTTGTATATTTTTGGGGGAACTTTTACTAATAATGTAAAAGAAAACGACCCATTTGGTGCATGATGCTCGCGGGCTTGTGTTCTTGAGTTCCAAATCCAACCGGTGAAGAAAACATGGAAGCTTGCTATTTATACTAACGACTAATTACATAAATAGTCCTTCAACTCAATCATGATGTCCAAAATTCATCCCTTAAAATTTTCATTTTTGGCTTTATTTTGAGAAAGTTTTTTCATTTTAGTCCATGGCTTAATTATTGTTTTTTATATTAAAATAATCAATTTAAAAAACATATAAACATGCCTGTGTTCTCTATCGTAATATAAAAATTATGATTTTTAATGGTGTGTATCACTGTGATTTGTTTTGTATGAACATACAAATGCAACTTCCAAGCTGAGTTTGTCGGTGTGAAACACTGAAGTTAGGTTGTAGATAAAAAAGACTGAGATGCAAGAGTTGCTATACAATATTCGCAATACAGCCAGCGTTAGAGCAGATTATAACATAGCCCACTTCGGACCAGATGATGGATGGTCGCTGAAAAGGTTGTTAGATGACGAAAATATGTAGAAGTCAGAAATTATTTTACGTCACCAGTGACATAAATGAATCAACCCATTGCATGGAGAGCTAGTATTTATAACAAGGATTCAACGAATCAACCACTTCATGAATTTAGTGTTTTGATTAACATATATTTGTTTCACAATGTAAATATTTTTTATGTGTTTATTAAAACAAAAAAGTTTCACATTGAACCGAATACAGATGAAACAAACACAATATGAAACAAATATATGTTGATCAGTATATCATATTCTAGTCTTAAATGGAAAAAATCACGTGCAACAATAACTTATGATAATAGCTCTCACAGTTATTACAATATATAACGTTCTCAAATGATTAAATCTGTTACAGATATAAATAAACCAATGAGACAAATGTGACACAACCAACAAACATATTTATTGTAAATTAACATTATACATACAAAAAAATATTCCCAAAGAACAAAAAATACCCGTATCGTCGTATTTAATAGACTCCTCTTTGGACGTGTGAACGTATTATACACCAACTCACAACCATCAAGCGGAAACACGAATTAAGAACACCATAATAACAATCGTTCTTCGTGCCAGATAGGCGTTTGTAAATTCTTAAGTTGCTTTCGAACTGGTTTTCTTAAGTTGACCGGAAGTACCCTTCTGGTTAACTGGTTTTACAGGAGTTGTAGCTCCGGTTTTGGTTTTAGAACCAGACCCAGAGCTACCACCTGCACCAGTTTTCGTGGCAGTTCTTTCGGCTATTCTCTTTTGTCGTTGGATTGCCAATTCTTCCACCCTCTTTCGAATCTCATCTTCCTGTTTCAATATAAAACGCATTATAAAATCAAACAAACTCAGTATATCCCACCTATTAGTAAGGGTAACATTGTCATTTAGTTAATAAAAGAATGTAATAATTATACTTTTTTAATACTTTACAATTATACCCTTTATCATTCATGGAAAATTTTAATTTCTCCATTTGTTAGTAAGGATAAAATTGTCATTTAGTTAATTAAAAAGTATAATAATCATACTTTTCATTGTGTACATTTGAAACTTTATTTTCATACCTGTTCTCTTTTGCTCTTGTGAACGATCGGCCGGCTCACAAACGGTAACCTCTTATCGGTCGGGAGAGATTTCGATAACGGTCGAGTTTTCATCACCTTCTTTTTCGTTTTGACCGGAACCTCTTCGGGTTGTTCTTTCGTCTCAACTGGAGCCGGCTTCGGTTCCGATTTTGTGAAAGGAACCTCATTCCCGTAGTCGATTTCCGGGGTCCACGAGGACCGAACGGGTGGCTCGGCCCCAGAATCACGTGAAACCATCAGATAAAGGTCATCCGGCTCGTAGAACCCGGTTTTAGCCACCGGACCACCCGAACCATCTGTGACATCGGGTTTATTCGCATTTTCGACCATGCTAACATCCGCCGATCGCCATTGTGAATCATATGCTGGCGTAGTTTGCGGCTGTACCATGAATGAATCATCGATCGGCACAATCTTTTTGCTCGATTCCAATGAAAAAACATCGCCTTTCATCGAAACATAATCATCGTCAAAGGTTGACTTTCCAATCGTATTCTCGGAGTTCTTGACCACAAACCAATCTTCTTCCCGTTTGTTTCTGATCATCGAAGACTCCGATCCAAGATCCTGGAAGTTCTTCATTTCATTCATTCCCGTTTCTCCGAATCTCTGCGAAATCACCATATCAGCATCCGAAGAATCCCGTCCCTTCACACGAAAACTATCGCCGCCCTCGAAATCTTGAGAGTTGACATTTCTAGATTCGTTGACCCCGCTTCGTTCTGGAACGACGAATGAGTCGTTAATCCCGGTTTTCGGTCGATTCTTGACGAAATTCTCCGACCCCATGTCCATCGCATCCTTTCTCGGCAAAAACGATCCGTCTTCCGAGTTTCTGATCGTAAAATGTTCATCTTGAACATCATCTTTCAAGAGCAGATTTTGAAATGCATTCCAGTTTTCGTTCCGCTTTCCCGATTCCGAATCCAAATCCAAATCCGCACCCTTTTTCTTATGCGATTTCGACGATTTGTTATGGTGTTTCGCCAATGATTCAAGAACACCATCAACTTCATCTCCATCAGAATCATCGGTACCTCCATCAGAATTCTTTCTATTGGAAGTTATATAATTAATGTTCCGAATAACAACCGTTTTCGAAGACTTCTTTCGGTTCTTTTTAGCCGACTTTTCTTTCTTCGAGTTCGTACCTGAATCAGTTACGGAATCCGAACCATCCTCATTGCTATCATCATCATCCTCTTCTTCTTCATCTTCCTCTGAGCTTTCTAGCAATTTCGACTTCTTTTTCGAAGACGATTTATGGTGGCGCCCATGGCTAGAATCATCGGCATTCGGAGGCCAACTCATATGAGCCGGATAATACGGTGGCATACCCGGGTAGGGATACGGGTATCGTGGTCCTTGTGGGCCCGGAAAATTGTACATATATTGTGGAATCTGGTTCGGCCACGGCATCTGCATCCCGACATTTGTAGGAGTAGATGGTAACTGATCCGCCTGAGTAACTGCACCAAAAAATCTCTATAAGAAACCTTTTAAGCACATTTCAAAGTTGAGCGGTAAAACAAGCAAGTAAAATTAGCTGATAAGCTAAAAACTAGTTGCCGGCTAATAAGCTAGTTAATAAACTAGTCAATGTACCGTTAAAACTAGCTCATAGGCTCGCTGGTCGCTCATAAGCTAGCTACTGGCTGAAAAGCTAGCTGCCGGCAACTGTAATAAGCTAGCTGATAAACTAGTATATGTACCATTAAAACTAGCTTATAAGCTAGTTGGTAGCTGATAAGCTAGCTATTGGCTGAAAAACCAGTTGCTGATAAACCAGTCAATGAACTGTTAAAACTAGCTCATAAGTTAGCTGTTGGCTGAAAAACTAGTTGTTGGCTGATAAGCTAACTGATAAACTAGTCAATGTATGTGTTGAAACTAGCTTAAGCCAGTTATCTTTGGTAAAAATAACTGATAAACTAGATGACAATATAAAATGACCTAAAAGTAAAGTAGAAAAAAGTGGAAAAAAACCTTGGAGCTTATGGCCAACTAATTGGGGATCTTTCAATGAGCTCAAAAAATAAGGCAGCGAAGTTCACATGAATTATATTAAGAAATAAGGTGTCCACTTAGTTTTTTTATAGGACACCCTTAAGAAGCATCCTATCAACACATTTTTTTACAGGACACTTGCTGTTACAAAGACATTTTTAAAATAAATTCATATGAAAAGACCAATAGGATGTTTTATTTCAAAATTGTCCTAAAAAACGCCCTCGGGAGCGCAGCTGAGTTGGCAAAGAGGCGGAGCGACGGGCTTGAACCCCTCCACTAGCCTCAGTCATTGAGTCAGCTTTGAAATGTCTCCTCAGATATGCTTCCTAGGGGACGGGTTCCACGTGGGGCCGGTCGGGGTTGCCTGTAAATTTGTAATCAACCTTTTTCTCAAGGACACCTAATTGGTTGGTCCTTACAAAATTAAGACCTATTAAGCAATCTATTAGGACACTTAGGGGCTATTTGGTTAGTTTTCCATTAAGCCCTATACGGATAAAGCTGTATGGATTAATCTATTTGTATATACTGGGAAGGTTTTTGTTTGAGTGTATCTTTTGACTGGCAAGGTAGGTTTGGAACAATCAATCTTGGTTTTCTGCATAAATCTCCCCCTAGAAGCTTACTAAATAAGCCACTTTCTATATTATTAAACCCCTACCAAACAATCATGTATAGTTGACCGAATAAGTTGCCAGTTCCTTTAAGCTCATTAAGCTGCTAGCAAACAAGCCCTTCGACATAATATAGCTTCCTATAAAACCTATGTCTTTATTTTTCAGGACCCATCTCCTTTTATCATCACATTTTTTATCGAACCCTCAAAAAGACGACGAAATGGATACGTTGAGTGATGAATAAAAAGCAAGAAAATGGATATATGTTTTTCACCTTCAGAATTCGTCTGCTCAGATCCATTTTGCATAGCGATAAAGTTAAGATCGTTATTCAAAGTCGAAGCATTACTTTCGGTCGTTAGTAGTAATCCGGAAGTACCAGTGTAAGCTAGTTCCGAAGGGGGAAATGCTGCCATTGCTGCTAATTCATCCATCCATAAACCATCATTATGCTTCTTCTTGCATAAATCTTTGAATTCTATGCATGCTTCCCTGTATTATATAACAAATTCTTAGTTTGGAGATTTAAACATCATGATTTTTAGAAGTTAAATTGGGGATTACATTCAAAAATTATGAAATTCTAAAAGAATTCTATGATGGGACCCACAAAATGAAAAAAAGAACGAAGCTCCAAGCAAGTTTCAGTTATTTAGGCAAAAGTCGATTATCGACAATCCCAACCGGCTCGACACGAAACCCGTGTCCAAGTACACCGATATGAGGGGGCATTTTTGGCTCACTCAGCGGTTGAGGCTAGTAGGGGCGGGGGTGGGAGCGCGATCGAACGCATGATCTGTCTTGTACTTGTGCAAAGTCTCCCTGCCCCTTTGCCAACTGAGCTACACGCAGAAGACAACAAGTTTCAATAATACCATTGTGATGGTTATAGATGTACAGGGCGAGTGGTTTCTTGGTCCTTTGGCGGTGTATCTTATCCATCACATCCAGAGTTAGAGACAATGGGACCCACAAAATGCAACGAAAATCCCGACTCTATTTAAGAACATGAACATTTTTTTGTAACAGTGAGTGTCCGGGCCAGCTTGCGTGCACCTTGACTAATCCCATGGGGATAGTGGTGGATCTACTTGTAACCATGTGGTGGTACATGCTACCACTAATATATTCCGTCCGTAAAAAAATTACGACCCTTAAAGGTTCTACCACCGGCATCGTTGCTGAAATTTTGAGAAGCTACAATAGCATATCGAAACTTAAATTCGAGTTTTAGTGGTTAATAATAGTGGAACACAAAAATCCTAACCGTAAATAATTGGAATTACACTAATTTCTTAGTGTTTTGTATTGTAATTTGTAACTTTAATAAAACTTAATTTATTTCATTTAGTATTATTTTGTGCTACCACTAGAAAAAAATTATGGATCCGCCTCTACATGGAGACCTAAAGAGAACAAGAAAGAAAATCCTCAGTATGGCCCTTAGGAGACCCGAACCGGCCACCTAAGGGGAGGAGCCACAAGCCCTAGCCTCTATTTGCCGGTTAAGCTGGTCCGCAAGGTTAAAATCTCAAAATAAGCAAAAAGATGATAAAAGAAAGGAATTCAAGACAACCTTGAGCTTAAAATTAGTCTTTTTATGATCTCTTTTCTTTGAGCCCCTAAATGTTGCATACCTTAAACGCGAGGCTCCGAAATCACCAGCAAACACTATGAGATCATTCATGTTTTCTGGATCGAATCCAGCTACAAGTGCACGGGCATACGCCATTGCTTGTTCTTTCCTAAGCATTGCTTTCCGTGTCTCCAATAACCGTTGAAGTTGAATCCTGCCCGAATGCAAATTACAAAAGTGAACTTTAGTTATATTGACCTAACAAGATTTGATGAAAACTTATTCACAATGAAGATCAATTTACTTGGAATTTTCTTCTTGTCCCTGGTCACCAGCTTCTCCGGCTTTGAGCTAGAACAAAAAATATAAATTAGATACAAACAAATTTGTTCCCAAAACAAAGATATAATCGACTTATGTGGCCAAACTATTCAAGATTAGGATATGAAATTGATGAGGAAAGTTCAAGTGATAACCATAATTTTTTTTTTGAGAAACTGGGAACTAACTAATTCATGTATTATTCATAATGAATAATCATGAAGTTTGAGCAAAAGGTTGACTGCTGTCAACCCCGACCAGCCACACAAAGAACCGACCCCCTAGGAACCACATGTGAGGAGGCATTTCAGAGCTTACTCAACGGCCCCTGCATGATTCGAACTTCAGGGCCGGTCTTAAGCTTTCCGATGCCCTGAGCGAAAAAGTTAAAAAATGCCCCTTTGCCGATTTTTCAACAAATGAAACATATGTTTTAAGGGGTTTGCAACCTAGTCGATTTTAATTAATTATAATAAACTACAACGAGACATAAACCAATTGATATCGATTTTAGCAAGAATAGTAAGTTTCCAAATATTATTATATGGATTTTCAAAACAAAAACCTATAAAAAATATTAATGTTATGTTTTCGAAATCTGTATTACGAAGGAAATGGAGGGAAAGGAAGAAAAGTAAAAAAACTCGTGTTCCCAAAACCTTTTTAGGAGAGAAAGGAAAGGAAACAAAAGAAAAATAAATATAGGTTTACTCCCAAACTTTCCTCCCAAATATGGAGGAAAGGAAATGAAAGATTTTTTTTTTGATTAACCTGGGATATCCAACCCGCTATGCGAGCCGACTAATCCCAGGGAGACCACCTGCTTTGCAGATAGCCCAGAGTCACCGCATTTGAACCTCCGTGGCCACAAAGGGATTTTTATTTCTCCTTAGATTTGAACCTGGGACCTCCTGGTACTTTTGACCTTTGGAGCCAAGCTCAAACCAATCAGGCACCAAATTCAAGAACACAACGGAAGTGTAGAATGTTACTAATTTTATTTTCGATAATCAGAAATATGTGTAGTCATAAAGAAGAATACCAAAAGCAACCATTTTTTAAAATATAAGGCATCAAGAAAATCAAATAATTAAATATATAAATCAATAGTAGTTGGGTGTTAAAAGTGTGTAGTTTTTATCTGAGATCAGTTGTTCAATTTTTGGCATTTGTAGATTTCTTAACTTTTTAGTAATCCTATCTTAGGAACTGGGCCTGATTTGATGCCCCTTGGGCTTTGATGCACTGGGCCGCTCACTACTTGGCCGGGCCTGTCGAACTTGAACTGTATTTGAGCAAAGTCGCTCCGCCCTTTGTCATCATGTACTTCTATTGTTTATGATATCATGCATTTTCATCTTGAATATCTATCACCTCATCATGAATATCTATTCATAATTAAATATCTATGACGACATTCATAATGAAGAAAGCAGGAAGAGTTGGTTCCCAAATTCTCAAAATATTAACGGTTCTCAAAAGATATCCCGGTCAAGTTTCAATTCAAAATTAACTAAGGGCCTGTTTACTTGTGGCTTAATGAGCTTAGTKGGTAAACCGGCTTATTCGCACAGACAAACAAGGCTGTTTACCTTGGGCTTATTCGCTCAGAAATGGGCTTATTCGCCCAGATGAAAAACATGTGTTGTCCAGGTTAAGCCAGGTAAAAGACTTCTCCTACCCTTCGTTCTCTTCTCCATCGATCCAACATCCTTCGTTCTCTTACACCTTTCTCAAGTAAACAGGCCCCCATCGATCTCTTCTCCATCGACAAGTAAACAGGCCCCCATCGATCTCTTCTCCATCGACAAGTAAACAGGCCCCCATCGATCTCTTCTCCATCGACAAGTAAACAGGCCCCCATCGATCTCAAGCTTTTTAGAGAGAGAAATAGGGTTTTAGAGCGAGAGACCAAGGGTTTTTAAACCTCCCTCAAGAACCAATTATTCATCGATCGACGGCTGTTGCACTCTTTTCCGTCGATCGACCATACCTGTTGCAACGAGTAGAGCGGCGAAGGCGACCGGAGATGGCGGCGAAGGTGACCGGAGAGAGCGGCGAAGGCGAACGCCAAACAGGCGAGAGGGAGGATGAACAGGCACAAATCAATTTTTTTTTTTTGGGTATTCAAGCTGCAGTTTGCATTTATTTTATTTATTTTGGGTATTTGCTGTTTGCTTAAGGTTTTCTATCCTCAGGGGTAAATTGGTCATTTATGTTATTCAGATAGAAAAGTAAACAACAACATAAATTTATCCAGACAGACAAATTTATCCAAACAGACAAATTTATCCATACAAAACTTAATAGAAAATTTAGTAAACAACCCCTAACTTGACTTTAAAAAGTCAAAATCTCTTTGTAAGTTCTGCAAGAATTTACCTTGGAGGGATCAGCAGACTTCTTGGTGCTTCCATCAGATGATAATAAACTCCCTACTAACAAATCAAAAACAAGGTGAAGATAACATATAAACACGAAAAAAAACAGATAATTGAGAGTTGACTTTAGGTGTTGACTTTTGACTTTCAAGTAATACCTTCGCCCGCTTGCTCTTCTCCATCATTGCCATGAACAGAATTCTCGATCTGTGAAATTTCTTTTTCAATTCTTATAAATCTCTCAAGAACTTCAGGTGAGTTTATGAATCGCACAAGCCTACAAAAACCAACCCAAGTGTTTCAAATTCAAGCAGCCCCAACTAGTTTGTGTTAAAATTACCTATTTACCCTTGTCAGTATTGTGAACTATGATGCCAAGATTCCCTTATTTTGTCATTGAATCGTGGATATTTTAGACTTTTGATTGATAGTCAAACTATGTGTGGAATCAAAGGTTGTAGTACATATTAGTGTATTTTAGATACTCCAATCGTCCGGAAATAAATGTCAACAATGAAAAAGGGCACACAATTTTAGAAATGTATAATTATTACCTTTTGCAAGTGGACACTTATTTTGGGACAAACTAAGAAAAATTACCTATTTACCCTTGTCGGCATTGTGAATTATTGATGCCATGATAGTTAGAGTTGCTTAATTGCTTGCCTAATTGGAGGTTTACTCGATAAGGAAAAAGGCAAGGCAATTATTTTTGCTTTCCAATCAGGCAAGCAATCGAAAAGCTTGAATCAATAAAGATAGGTTTCTTGAGGCTCATGGACCACTTGATTCTTATTTATATCTAACCACACCATGCAACATTTCGATTCTTGGACCATAATGTTAATGAGGGACCACGATGCACAAGGGTTAGGAACAAAAGTCTTTTTATGTGGGTTTTCCTCAAATTTTGTGAAGAGGTTGTTTTTTGTAATTCACAAGCCAGAGGTCTTCTCAGAAACAGTCTTTCAATCTCTTGAGACAAAGGTAAGGTTTGCGTACAACTTAACCCCCTGACTTTAAGGTAATATATACTGGGTGTGTTTGATTTGGTCGGGTCTTGGTTGTTTCCGTGACTTGGACCACTTTATATACACAAACATGGCTTGTTGAAAACTACCTACATCCCAAAATAAGTGTCCACATTTCAACTTTAGTTTCTCCCAAAATAAATGTCCACTTTCAAGAGTAAGCGCCTATATTCCAATTCTACCCTTACTATTATAGATGGAAAAATTCATTACTCCCTCTGTTATCAAGAGTAACATTGTCATTTAGGGGTTGTTTGGTAACTCATGTATAGATAAAGCTATTTGTGTGAATTATTTTGTCTGTATAGATTGAGAAGGTTTTTGATTGGGAGAGTTTTTTCATAGATGGAAGGAGTGTTTTTTTAATTGGGAGGAGCGAGTTTGGAAAACACTTGGCTTTCTGCATAAACCACTTTCTATATCATTAAGACACTACCAAGAGTCATGTATAGCAGACCGAATAAGCTGTGAGTCCCATTAAGCTCATTAAGCTGCTAACAAACAAGCCCTTAGTTAATTAAATTTTTTTAATAATTACACATTTCTAAATTATTTGTTTTTTCATGGTGGACATTTGTTTTGGAACAAAGCGAGTAGTTCTATGACTCAAACCTAGTCAGATAAAATGGAAACCAAAGTGAAAAGTGAGTCATACCTTTGGAATGTGTATTTGGTGAAACAAAATGCGCTATTGGTGTTTGGACGAAGAGTGATCGAATACCCGCCTTTTGAAATCTGATCTTTAAAGAATTTCAAGTGAGATATGAAAGGTTCCACCAATCCAGATGCCAATTTCTCTTTGTTGTTTCCAGAAAAGATCAAAAGATCACATCTTCAAGATAGTTCCAACATGAACAAAGAAAACCCCAATTAGCACAATCCGAATCGCACATAAAAATCTCCATACACACATTTTTAAATCTATAAACGTTTCAAGAATCTTCAAAACATCGATCAATTGTTTTGATGTTGCCACTAAAAAGTTGTCCAAGATCACTATTTCTAGCATTCTTTTTGCATTTTTTTCACTCCGAAGTGCCTAAATACTATTGTTAGAGATGTTGATTACTCAAGAAGGAGGTTCAGGGAAAACCCCTACAAAAAATGAAAAACTAAGGAACACATTGGTAACTATTCATCTGGACGGTATGCACATGTGCATAACGGACAAATTGCTTACAAATTGGTTGTATTCACATGTGCATACGGTTCAGATGAAGGGTTACCTTAGTTAATCATTTTTTTGCAGTTTTCCCCTGAACCTGACCCTACTCAATAATCTTTTTCAAGTCTTTAATCCAGAAATACCCAAAAACATTCAATTGCAACAGGAAAAATACAAACCCAAACTAGCAAATTGAAATCACACCCCCAAAAGGAAACATCTATAAACAGTTTTAAGAGAATCAATGAGAACCCAAATCAGCAAATTGAAATCAGACCCAAAAACATACATTTTACACCAACTTAAGCATATTGGTGCATACAAACACACACACACACACACAAGCCACACTCAATTTCTTTCATATGAACACAGAGAGAAAACCAAGAGATCAAACTTTTATGATTTTCAACAAGAACAAAGTAAAACCCAACTCAGGGGATGTTTGATTGGGTTTCCACTAAGTCCTGTACTGATAAAACTGTCCGTGTAGATTAATCTGTTTGTATAGATGCGGAAGGTTTTTGGTTTTTTCCTAGATGAAAGGAGAATGTTTTTTGATTGGAAGGGACAAGTTTAGAAAAAAAACTTGGTTTTTACATAAAACTCCTCCTAGAGCTTGGTAAATAAGCCGCTTTCTATATCATTAAGCACTACCAAGCAGTCAAATATAGCCGACCAAATAAGCTAGGAGTCTCATTAAGCTGCCAAAAAGCAAACCCTCAATATAACTGAAATCAAATCATCAAAATCCAACAAAAATCTAGGTAAACACAAGCAAAAAGAACCCAAATCAGGGATATTGAAATCAGACCCAAAAAAAGAACAAACTACTCTATAATCAACCCAAACATATTTGTTCATACAAACACACACTCAATTTCATTCATATGAACACACAGAGAACACAAATAGATCAAACTCTTCTGATTTTCAACAAGAACAACGAAAACCCAACTCAACATAACTTAAATCAAACCAAAAACAACAAAGAAAATCAATATACCAACAGAGGATAGAGAGTTAAAATACCTTGTTCTGGTTGGAGTAAGTTGAAACAGAGCATATTCGAGGTGGGTATGAGGATCCATACTGCAAAATCACACACACACACACACAGAGAGAGAGAGAGAGAGAGATGTAAAAAAGAAATGGAGGAAATTAAGAAGAATGAGTGTTCAATTCATGTTTGTGGAACATGGGGGATTGGGATGATTCACAGATCTGGTCAGATTGCAGAGTGTTTTTTAGGGAAAGATAGTGAGCCAGCAGGAAATGATGAAGAATTGCACATGCATAGGAAATGGGTAATGGGGGAAAGAGAGTGAGATTGAAGATTATAAAATGTAGGGTCACACTCAACCTCTTTTTCTTAATCTTGATGCTCTGCTCTTATTGGGGACGAATATGAATATGAATATGAAAATAATATATCCACTTGTTTCTTTATGCTATTTTTGAATGCCAAGAGATCTTTAAATTCCGTTGATTATGGATCAAATTTACCGTTAAATTCAAAGGGTATTTAATATAATGATTTATAATAGGAAGAAGTCTAAAAAAATTTCAATGGACTTTGGTGTTTGAAATAATTAATTTTTTGGATAAATTTTTTTAAACAAGTAAATCTTTGAACAATCTAAAACTTGTTAAATAACTTTTTGGATTTTCTAAAATCTGTTAGGTACATCTTTATGACATGTAAAACTGATTAATGTTGTAAAATAATTGAAAAGGTCTGGAAAAAAAAACCAATGGACCTTCATATTTTAAACGATTAAGTTCTTAAACATTTTTAAACAAAAAAAAAATACTTACATTTAAAAAAGATTAATTGATGAAATTTATATTAATTAAAAATAAAAATATTTTGTCAGTGATTTTTCAAATTAAAAAAAGATTACTGATTAAATTTATTTTAATTAAAAATAAAATATATTTCTTATACGATTTCTCAAAATAAAAGAAAAATAAAAAAAGATTACTGATTACTAATTAAGTCCGTCATGGTCGACCAATATTTTACTATTTTTTTGAGTTCTTGTACTTGATTATCGTGTATTTCGTTTATTTAAATTTGAATTTTTGATTTATATATCCACATTAAATTTAGCAAGAACTGAGGTTCTTTTAAGTTACTAACAAGGTAAAGTTTTATATAAGTTTTTAATTTGTTAAGTTGACAATAATACGGTAAAAAAGTCTAACAAATATGTTAAAATAGATGTTTCTATTTCTTGACGAAATCCTTCTCTTATCCGTCTCGTACGTTCGGTTGTTTCTGTTTTGATAAGATATATATATATATATATATATGTAAAGTAAATATATAATTAAAATAATAATATTTTTTCAATATAAATAAATATGTATTTACATAAACCTTAATATAATTTATCTGTTCCAAAATAAGTGTCTACTTTCAAAAGTTGATAGCTAATTTATTAAATTTGTCCTTAATTAATGCACAAATATTTAAAAGGTGTTAATAGAGATAAATTAGATAAGGGTAAAGATGTTATTTAGTTAATAAAAAAAATGTAATAATTATGCATATATGAAACTGTGCGTCATTTCAATTATAAATACTTATTTTAGGATGAAGGGAGCATTATTTTTTATTAACTAGAAGCGTACTCGCGCAATGCAGCGAGATACATCGTGATTTTAATATTTTATTTTATTCTTTATCTCAGTCGATGTTATAATATGGCTTTATGTGATTTTGAGAAAACGATGATGTTTTTATTTTTGAATAAAATATATGTTTGAATATTTCATAAAAAAATTGACAAAAATATATCGATATTAATATCAAATTAACTATTTGAAATTCCTCATTTTTTTGTGTAATTTTTTAATTCGATTTTTTATAATTTAATTTATGTACAATAACGAAGTAATTTATATTTGGTTTAATAATATATTTTTTTATAAAAATAATAATTATTTATTTTGTTGGAACTCAATAATTATTCTAATTATATTTTAGATTTTTTATATTTTAAAATGAGATGTTCATCATCTAATTGATTATGTTTATCCGTAGTTATTTATATGAATTCAAAATCGAGCTTTATTAAGTTGTACTT
>NC_037541.1:985172-990145 GCF_001531365.2 Cynara cardunculus var. scolymus | reverse complement strand
TTATTATATTAATTATATTTTAGATTTTTTATATTTAAAATGAGATATTTATCCTGTATTTGATTGTGTTTATCTGCAGTTAGTTACACGAATTCATATATGGGATGAAATCGGATAGGGATGAACGGGTTTAAGAGTTTTTAAGAGTTTTAAGAGTATTTAAGAGTTTTAGCCAAATGTATTATAAGATAGTATAGATTAACACATAAATAATATAAAATTGAAACAGTGAAACCCTAAAAAACTAGAGAATGTTTGGCAGTTGTTGAATGGGTTAGTGTAGAATGGTCTAGTGCAGAATGATTAAGTGGTCAGAATGATTAAGAGACTCTTATGGTGTAAATATAATTATTTGATAATTGTTCAGAGTGAAATTAGGACGCCGAATGGTTAAGGGAGACTCAAGATACAAATCATTCAGAACGCTTTGAAACCATTAAGAGACAAACTTTTTTCTGCCGAACAAGATTTACCTCTTAGCGATTCAGAGACTACCTCTTAATAGAATTATTAAAAGGTAAACAAATAACTCCTTAGAAAAATCTATGAATTTTTTTAAAAAAATCTATGAAAAAACTTGAGAGATGTTCTTAAAGATTCATCGCTGTCTTATTTTGTTTGTCGTAATAAAATCATAAAAAACAGTTATGTTTTTTATACATTAAACATGGCATTTCTGTCGCATGAAACTAAGTGGAACAAAATAAAATAAAATAAAATAGACAAAATTAATAAATTTTGTTTTATATTTATTTTATTAAATAAAATAACAATTTATATAAATAAAAAATAATAATATATTGTCACATTTTACGTCAATCAAACAAATCACAAGTCTTTGTCACTGTGGTTGGTGGTCGTGGTCTACACCACAAAATAAGTATTTATTTATTTCATAAAATTTATAAATATCTCTTTGCAATATTTATCAGATATCATTTATCTTATCAATTGAGCATGATAAAGACCAAAAATCCTATCCGAAAAAGGCATAAGAAGTAACGAGAGTCTTAAGGGGCCGTTCTCGTTACTGGTAAAATTCAACACTATCGCTTACATACTGAGTAATCATTCCACCAAAACAACATTGTATGTAACAATTTACCCAGTAAATGCTAATTGAGGTAAGAGTCGTTGCCATCACTTACCATGCAAGACTCTCGATCATTGCTTTCGCTCTTACCGGGTAAGATTCTTGGTCCTTGTTGTATTCATTCAAAATGTAATGTGACTTGGTAAACACTTACCCAAGTAAGCATTTGGTGAACGGCTCCTCGGGCCTTGTTTGTTTTAAAAAAGAACTCTTATCAACCTCTTATGTTTGATTTGTTAAGAGATAGGGATACCATACTGCTTGTTAGTCCAATTTTTCAGAGGCACTTATGCCGATATTGTCTACTTATCTAGTAAGAGGTAAACCAACATCTTATTTGTCTCTTATTGTTCTTCAGACTCTCAACAACGAGGTTTCTCAAACCTTAATAGATCATTTCTCTCAATCGATTCTTACCAAATTGATCCCCGTCTCTATTAATTGATGTGTTTTAATACGATTTAAATATGCTAAATATTGTCAATGCCATATTTTCATTTAAAATTATGCTATTTATATAATTTTGATGTAAATTTCGTAATAATAATAATAAATAAATATGTGAAATTGTATAAATTTATCTAAAATTTAACACTATAATTTTTTAATAGGTAAGATAGACAATTTAGACAAATTTGGACATTTATCAGTTTACAAAAACAAATAGTCTTATTGATTCAGATTTCAAATTTCAGCACCACTTCTATCAATCAGGAGTGGAATAAAACTTCAGATTTCAGCACATCTTAAAAAAAAAAAAAAAACCTTACCCATCAGTGAGAGAAAACGACTCTTACCCGGTAAATGCTGGTCAGATTTAAAACGTTTACTAACAATTCATTTTGATAACCGAAAATATTACTTGATAAGGTAACCAATGGTGATTTTTCTTGCCGATAAACACTTAATTTGACAAGTATTTAATAAATGGCCTCTTATATATTTTGCCATTGTTTAAATATTTTTAGTAAATTTATATGTATCATGATTATTAAATTTTATATTTATAATTAAATTTCTAATTTTTTAAGTAAAAACATATTATTGTTATAGAACTAATCAACGCGTTAACGTTAAACAGTTCTTATTTTATGTTAAAATCGATTTGAACTCAAAAATTACTTAGTTCGAGCTTCAGTGGCTTGTTAAATATTTAAATCGTTAAAAACACAGTCCCTTCAATATAACCATGAATAGGATAAAAACACGATGAAAAACTATAGATTCAGATGGTGTTTGGATGTGTGTTTTTAAATAATTATCTGATTTTTTTTTATTAACCTGGATATCCAACCCACTATGCGAGCCGACTAATCCCAGAACGACCACCTGTTTTGCAGATAGCCCGGAGTCATCGCATTTGAACCTCCGTGGCCACAACGAGATTTTTATTCCTCCTCGGGTTTGAACCTGGAATCTCCTGGTACTTTTGACCTTTGGAGTCAAGCTCAAACCAATCATTCACCAATCTTGTGGTTTAATTATCTAATTTTTATAATCAATTATTATATAATTATTTACGGCCTTGAGATTGTAATAATAAGTTTTGTTGTTAAAATCATATCTCTTACGACATGTTTTATTATAACTTATTATCATACCGAACACCCTTTAATAAACTATAATTATTGGTTGTTGAAAAAACTGCAACATTTGTTTGACAATTTGAAAAACTTTAATTAAAAATAATATCTGTGTAAAAGGGTTTGTAATCGACAACCTCCACGATGACCGACACTGACCTGCCCAAGGATATTAGGTAATAGTCAGATCAGTTACGCTTTTTAAGTAGCTGGTTGTTGCCAGTTTCAGTACTATCAAATATTTTGATGTAATTGTGATCAACAAGAGATTAACGAGGTTTGTTGATCAAGTTATAATATGAGTTGTAAAGGTGCGAAGTTCGCACTCAAATAATCTAATCTTGGACCTAAGATCAGGGGTCTAGAGGCACCCGTCGTCGCATAATAAAGACCAGAAGAAAACTTGCCTTCATGATCAACAAGGTTCCAAATAGGGACGAATCTTATGTCTTTTTCCCAGATCGTGCAAGCGAAGCCGAGAACGGGCCGTGTTTTCACGTCTCACCGCAGTGCCCGGTTTGTCTCAAATCCAGATTGAAAGATAGGCATAGATAGTCTAATCAAGACCCCCCGGCTGCCGGTGGGGAATTCGCTCCCGAGTCGTCGCTTTGCTGCGCCTGCCGCCTGGCCCATCCTCTAGGCCTCCCTTCGTCGAGCCTTTCCTTTAATGGTTGGGGGAAGCATTCCCTTATCTGATAACTTACGGCAATGACTCGTTCATGATCCATTTTCAACCCAAAATCATAATATCCATACATCCTTCCCTATACTCGAGTTCCAACACTGGCTTAAGACACAATCACCTAAGGTTGTACATGAACCGAACATTCAATGAACCATTCAATGAAAAGTCCATTTATAGTCGTTTTATTTAATAAACAAACTAACATGAACCCTTTTTTTTTTGTTCGTTTAGTTAAATGAACGAACATGAACAATAGTCTCTTTCGTTCATTTACGTTCGTCAATATTCGTTCATTTATGTTGGTTTATGTTTCTTTATATATAAATATTTAATATTATAACATTAATATGTAAATTCATTAATCAAATTGACATTTTAGAATTCCCTTTTTATCCCTCCTAATTTCACCCGATTTTTCATGTCGTTGTTTTATTTTTGAGGAACAAGATGACGAGTAACAGTAGTTGTTTTTTCATTTGTATTCGTTTGTTTACGTTCATTATATTAATCCGTTTACGTTCGTTTAGCATCTTAACCAACCAACATAAACAAACAAGAACAAACACATTCTTCTTAACGAACGAACATGAACACAAACAATTCCGTCCGTGTCCATTCGTTTATTCAATTAAGTTAAACAAACAGACACAACCAAGCCTCCGTTCGTGTTTGTTCGGTTCATTTACATCACTACCACCCAAAAGGACCCTGAAAGAAACTGTAACTCCACACTGCACCTGCCGGACTCGATGATAAGAAACATATGTATTTATCTCATCACAGTCTGGTTTAAAACCGAACTGGTTTTTGATCAAATCAGTTCATTTAATGGGACATAACAGAGTTTGATTAAAATATAAGTAACAATAAACCAAAAATACCATAATTAATATAAAGCAACTTCCCTTTTCAAGATTAGGTAAGAAAGACAACCATGATCCAGCTAGTTTTCACTCTAAATTTGCCATAGCTGGAAATAGACCACCCACCAACTTTTTTTTTTTGTGGCCATTTCTGATATTTTATTATAATTCAAGGGCTTTACTGTAACATTGATGGATACCTATTTGTCCTTTTCTATCCATGTAACTTTATTTACATTTTACACCCCTAAAGTTTGCCATTTATGTCATAAAGCTTTGAAATTGGTAAAAGGTTAGGATTTCATACTATATAGTTCTATCAACACGATTATATGATACAATCGTAAAAAAAAAGAAATTGAAGTAAAATTGTATATTGAAATGAGGATCATCAAATGTTTATACAATTTTATTTTATTTTTAGTTTGATGGATTAAATTTAAATACTGTTTCAAGTTATCGAAAGTCGTTGTAAAAACCATCAGATATTTTAAACAGTTATAAAAACTACTCGGTTTTTAAGTTATTTTTGTAGGTCAAAATTACCGAAAATAGTCAATTTAAACAAATGGTTTTAATAATATTCCTTAAAATCCATTAACAAAATAAAAAATGAAGTAAAAACATGTGACAATTTATTGCAATATGTGTTATACAAATATAGCTTAAAGGTTTATGTGTGTGTATATATATATATATATATATATATATATATATATATATATATATATATATATATATATATATAT
>NC_037541.1:971740-984562 GCF_001531365.2 Cynara cardunculus var. scolymus | reverse complement strand
AAATCATAATAAATGAACTCTCATTATTTCCATAAATATCTCAATTTATTCGGTTGCATTGGTTGTACAAATACAACGGGTTGTATTTGAAACAAACTCTATATATATATGGAGTTCTCATATAAACTTACAAGACAATTTTCATTTACTACTTTATATATGAAATAACACGTATGTGAATGCAATGTTTATATAGTATTGTTTCATATAAGAAATGTTTAAAACTGTTTTGTCTGTGAGAGAAAAACAATATTAAACTTTTTTATATATGAAACTACATTATATAAACACTGCATTTTTATATGTGTTGTTTCACATACAAAATAATACATGAAAGTCGGTTTAAAAGTTTGTACAATTTATTAAGTTTAAATGAACACACACACATATATACACACACTTCTTTGTGTGTGTGTATATATATATATATATATATATATATAGAGAGAGAGAGAGAGAGAGAGAGAGAGATGAGCGACCAAATACAAATCACCTAATTTGGACAGACCGTTCAAACCTCATTCAATCAATCATAATTTCCATTTTGTTCATCTTTTTGTAATTATGAGATGTTGATTAATCATTTTTATTGTGGAGGGTGTTAATCATGGATATTATCATCTTAATTTTAGAGAAATATATGAAACAGTTTTATTAAAATTTTATTAAGTAGTATATGAAACAATTTCATAACCATATATGAAACAACTTCATCAAAAAAAGTATTATATGAAACAATTTCACAAGATTAAACAACTTCATGAAATTTTTTCATAAGATTAAACAATGAAATCGATGGATAAGAGTGGTTTGCACAGTTTATGCAAATTAGGTGGTTTGCATTTGATCGTACTTTTATATATATATATATATATATATATATATATATGTGTGTGTGTGTGTGAGAGAGAGAGAGAGAGAGAGAGAGAAAGACACATTGATGGAAATTAAAAACTAACCACATAGCATAGACTCATAGTACAAGAGCACTCAAAGAAACAGTTGTTTGATACATCAATGAATTTCTAGAGCCATTATTGTTTACTTTTGAAAAAAAAAATTAATTGCATTTTAAGATATTCCTGGTCTTTTTAGTTAAAATCCAAAATATTTATAAAAAATAGAACTGATCCAATCATTCATTGCATGTTTCAATTAACTTTTGATAACCGTTGTAATCTAATCTAATCCAACAGACGATTGGATTAGATAAGTTCCATCAGTTGGATATTATTATTGGTTATCTTTTGAATTAAATTGGATCCATCCAATATTTTGATCAAATTAAACTGAACCAAAAAACATCATTCTTGCTTTTTGTGTATCAGTGGAACTAGAAATAAACAGGAACCGTAAAGACTCCCCAAGCTGGAGGTAGAATTCGAGTTTTATCAATGAGGACATGTTCGACTTCGAGTTTTAGAGGCGTATTTCAAGGGTGAAGGTCCTGAAGAAGGTTGTCGACGATCGTGAGTCGTGACAGAGACTCAACGGTCAGTATAGAAGATGTCGAGGCAGAGACACGAAGCTCAACAATCGACCATAGTAGTAGTAGATTTAGAACTTTTAATTTTGATTTTTAATGATGTGTTATTTTCTATTTTAAGGTTTTATTTTTTAACAATATTTTAATCCCAGAAAATTGAAATTTATAATATTTAAAAAATTGCAAAATATTATCAACTATATAGACAGATTAATTTGGTTGGATTGGATTGGATAGATTTTACTGGATTATGGGTCGCTGTTTCCAAATAGACTGATCCAATTTTTATTTTAAAATTTTGAATCCGATCTAAATTACGATTAAATATGTCATCTTGTTCGATCAACTATAATTAAATCATGTCTTTTTGGACACCCTAATAACACATACATGGATGCATACTTATACATACATATATAGACTTGAGATCACGTGAAACCACCATGTTTTTCGTGAGACCCGTGAGATCATTTTTTTACACTTGAAACTTCTTTAAGAAATGCAGTACTAAATGGGCGATTCGTCACAAAACCGTCATAAAATTGGTGGGTGGTGGAAACTCAAATCAATTATAGATTATCTATGTTTTTCGTGAGACTACTTTTTTACACTTAAAACGCTGTGAGGGTAAAAAAAAAGCCGAACCTTCATAACAAAAACACTGTGAAGGTTACTTCACAACGTTTTGCTGTGAAATTTTAAGTGTCAAAAAGTGGTCTCACGGATCTCAAGAAAACAAACTGTTCTCACTTAAACCCAACCCAACCCAACCCTACGTATACGTATACATATGCATATGTAACATAAATATTTCATACTCTTTTCAAAATATTCAAGTATTTAAGTCATATCTATTAAACATTTATTAGTAAATGAAAATAAAATAAAAAAATATTAAAATAAAATACCAATTGTATTGGGCCTTTGTGGGAGCCCAAAACTTGTTGGCCCAATGCAATGATCCAATAAAGGAATTTGGAAAAAGGAAAAGAGGGCAATACAATCAACACAAATCTTTTTTTTTTCTTCCAAATATGTTTATTGAGTTCGAGTCTATTGTTACATACATTTAAAACAACTAGAAGGGTACTCGTGTAATGTATCAAGATATATTTCTATTTTAATGTTTCTTTTTATTTTTTATCCATGTCAATATAATAGGATTTTATGTGGTTTTGAGAAAGCGATAATGTTTTTATTTTTAAATAAAATATAAAATTGAAAATATCATATAAAGTTTGCAAAATATATATCAATATTAATATCAAATTAACTATTTAAAAGTTCTTATTTGTATATTTTTTTTATTCAATTTTTTTATGATTTAATTTAAATTCAATGACGAAGTAATTTATATTTGGTTTAATAATATAATTTTTTTATAAAGATAATAATTAATTATTTTGTTAGAAAGTGATAATTATCCTAATTATATTTTAGATTTTTTTTGTATTTTAAAATAAGATGTTATCCTCTATTTGATTATGTTTATCCGCAGTTAGTTACACGAATTCAAACACAAAGCTTTAATAAATTGTACTTATGAATAATTTACTTGTAATTTTGGATTCTTCATGTATAAAAAATGAGTTTTAAGAGTTTTTTTCAAATGTTTTATAATATAGTATAGATAACATAATAGTTTTAAATATGTGATTTCGTTGTAAATTAATTATATTTATTAAATAAAAAATGATATGAACGAAGGGAGCGATTTTATGTAGTTATTAATTATTGATTATTATTATATAGAGATGGTTAAAATCACATGTTGATTTTCTCAATCTCATATTAAAAAAAAAAAAAAAAGACAGAAACTGGATTCGAACAAGTTTAATCTTAATTTGTTGTTTGTTTATTCATGCACCCTTAATATGTTTATCGATGTTGATCGTCATGGTGCCCAAATGCATAAGGACATTAGGCACAAATGTGCATAAACCATTGTCGAAGGCCCGTTTAGGAACATTAGTTTCCCTAACAGATCCCGGTTACAACTGCTTAGTAGTTCTCCTAGCAGATCTCGGTTATAACTGCTTAGCGTCTAGGAGCTGCCTACACTTTAAGCAGGGGGGGAGGCCCCCAATCAAAACCCCATGTAATCATGCATGGAGCCACTTGTGATTCTATACACAATCACATGTGATTGTGTATATTTTGGCATTCTTGTTGTATAGTATATCCTAAATAGATTACATGTGATTGCATATGTGATATCTTATATAGAACCAATTTTGATATTATAAAAAATTCACATGTGATTATGTACATAATCATTGTATTATTATATGTACCTTCTACATAATCACAAGTGATTATGGGAAATGTATATTGGAGCAAAATGTGGCTGTGTACATAATCATTAGAATGATATAATTCACATTCATGAACTGATGTTGTGTGTTTGTGTACATGATTATACGCGATTGTATACACTGATATCAACATTATTATCAGATCATGTATGTACATCGTCACTGCAAATACATAACAATTAACACATGGTTACAACAACAGTTGAAAATTATATCAATATGAGTTTCAAGTTAAAGAGAGAAACCTGTTGTTTATATACTTTGTTTAGTTCCAATTTTTATCTGTTTTTAAATATATTAGTTTTAAAAATAATCTTTAATTATTTTTAAACATTACCCAAGTCCAAGTCCATGAGTGTTGTGTAAATTACAACGATACCCTTATCATATCCAACGAATGATCCAGATCTTTTCCCGCATCTCTTATTTTACCCCTGTCACGACAAACCCGCATACACACAAACACACAAGATGCAAGTCATTATCTCGACAATTTCTTCTTTTTTGTATCATTAATTAATCAAATCCCATAAGCTAATTTTCTCAGTTCCCGATACTAAAAGTATATTTTACGAGTTTGAGCAAGTTAGTTGACGTGTAACATCAATCGAATCGTGAAGTTACCGTAATTCGTTCAAGGATTCTTGTTGTATATAAAAATACAAATATCACAAATCACAAATCAACCCTTTTCTCTTCAATTTTGAGATGCTTTGATGTAGACCAAGAACAAGAATCACAATAACATATGATGACAAATAGACAATACCCTAAAATGTGCATTTATTTATGTCTTCTAGAAGCCTTAATTTGGATTGTATACATCATGAAGAAAAAGACATTAACTATGACAAAAATGGTATGTTTAGACCCTCATATAACTGTTTTAATAAAATACTTAAGGGGGTGTTTGAGATTGCTTATCTTATTGATTTATTGTGATGTGACATCGGTAATAAGCACTTTTGAGTGTTTGGATAAACAACTTATACCGGTGTCAAACCGGTAATAAGAAGTTTTTGAAGAAGTTAAACCTTTCTGACTTATGATAAATTGATAAGTGCTTTTATAGAAAAAAAAATAAGTTGTTTCAAATAAGCAATCTCAGACACCCCCTTAATTAAACTTTTAAGTTATTTAACCAACGACTGTAAAATTGTTGGTTTAATATATGTATAGGCAAATTGAATGAAAAAATAATGTATTTTAACTTGATTCCTATTTTGGGTAACATGCTTTCAAAACTTCTATTTTGGTACATAAGATGTAAAGTTTTAAACATTTAAGTACTTGGATAACTGATTGAAGACTAATTTTGGATTAAAATATCCATGTCAGTAAACACGTCAGCAAATAATATTGAGTTGGATACCATATCACTTGTCGCATTAGCAAATAATACTGAGTTGGATACCACATCACTCTCCACATGATCATAATAACCAGTTAATGATTCAATTGGTTATTTGGGTACTTAAATGTTTAAAACTTTACATCTTAGGTACCAAAATGGAAGTTTTAAAAGTACGTTAACCCAAAATGGAAATCAAGTTAAACTACGTTACTTTTTCATGCAATATATTTGCCCTATATCTATACTATATTATAAAGCATTTGACAAAAACTCTTAAAAACCATTCTTTATGCATGAATTATGTGTATTAATGCATACTACTTAAAATCTAATATTACAAAGTAAATTGTGCATAAGCACAACTTATTAAAGCTCCATTTTTGAATTCATATAACTAACTGCAGATAAACATAATCATAAATACAGAATAAACATCTCATTTTAAATATAATAAATCTAAAATATAAATAGGATAATCATTGAGTTCTAACAGAATCATTATCTTTATAAAATTTAATTATTAAGCTAAAAATAAATTACTTCACTAAATCGTAAAAATATTATCTTTCTCAAAACCACATAAATCGTATTATATTAACAAAGACAAAAAATAAAACAAAACATTAAAATGAAGATATATCTCGCTGCATTGTACGAGTACTATTCTAGTTTATTAAAATGTATAATTCACAATCATAGAACACCTTAACGACGACTTATTGGAAAGGTTTCTGAAAAAGCTTTTCACCATTGTGGGAGGATCGGTTGGAGAAATATTAGGGTTGTAACTGCATGCACAAGCGACATGTATCGACTCTTGTTTATACTGTCTTTACGGTACCTTTTTATGAAGGAAATTAAGGAAAAAAAGGAAAAAAAAAGGAGGGAAAGTGAGACCAAATGTATATATATATATATATATATAGGGTTGGGTTCACGTGAGACCAAGGGTTTTTCGTAAGACCCGTAAGACCAATTTATGTTCATTGATCAACTTTATAAGCTAATGGTCTAAAGTGTATATATCATTTTAGAACTTGAAAAGTGTATTTTTTTGGAATAATTCAATGACAAAATTCATAAAATTATTAGTGCTAAAACTTCAAAATTGGAAGCTTAAAGAGTTCAGATATTTCTACAAATGGTCAAATTTGTACAAAAAAACCATTTTAAAATATCTGAATACTTTAAGAAATGATCAGAAATATTTTATATCTAAGTGTTTATAAGAATGCAGAAAAGAAAGTTTCGGATTTGACAAATATATTATTTGCCTAAGTTTGGAAAAGCAAACACAAATTTTCCATGAGTTCGGAAGCGTCTCAATGTCTTCATGATATATTTTCCAAAATGTGTCGGGATTCAATCTGTACATTTGAAATGGGCACGATCTAAACATCCACAACCAGACAAATCAGATTTTACAGTATGAATTATTACATATTTAATTTCAACGAACAAATATGAGGAAAGTTGAATCCTAAAACAATAAATGAATACTTTGATCATCAGTTTAGTATCAAACAATTAATTTGTACAATTTATTATCGTTGCAAATAATTATCGAGTTCTATGTTGATATTTCAGTTATAACTCATGTACGAGTGAAGACTTGTATCAAACGATTGTAGAAAGACACCGATGTTCTAACATAACAAAACACAATATTGGATATGCGAGTCTCGAGAGAAGAACCGAGTTTGGATGAACCATTTTGAATCTCGATGTTTCTATTATCTAATTCAAGACTTTCCTTAAATATTATTCTGTTTGAGTTGATAAATTGTTGAAAAACCGAAAACCTTGTGCCGAACAACATTTCCCCTAAGGTTGCACTATTTGACATAACGTCATAATAAGTTGTTAAAATAAAGTTAGATAATGTAACAAGTTATATTCTTAATTCCTTAATGATGAACCGACCACTTGGGTTGTGACGCACTGGTTAAGAGATTCCTAGGACGTAGTGGAAATCTCATCATCCCTGCACTACAGAACAAATGACGTTTACCGACAAAAACCTCCGGAGAAATTTCCGTTGATGGTTACTGGCGGATCACCCAGAAAATACAAATGGTTCTGGTGGAATCCGATGTTTTTCCAATAAAATACCAACGGATCACTCAGAAAATACATGGATAATCTATCACTGATTTGAGTTTCCACCACCAACTTTGTGACGGTTATGTGACGAATCACCCATTTAGTAATGGATTTCTCAGGGAAAAATCCGTAGGTAAAGTTTTTCCATTTCAATAGTGCTAATTTCGAATAAAACCGTTGCCAACATCTTTAGATATGACACTTCATTTTTTTGGTTCTATAAACTAAGTCTAATAAAAAGGTCTATTAAAACATTTATAATTTGGGAGTGTCATATAAACCCAATTTTATTGTAGTGTCTTATGATTAACATCAGATAAATCTTCTTATACAGATATTTTTCAGATAATATCATACAACACATAAAAAAAACCCAACTTTTAAGACCATATTTTTGTTTAAATTTCACATCCACAATTAAACAAATACATATGCAAATGGAAATTGTTTGTTAACACAAGAAAAGCATGAAACACCATAAATTCATGAAAAGGGGTTCCACACCAAACCCTACTCCTTTACACGTGTCACTTCACCAATGGTTCCTAGTGGGCCCCACATAACCCTACAATATAAGAACACTTCTTCATCGTCTAGGGTTTTCATCAACACTCCATCACCATCATTTCTTACAGACTTTTCAAAGCACCATTAAAAAACCCTAATCCAAGCTTTCATGGAAAGCACAGATTCATCGACATGCTCTCAATACCCTAATCTCCCACCTGGGTTTCGGTTTCATCCGACGGACGAAGAACTCGTCGTTTATTACTTGAAAAAGAAAGCTTCTTCGATCCCTTTGCCCGTTGCGATTATAGCGGAAGTTGATCTTTATAAGTTCGATCCATGGGAGCTTCCAAGTAATCGTTTAGAACAAATCTTGATCGACCAACTGTAAATCTTTTAATTACGAATATAATTTGACTCGTTTTCTTTCGTTTTTTTTGGATTGATTAGGTAAAGCTACGTTTGGCGATCAAGAATGGTATTTCTTTAGTCCACGAGATAGAAAATACCCGAATGGAACGAGACCAAACCGTGCAGCGACTTCGGGGTATTGGAAAGCTACAGGAACGGATAAGCCGATATTATCGTCAAGAGGAGATCAAAAGGTTGGTGTTAAAAAGGCGTTGGTTTTTTATGGCGGAAAGCCTCCGAAAGGGATTAAAACGAATTGGATCATGCATGAATATCGGCTTGTTGATAACGCTTCTTTTAAGTCTCCGATCGTCAATTTAGCAAACCGAAAGGGATCTTTACGGGTGCGTTTTATTTCATTTATTTGTATGTTTTATTTCAAGAACATACAAAAGTATTACGATTATCATTTGGTGCAGAATGATTAAGAGACTCAGTATGATTTAATGTCTTATAAAAAAGTATCATTTTACAATTATACCTTTCTATATAAAAGTATTACTGTAATTTTTTTTTAAAATATAATATTTATATACGACAAATGCAACAAATAAACTCACACATCCTTCTCACATTTGGTGAGGTTTGAACCTCTGACTTTCTAAGAAGCCAAGAAGGCAAGGACTACGATACTGCTAGGCCAAAAGCCATTTAGTAGTATTATGATAAGTTGGTATGATGCTTTTGGGCGTCCTATCATCCTATTTAGACTTATTTGGTGTCCTCTAAAACTGATTTTGTTGTAGTTAGTATTTCGTTATTCATTTTCTTTTATAATTTCACCGCGTTTTGATTAATTAATGTAGCTCGACGAATGGGTTCTATGTCGTATCTACAAGAAGAACAACGGGAGTAGACCGACAGAACGAGATACAACAGATCACCACGATTACATAGAAAACATGATGGCCGCTAATTCTTCAAAGGCGACAAACCCGAGCGGATCATTAATCGATCATCAAGAAACGTCGTCGTTCTTCGAAATCTTGAACAACGAAGATGGATCAAGAATCCAACAAACCAACGACTCCATAATATCGAAGCTGGCTTCTTCAAGTTCTTCATTGAAATCCATGGTTTTTAACCCTAAGAAACGTTCGTTTCCAACAACTCATTACTGGAATCTTGATTCCACTGAGAAAAGGTTCAATTCCGAAGATGAGATGAATGGAATGATGGATGGAAGTGGTTCATTCGTGTCTTTGTTGAATCCGATTCAGCAAGCTGGGATTGGTGGATTCCATCCAAATACAGTATTGGGTTCAATTGGTGATTCTGCTTTTGGTTATCAACTTTCATCGGGGAATTGGAATACTTGATCATAATTAGTTACGGTTTTGATTTTATTTTTTTGGTTGGATAATTAAGGGGTTAATAATACATGATATACATAGTCTCTTTAGAGAAAAAATATTACCATATATACTTTTATATATATATAGTGTATATATATATATAGAGAGAGAGAGAGGGTGAGTTATTATGCAACTCTTTACATTTGTACAATCAGTACAACTCAATCTCAACCGTTCATTTAATTTGATGAATATATGATTTCATAGAAGTTCTGATTGTTTTCTAATATAAAGTATTGATCATAATTAATGAACTTTAGTAATCTTCAATAAATATTCAAATTATAATGAATGAACTATTATTATTTTTATAAATATCTCAATTGATCGGGTTGCATTGGTTGTACAAATGTGATGAGTTGCATTTGAAACATTATCTCTCTCTCTCTCTCTCTCTCTCTCTCTCTCTATATATATATATATATATGAATTGTGTAAAATAACCAATCATAATTTTTTATTTTTTTGTAATAAAGAGGGTTAAGATAAGAAGCGTAAGAATGGATCTCTACACTTGGATGCACATTAGAATAAGATGTACCAGATCAATCCTCGTATCAAGCGCGATTCGTAGGTGGGTTTGAGATTAAAAGTGATCAAGGATCCAGATCTCTTCTGCTTCTCACATGATCTTTAGTCATATAAGGAATAGTTCAAACGAAAACACATTCATTTTATTAAAACACGAGAACATTTTTTTATTATAGTTAACCACATATGATACATATATGTGATACTAAATTAGAAACTCGAACGACTTTTGGCACGACCTAAGTCACGGGCCAAGTCGGTCACAGACTATAGCTCGCATCACATGTATTCCCACATTAGATAAGAGAGTTCTTGATGTGATACTATCATCTATCACATGTAGTATTAAATCAGAGACGCAGACGACCTTTGATGCGACATAGATAGTGGGAAGTCGTATGCACACCACCACGTCCCTCACATGTATATCATATGTGATAAGGGTGTTCTTACGTTCTTGTAAAACGGATGTTTCTCATTTAAACCTCCACACATACACACACACATAGGGTCAAGTTCAGGGGAAACCATAAAAAAATAAAAAAAACTGAGGAACCCCCTGATAATAATTCATTTGGACGTTATGCATATGCATATACAAGTATTTGTAAGGAATTTGTCTGGTATGCACATGTGTATAACATGTATATGTGCATAGAAACCAAGAAACCATTTCAATTACTTGAATGATTATAGATGAATGATTCAAGAAACCACGGTATGCACATATGCATATCATACAAATGAAAGATTACTAGAGTGTTACTCAGTTTTTCATTTTTTGGGTGGTTTTCCCCTAAACCTGCTCCTCTCTACACACACATATATATAATGAGATAATGAAATGAGAACCTTAAAAATGTTGGCTACTATGAGAATCAGTCAAACATATATGAATTGATAGTGTTAAACATGCATATTTTGTTTAGTTTCACATTGTGAAATAATATACATGTAAAAATGATACATATATATATAAGTTTTACAATATGAAAAATAATACATCATACATGTGAATTTCACCGGGCCTTTATATTTTTGAGTTTCTTATATGATTGTGTTATGCCCTGTGTATGTATATATGTGTATATACTTGTATATGTAGTATGATATCCAAATAAGAAGACTAAATATCAAAAAAATGAAATATTCATATGTGAATCATTGAAAAAAATTCATTTTTCAATTGAAATTATAGATTATTCAAATGAGTTCACATATACATCATCAAATGATTTTTTTTTAATAATTCACATATAAATATTCCTTTCTTATATATCTTTTCACGATATTCATTTTTCTTATTTGAACCGACACCTCATATATATATATATATATATATATATATATATATATATATATATAAAACTTATGGTGATGGTGTAGACTTAATTTGAGAGGTTGCTTCTAAAGATAGCATTCTTCTTTTTAAATATTATTAGCATTTATAGGAATAATGTTGCAATGACCACCAAATATAAATTTCATGGTATTATTTATTTAGTTTTTATTCATTTAATTATTGTTTAATTAAAAGTCAAATTAGAGGTTGGTGAATCAACCCACAATTAAATTAACTTATTAACTTAATTAAGGCATGGAAATATCCAATCTAATTTTCTAATTTTTAATTTTAATTAAGGGGTGACATAAGATTATATTCTCCTGTCAATTTTTAATAATATTTTAATATCATATATATATCTATATATATTTTAATATAATTTTTAATAATATTTTTAATTTTCTAATTTTTCTTATTTGAACCGACACCTCATTCAATGAATCATAATTTTTCATTTTGTTCATTTTTTTTTTGTAATTATGATAGGTTGATTAACCATTTTTATTGTGGAGGGTGTTAATCATGGATATTATATCTTCATTATTTTAATTTTAGAGAAATAAATAAAACAGTTTAATTAAAATTTCATTAAATATTATATGAAACAATTTCATAACCATATATGAAACAAATTCATCAAAAAAGTATTATATGAAACAATTTCACAAGATTAAACAATTTCATGAAAAAATTTCATAAGATTAAACAATGGAATCAACGTATGAGGGTGGTTTGTACGGTTTTTACAAATGAAGGTGGTTTTCATTTGATCACTCATCTCTCTCTCTCTATATATATATACATATATATATATGTAATCCAAAATGATATATTCAACTATCTACAATATTTTTACAGGGAAAATTACATAAAAAGGTTATGTACTTTAATGTGATTCCTATTTCGGGTAACGTATTTTCAAAACTTTTATTTTGGTATCTAAGATGTAAAGTTTTAAACATTTAAGTACCCAGATAACTGGTTGAAACTTTAACCGGTTACCATGATGATGTGGCGAGTGATATGGTATCCAACTCAATATTATTTGCTGAATCATTAACCGAATACCACATCACTCGCCACATCAGCATGGTAACAGGTTAATGCTTCAACTAGTTACCTGAGTACTTAAATGTCTAAACATCATAATAGGATACCTTATAAGACTCAAGTTTATGGGATCAAACTATAAAGTATCATATTTAAAAGTGTTTTAATATGTTTATATGACGCTTTTGAGCGTTTAACAAGTTTTTTTTGGAATGCTTTTAAAATAAAGTGTCGTGCCTGAAGCTTCGATTTGGAGGGTTGGGCTGGAGCTCCATACCAAAATATTCCATACTTTCGTGCATAAATTAACTATTTTATAAGACACTTTTGAGAAGTATATATATATATATATATATATATATATA
>NC_037541.1:949606-971320 GCF_001531365.2 Cynara cardunculus var. scolymus | reverse complement strand
TATATATATAGGGGCACGTTCAAATGAAAACCGTGCATTTCTAAGAAACCGTGTAAACCAATTTCGACCAATAAGAAAATTCTATTTTTTTTAATTAAATTTAATCAATAAGGATATTTCGATCATTTACAATATTTTCTATTAAATATGGAAGTTATTAATAAATCTTAATTAAGAAAACGTAATAAAGAAAATTGTATAAATGGTAACATTTAAATATTTAATTATATTATAATATTAAAAATTTGAATTTAATATATTGTTATGAGATTGAATCTGCAAACGGGTCTTGAAGATTGAATTGCATTATGGAATGAAATCGTAAATTATGGTTCAAATTAAAAAAATAATGTTAATGAAACAGATTTTATGAAGGTGAAACTGGTTCATGTTGTAATTGATTCATGAGTAATATAAAATCGTTTCATGGTGAAACACGTTTCCGTGATGGTATAGTTGATCCGTTTAGTAGAAAAAATGTAACATGATACGGGTGCATAATTTATTTGGTTCGTCATGAAATAATAGCATGATGAAACGGGTACATGATGAATCTGCTTCGGGATCGTGAAGATTGTAATCTGCTCCAGAATCTTGAAGATTGTAAGGAGTAAAGGAAAGAATGCATCAAATCATGAGTAAAATAAAAAATTTAATTTACATGAAACAGGTTTCATGAAGGTGAAACTGGTTCATGGCGTAATTGAACAATGAGTGGTGAACTGCTTTCATGGTGAAACTCGTTTCAGTGATGGTGTAGGTGATCCATTCAGTAGATGAAATGAAAAATGAAACGGGTGCATAATGTAGGCGGTTCGTCATGAAATAATTGCAAGATTAAAAATAAATTAGTTTCATTAATAATAATAAATGTTAACGTAAAAATGTTAACGTAAAAATAATAAATTACTTTACAAAAAATAGATTAGTTTCATTAATAATATGATATACATGATATGGTTTCCTTGAATAAATGAATATTTGGTTTTACCCTTTTGCCCTTATCGGTATTATAAAATGTATTTTTAATTTTTTTTTAATTTCCTTAAATAACCTTGATTGATCTTAACCATTGATCAAGAAAATGGATGATTGAGATTGGTTTACACGGTTTATACAAATGAAAACGGTTTTTATTTGATCGCTCCTCTCTCTCTCTCTCTATATATATATATATATATATATATATATATATATATTCTATAAATCTATATTTTTATAAGACACCTTTCAAATAAGGTCGTATAAAATAACTAATACGAGTATACGACACTTTTTTTTTAACGTGTTTTAGAAAACTTGTTAATAAGTTCAAAATGACAAATTGCATGAAAAAGTAACGTATTTTAACTTAATTCCTATTTTGGGTAACAAACTTTTAAAACTTTAATTTTGGTATCTAAGATGTAAAGTACTAAACATTTAGGTACACGAGTAACCGGTTGAAGTATTAACCGGTTACCATGCTAATGTGTATTATTTGCTATTCAACCCAATTTCATCCATCACTCGCCACATCAGCATGGTAACCGGTTAATGCTTCAACCGGTTACCCGAATACTTAAATGTTTAAAACTTTACATCTTAGGAAACTTTACATCTTAGGTACCAAAATGGAAGTTTTAAAAGTATGTTACTCAAAATAGGAATCAAGTTAAAGTACATTAGTTATTCATGCAGTTTAAATGAATTAATATTTACCAATTTGATAAAATGCATGTCATTTTGATAGGTTATGGGATGATATTTTTAGCAATTGGATCCATGGTGAAAGGTTTTCACTAATGAAACAATTATGAGCTAATTAAAAGACAAATTATATGAAGTAATGTCTAGGGTGTTAACAAGTCGAGCTTTTAACGAGCTATTCAAGCTCGAGTTTATTGATCTCGAGTTCAAACTTAATAGTTGTTGATCTCGAATACACACATTAAGACTCGTTTAACTTAATGATTGAGCTCCAAAAACCAATGCTCGGCTCTGCTCAGCTCGATTATGTTTTTCGAGTCGAGTCAAGCCAAGACGAGTTATATTTTTTTCAAGTCAATCATTTAATATGTTCATCAATTTAAAAATTATCGAGCTCAAGCCAATAAACGAGTCGATCATGAGTTCAAACCTGTAAACGAGTATCAAACTCGAGCCCATTGAAAAAGTTAGTCGAGCTCGAACCTGGTAAAGTTTTTGCGAGCCAGACTCGACTAACCTACAACTCAACTTGACCCAGCTCGTTAGCACCTCTAGGTGGACTATCTCTGACAGATTTTACAAAATTTCTCCAAAATGGACAATAAAAATTCAAATTGCCCAAACAAAAATTACATTCAACTTCAACACATTTTTCATTTTAAAAATTACAGCGTTAATTATATTACTAAATATTCAATATATTTAACTCTTCCAAAAAATTTATTTAAAGATTTGGTATATTGGAATATAAAATAGCTTGCAAAAGTTTAGCCCAAAATCCTTAAAATAACCATTCTCTCAATTTACAACATATTTGGTCAGTTGTACATGATTGTTTGGTAGTGATTTAATGATATAGAAAATGATTTATTCAATAAATTTTTAAGAAGAGCTTTTATACAAAATGTCAAGTTTTTTTCTTCCAAACATGCTCTCTCATTTAAAGAACACACTCTTTCCATTTATGAAAAAACTCTCCCAAATAAAAACATTTCCAAACATGGGAAGGTTTGGTTAGTTTTCCATTAAGTCCGCTATGAATAAAGTTGTCTGTGTGAATTAATCTATCAATATAGATTGAGAATGGTTTTTTCATAAGGACCATGTTTTCTTAATTGGGAGGGCAGGTTTGGAAGAAAAAAAAAACTTGACTTCCTCCACAAAGCTCTCTCCTGAAAACTTACTGGATAAGTCATTTTCTATATCATTAAGTCACTACCAAACAGTCATGTATAATTGACTGAATAAGTTGTGACTCCATTAAACTCATTAAGTTGCTAACAAACATGCCCCTAATCAAATAAAGAATGTGAACTTGAATTATATAAATTTAAAATGTATAAAAATCTAATATGTCTTAATTTCATAGGTATTACACTTCAGAGTAAGAATCGATAGTATTTAAACAAAATTAAACTTTAAAATTATCTTATATTACAAATAATAACTATTTGAGTGTTTACGATCCGAGCATTTTAACAGGCTTAGTAATTCTCGAGTTTGAGTCAATCCCAAACACACAAAAATCCGTTTAACTCAATGAGTCAAACTCACTAACACCAATTATTGACTCGACTTGTTCAAAAGCTCAGTTATATTTTCAATGAGTCTGAGCCTTGCGAACATGCACTTTTTTGAGTCAATCATTTTCATATGTACATACAAACTTGAGTAAATTACGACTTTCATCTATGTGGTTTGTTAATAATTTCTATTTTCATCTTGTGGTTTAGAAATTGCGATTTTTATCCTTATGGTTTGCAATTTATTGTTATTTCGTCCCTGAACTAATTCTTACCTTTAAGTACAAGGGACTAAAATAACAAAGAAATGTAAAACACAGAAACCGAAGAAACAATAAATTGTAAATCATAAGAACGAAAAATAGCATTGAATTATAAACCGTATGGACGAAAACCTCAATTTCTCAACCACAGGGACGAAAATCATAACTTTTAACAAACCACAGAGACGGAAAAAGTAATTTACTCTAAAAACATTTTAAAACTCAAACTCAGATTCGTTAACGAGCAACAAGATCGAACTCAAACATTAAAAAATATTCAAGCTCAAGCTTGACCACAAAACATTTGAGGTCGAACCTGATATTATTTTCACAAAACAAGTCCAAACAACCGGTTATTCTACTCATTAACACCTACACAGATAAAACATTTAGGGGGCGTTTGGTTCAGGTTGGGAAAAAATGAAAATGGGAATGACTTTTCATTCCCCCAGTTTAACATGGAATGAAAATTTGGGCTTCTGAGGGAATGATCTCATTATATTATATAAAACTAAGCAGATTCTTTTACTATCATTCTCATTAATTACTGCTTAATACCTCTAACCAAACACCACCTTAATGTATAAAAAGATTAAAAGCAAAAAGAACTTTTTTTCCATCCAAAGTCCTACTTTTACCTGATGTATGCTATTTGACTTCAAAAGCCCTAAAAAGGACATATAATTCAAGATTTTTTAAGTAGAATTTGATCTTTCTAAGACTACCAACCTCCTATTTATAAAAACATTTTTTTTCTTTTCTGAAATCTAAGAAATCCCGAAAACGATCCAAACAATGTCGTTGATCGAGGGTGACAAGCAAAAAGTCGGTTCTAAGATATACCGGGGGAGGTCATAAAATATCGATCTCTCTCGGATTAAGGGTGGGCTTTTTCCTGGATCCAGAACGGTAGATCTACGGCAATGTATTGCTCTAACTAGATCTGACGTTTCTGGTTCTAGAAAAAGGACTTACCCGATACTATGCTTGAAATAGATATTTCATGTCTTCAACAGTGAGACGAGTTTGAGAGCCACCATTTTCATCGTCTCCGAATGCTGATGCTACCAATTCTCTCTTCTTTTCCTACAAATGACGAGAATTTGCTCAGTAATGAACGAAAAGGTATGATGGAGAATATGAATCTCGAAGCTATAGGAAAAGGGAAAGTGCAAAGTTATTGATATCCAAGTAAATACCAATATGCTAAAGAAAACGACAAAATCCTATACAGCCAAACGAAATAAATCCAGTAAAAGCGTTGTATGTTATCTCTCCGTAAGGCTCTTAAGGGATTAAGCTGAATGACAAAAATGATTATTTTACCCCTCAGTCTAGATCAAAGGCTGGATCAAAATGATTCTTTGATAAATCTGTTGAATGCAAATTCTGAGCCGTTAAAATTATCACTTTTTTTTATTAACCTGGATATCCAGCCCGCTATGCGAGCCGACTAATCCCAGGGCGACCACCTGCTTTGCAGATAGCCCGGAATCACCGCATTTATCACTCTATCAACTATAAACAAAAACAACTTGATCCAACATAATGATACCATTAAGCCAATTAAGCCACAAACAATTCTAATGAGCTTAATGGTCTATAAGCGCTCAGCCATACATGAGTGTTTCTTTATGGCTTAATCGTTAAGCCACTAAGCCAAAATGGCTATATGGAATAAGTCAGGACCCCTCACTTGTCTCCGTTAAGCCACCTCAAACAAATTAATGCCATAAAGGATTCAATCCTCTCTCTTTGCCTCCTTCAAACCCAATCGGTCTCTCATCCCTCATTATCTAACCAAACAACTTAACCCATACAAGGCTTGTGAAAAAAGGTAAACATCCCAATCTAATACAGAAGTAGGGTCTAGGGGCAAGATGTACGCAGACTGTTTCCTCTACCAGAAAGAGTAGACAACAAAATCCTATATGTTGTGAGCAAATCAAAAGAAACATGAACAACCATATGCACAAGTAGATGACAAACATTTATGGATTCGTTCAATAGGGGTACGCCAGTTGAGCGAAACAAGTTTACTCACCGTACTAGAAGAAAGATGGACTGTCGTTGACCCTAAAGCAGGTGGATCTTATATAGACTCTAATACATTTATGATTCTGACTCGAAAAGATAAATCTCAATTGTAAATGGTTAAGGGATTTCCATATATCCATAACTACTGAGCGACGATTAAGCAGTCTAGACTCTAGAAAACATTAAACAAGCTAATCAAATTAAGTAGGATGGTTAGTTAAGCAGATTAGCCATTTTTAATCCCAAATCCATGCATTTACATTTGGCCAAAACCCAAATCAATATCCTTAAGCTTTTTCTAGTTATTGTTTCTAGCCTAGTCAAACTCAATAACCTACCCAAACCCTAAAAGACAATGAAATTAGTCAATTACAAAGGTTTGAATATGAATATAGTATCAATATTTAACACTTAGGTATTAACATAATCTATAAACTTTATTACAAACACAAAAAAGAAGGCAATTTTCTTGCAAATATAATATATACATGTATTAGAAGGGTTGGGTTCTGGTGAGAACAACCCCATTTCGTGAGAACATGAGAAAAAGTAAAGGTATGCTTGTACTATTTGAAGGTTTGTCGCGAGAATTTTGAATATGTCTTTATATTGTGTGAATGTTACAACATAATGTAACCTTTTGTTACACAGTCGAAGGTGATGTGAAAATTACAATTTTCATACAATATAATGTAACACACACAATATAAAGGTATTTCACCACCTTCTCATGGAAGTCAAAATATCTCACATTTTTTTTTGTTAACCATGGGTGTCCGGGGCAGTTTGCACGCACCTCGACTAATCCCTGGGCTTGGAGAACTGCCAGGAAAATCCTAGTGGCCTTGCAAGACTTAAACCAGTGACCTCTAAGAAAAATCCCCAAAATTTCTCGCATAATCCTCACTAGTCACTATATTAGAAATCCGACTTGACTAAAGGGGAAAGACCTGCTCTATATAATAATATGCACCACGTTCTTTTATTCCACTCGGCAACAACTGACAAATCCAACTTGACTAGTTACTGACTTATGGAAGAGCCCAGCCTCCATAACCACATGGGTTCAAACCTCATTCAAGGTGAGGAGGGTGCGTGAGTATTTGCCATATATACAATATAAATATTATATACTTCAAAAAACCAACTGACAAATAAAACCACAAGGGCAGACGATAATACCTGAAGAGCTAAAATGCGATCTTCAACAGTATCTTTAACAGTCAACCGCAAAACTGTAACCGGGCGAGTCTGCCCAATCCGATGAGCTCTGTCAATTGCTTGATCTTCCGTTGTCGGGTTCCACCAGAGATCCAGAAGAATTACATGGCAAGCAGCAACCATGTTTAACCCGAGACTAGCCGCTTTTAAAGACATAATCATAACAGTTACCTACAAAAGCAGACACTCTTAGACTGAACAGGCCGATGGTCAGAAGCAACCAAACCAATCCAAACAAGACCAGTATATCCCACCAGAAGATGGAGTCTGAGAGGGGTGAGATGTATGCAGACCCGACCTACTCTACCCTGGACAATAGAGAGCGGTTGTCGGTTGTTTACTTCAAAACCCCCTACTAGTGCATAGTTTGTAAAAAAATTGCAAAGAAAGAACATATGAAAAAGAATTTGAAAATCAGAAAGACGGTTAAAATTTTGAAAAACGAGTATGAAGATGGTCAAAAGTAACCACTGGACACCGTGCGACGTGCGGAAAAGGGCGCCTGACCAATTAGAAACAAAAATAAATAGGAACATAGTTCCAATAAGAGGAACCCAAGGACCATATTCTTCTCCAATTTGAGTTTTACTCACATCTCGAATAAATTCAAGGACATATTGCTCTTCCAGCCGCCGGACCCTACCTCCGACTGAGTCAATTTCAGGGTGGGCAGGCTGTTAAACAGAAAAGATAACTCACTTTGCTTTTTGTCCATAAGGTATATATAGGTGGTACCATGGGTTATGTTGCTCAAACCAAACAAACATAGTATATCCCACCCGAAGGCGGCGTCTGGGAAGAGAGAGTACGCAAACCTGACCTCCACCCCAGAAAAGAAGAGCGGTTGTTTTCATGAAGACCCTCTACTAGTGCATAGTGTATAAATAAGCGGAAGAAAAGAACACATGAAAAAGAACTTGAAAACCAGAAACCCAGTGTTAAAATTTGAAAAGAGTATGCAGATGGTCAGAAACATTCCACACAAACCTCAGGAAGAGTGTTGAAATCCTTCACTGCTTTATCTCGGGCAACAACAGACATTGTCCCATCAAGTCTCCTGTAACCGATGGAGGAATCTTTAAGACAAACTTCAAGCAAATCCAGCATCCCCGTCCACTGTGAGAACACAATTGCTTTCTCCCTCTTGACTGAATTTCCTTTAGTGTTAGTATCCTTGTCAAAAACACCAGAAATACTGCCCAGAGATTTTTCTGGATTGCCAGCAGAACCACCAATAGAGGAGGAGGAAGTAGTGGCCATTGTTATATCCTGAGGTTTTGAAATAGACCGCAAGAATTCGAGGGCGGCTTTAATTTTGGAGGAATCAAGTGCCTTAGTAGCCTCAATTTTTGGGGACCCAAATGGTCCAATGAACGAAGAAGTTTCCAGAACTCCAGATTCTACTGAACCAGAACCATAAGGGATGTTACCTTGACCAGGCTGGTTAGCTATAGCAACTTCAAGTGTTGATTTAGAAAATACTGAAGATCTACTAATGAGGGATTTGCACTCTGAGGATGGACAGTGACTGTCATCACTTGAAAGATGTTCGAGGATGCATTGATTGCAGAAAACATGCTTACAAGTTGTTACAACAGCATCTTCAGGTGGATCCTGTAGAATTTATGCAAATTTATGTCAAGATACCTCATAAACGTATTCTCAAGATAATGACTCTGCCTAGACTTATATATGAATACACACATATGCACAGAAGAATAATTCTGCATTAAGCATACATACATACATACATACACACATATACATATTATATATAGGGTCCTTTGGTTAAAAGACCTACTGACAGAGTGACGGGTTATTTTAAATCCATGACCTTCCGACAGGTTTGAAAAAGTCATTGCTTACCAGAAGAATGCCACTTCCATACACAAGAATGTCTAGAAACTTGTAAGGTCGTGGATTTAAAAAGCACTTCTCAGGATGTCATTTAGCTAAAATAACCCCACATCATATATATGGCTATATGTATATGTTATTTGGCATAATAGTTCAGAAACAAATACTTCCTGTTGCTACTTCACTAAGACACCATAAAATCAGCCTCAAAAGTGTTAAGTCTACCCTCTGGATCTTTTTTCTTTCAACCATAAGTTTGATTTTCAGATAATAATAGACCAAATTACTTGCACTTGGGCTATTCTTTCCGACTACTTGTAACACACAAGAACTAAGATGACGAAAGAAGCAGATAGTTTTAAGGACCTAAGGGCCTGTTTGTTAGCAGCTTAATGGGACTTGCAGCTTATTCGGTCAACTATACATGACTGTTTGGTAGTGGCTTAATGAGATAGAGAGTAGCTTATTCAGTAAGCTTCTAAGAGGAAGCTTTATGCAGAAAACCAAGTTTTTTTTTCAAACCTGTCCCTCCCAACTAAAACCATGCTCTTTCTATCTATGAAAGAACTCCCACAAACAAAAACTTCCCAATCTATACAGACATAATCCACACAGACAACTTTATCTATGCAGGACTTGAAGGAAAACCAACCAAACAGCCCCTAAAATTAAGAATGAAAAGCATGTGATACAAACTTGTATAGCAGGATTAAGGGATATCACATCAACAAGGAGTTAAACAAGTCAACGAGCGAAAGATACTAAGCAAAAAAAATCATTTTTATAAAAAGAGTGCAAGGAAAGAAATCTTTTGCATACGTCACATATGCCGCAAATTGCTAAAGAAGCTTCCAAGCACTTTAGAAGACCGCATAATTTTTCTTGAGGAAGCTCTTTTGCCTTCTCAACAGACAACCTCCACCCGGTGCTTGAGCTACATCCCCTAACAAGTAAAGGGTGATCACAAGCTTGTCGGAGGCGTAGAAGCATCAACAGTATGTTTATGTAGTTTTGTTTGACGGTGCCAGCAGCAGCATATTCCTGTCAGTGTGCACCAAACGTTAGTGTTAATAGACCAACGAATACATTAAAAAGAATTATATACTATTAGGGTCAGGTTCAGGAGAAAACCGCAACAAAATAAAAAATTGAGGAACACCTTGGTAACCATTCATTTGGACGGTATGCACATGTGCATACAAGTAACTTGTAAGCGAGTTGTCCGGTATGCACATGTGCATAACATGAACACGTGCATAAAAACCAAAAAACAGCTTCACCTACTTGTATGCACATGTGCATACGTCCAGATGAATGGTTACCAGGTTGTTCCTCAATTTTTTTCATTTTTTTTTTGGAGTTTTCCCCTGAACCTCCTCAATACTATTATATTCAAATAACAAATAGGTAGAAAAGGATTTAAAAAAAGTATAATAATGTGTATTTTACATATTTCTGATAATAAGTTAACGTCATCTTTGCAATTTTAGCTTAAAAATTGTGAGACAACGCACACCTGTATGTATGGTATTTTAACCGGCGGAAAGAAGCAAAAGCACAATTTTGAATAATGAGTATGTAATAAGTTAAAACCAGCCAAATGCCCAAGTGCAGTGGACATTTTGCGAAAATTACATCATAAAAGTTGGAAAATGTCAGGTTTACACGATCACAAAGTATCTATCTAGTTTTATATAACCTTTTAAGCCACCAATTATCAACCAAGGACATGGTTCCCATCATGATGTATAATATTATAAGTTAGCAAAAAAAAGATGTTTGGTATAAGCATAAATGATCCATAAACATACTATCTAGTTGCTCAAGCTTCAAACAGAAACATACTGCAAACTGAGCACGGGAATCAGCCTCCAGACTGCGGTAGAAACCACGCTCCTCAGCAGTGAAGTCCACTTTCTTCAGGATAATGGTTTTGGGTGGCAACGAGATTATTGGTTCTCCCTTTAGAAGTGTACCTAAAACAAAATTACACCAAAGTATTATAAGTTAGAGCAAGCAATGCATCAACACTTTGTAATTGACTTGGTAGTACAATACCTGAAGTTGCATCAGATAAGCATATATAGAGAGAGGGAGGTTCAGGGGAAAACCCCCAAAAAATTATGAAAAACTGAGGACACCTTGGTAACCATTCATCTGGACGGTATGCACATGTGCATACAAGTAATTGAAGTTGTTTCTTGGTCTTTATGCACTTGTGCATGTTATGCACATGTGCATACCAGGCAAATACTTACAAGTTACTTGTATGCACATGTGCATACCGTCCAGATGAACGATTACCAGGGTGTTCCTTAGTTTTTCATTTTTTTGTGGTTTTCCCCTAAATCTGACCCTACATATATATATATATATATATATATATATATATATATACATACATATATACATACATACATACATATATACATACATATATACATATATATACATATATATATATATACATATTACTGACCAATAATGTAAAACCAAGAGAAACAACATGTAAGTTAGCGAGGAACTATCACAAATCGACCATCAAAGTTGTACCCAATGTATTGGTCAGAATGACCAATCATAGCGATTTCAGAGTACTCGCTTCAGTGAATGATGCATGCTGATTTATTCAAGATTAATTCCAATACTTTCTCAGTAGCAAAACAGTTAAGATGGTTGACTCTACACACTAACAAAGGAATTTTTACTAATTTCCCAAACTACCCCTTACTGCAGTGCTGAAGACTTCCTAATATGCTAGATTTGTCATTTCAATACTTGGAATTATGTTCACCAAGATGAGTTGCATTGGTAATATAGTAGCGGTAAGAATAGTCATTCAACCAATAAATTTTGCAGGAGAGCTAAAGCTACAATGAAAGTTCACCAAATACAGCATAAACCATTTTCAAGTTATACAGCATAAACCATTTTCAAGTTCCATGATCTCCTGATCATACAAACTAAGATAAAAACAAAATTGCTGCAGATCTTTTTTGCTGACAGAAGTAATGTAGTGCCACAAATAGCCTCTTAACATTCCCCATTTCTGTACCTTTTCTATCTCCAAACCTAGTGTGTTGGGTAAGACTACAAACCTACTTACAACAATCAAGGATTTGCAGTATACTAAAGCTACAGAAAACTAAAACTAAGTGCCATTCTGGCAAGGAAACCCCAGTTAATTGGCAACTATTTGCAAGATGGAAAGAGAGAATCAATCAAAATGGACATAAAGGATAACTACAAACAGAAAGTGTTCTAAGTAAATTAATATTGATTGATTGAAAGCTTATATCACCTTTTGTGCGTCGAAGCATAATAGTCTTCAAGATGACCTGTAACTTTTTATATCCAGCTACCGGATTCCTTTGGATAGGGGCCTTTATTGCTGAGCAGAATGATTTAAATACAGCCAACGGATCGTATCTTAAAAATCTGAAGTAACTATAAAGGTCATCAATAGAGTTCTGAATAGGAGTCCCTGACAAGCACCACCTGCGTTTAGCTCGGAGACCCCAACAAGCTCTAGCTACTTGAGTTTTGTAATTCTTAATGCTCTGAGCCTCATCCAGTATAACCCTAAACCATCTCAGCTTGGCAAGAGGACGATCAATAGATTCAGAGGGTTCATTATCTGTTCCCTTCTTATCCTTTCGGGAACTTTCATCAGAGCTAGGAGGGTATTTCCTTTTCTTGGTGGGAGAGAGCTTTATAGGAAGAACATCACTTCGCTTCTTTGTTTCATCATCATCTTCATCAACAAGTGGCTGCTTTGGAACCTCCATGCTCACAATTGCATATGTAGTGAGGACAACATCATACTTGGCTAGCTCAAATGGATCCTTGGTTCTATTGGCTCCATGATACACTAAAATGGAGAGATTAGCTTCGCTGCTTACTTTACTCTGCAACTCTTCATTCCATTGACGAAGGACGCTAGTCGGGCATACAACAAGGGTCCCTGCAGCTAGACAACTTTTTGTCTGCACAGAAGTGTATGTATGTTCGATAGAACTTGCATTGGTTGCCATCACACAAGACTCAACATCTTGCTTGAATTTATCAAGCAATGTCATGGCATCCTTGTCCTCTTCCTCATCGTCGACCAAATTCAAAGTCTCGGTTTCATTCTCTTTCATTTGGATAGTGCAGACACTAGATGGAGGAGACCTTTCCTTGAGAATAAGAGCAATCGCCGATATTGTTTTACCCAACCCCTGCCAGAGAATGACCATAAAAACCACATAGTAATGAATAAGGGGTCCACATACACTATACATTAAATGAGATTAAATAAACAAAAAAACAAAAGGAATATGGATAAAAACCTGATCATCTGCAAGAATTCCTCCACAGCAGCGTGTGCTTTTCGTCTCTTTCCTCGTCATCCATGACAAAGCAATCCTCTGACAGGGTTAAACTTAAAGTTATTCCAATTCTTCGGAACAAACAATAGTACATGACAAACAAAATACATAGTGTGGTGAAGGAGTATAAGAAACTAATTACCAAGTTTGATCAACAAACAAGACAAGAAATAAATACAGTGCCCAGGATTTCTCAGAATGTGATATGCATGATCTTTCATTGTTGATACCATGACCATGATTCGTCAAGGATGATGTTTTGGAAGGTTCTAAATTAACATGGTCCCAACAATTTTTAGGGGAAAATACAAATATGTGCAACTCTCCCACCCTCCCTTTCTATCTCTCTCTCATCAAACTGAAATCTCTACCTGGCAATGATGGATTGTATCATTTATACAGACCCGAAATCTGTAATTGACGGCTCCCTTCCTCCCCTCTCTCTCTCATCTTAGACCTTAATCCGCAATCTGGTTATATGATACTGTAACATTACTAACCGCTTTGTTAGATTCTCTTATCCAACTTCTACATATGATAGCCACTCCCCGTTCTAGGGCTGAATCCAAACTTTGGCTGGTTATTCTTATCAGTGTTTATTATCGTTTTTCGATTCTTGTATCCAACCTCTATGTCTGCTAGCTTACAGGCAATTTTGCCTCCCTTTGGACTACCAGGAACTCTTATATAATCAGAGGTTTCCCTCTTTTTACTATCGAGGAAATCCTATGGTGCTGCTTCAGTAACATTAGGTTTTGTGCATACGGATATACAGGCAGGTTTCATATGCAAGTAAAAGTTTCCATAAGGGATGAGATACTTTTAGGTTTTAGCCGACTATGGACAGAATTTGTCAACCACAAGCAATCAAAAGAAGGGTTCCTTTTTTTCTGGAGTGTTTTGTCTTCTTGGATAAAAATAGGAAACATCACACCATACAATGTCTTAACCCTAAAACCAAAAGTTCTGCGCACAGCTCCAAACCTGGTGTCTCAAAAGTGGAACTGCCAAACCACCATCTGGTAGAGATTTCTCTGGCTTCGAATGAGGCAAATCCTGCAGCAGAACATGAACCTCATAAGAAAAAAATTCCACAAAATATCCTTCAAACTAAAATGATAATGTTTCACCCTCCAATAGTACAAAAAAAGACATGAGGTTTAGCAATTAATTGGACTCCTGGGAGCATGATAAACTGTTAGTTATGTTATAAGTACCATAAACAGTTGTAGGTCAAACAAAATAAATGGTTCATGACTGAAGATCTTATATGCAATTGTTTTGTAAAAGCGAATTTATATTACATTATCCTAATACTGAGTTTGCAAACTTTTCTGAGAATGAAATTACCTGTTGTCAGGTGTATACAAACAGTCCCTAAAACCGACATGGAATATACTTTTTTTAGGAAAAGAAAGGAGGAAAAACACAAGATTGCAGTGCTTTTCCCCAGCAACACAATATGAGATCAAATCGGGTTTCTAGTCAGTCCATACCTAGAAGCAAATCTTTTCTTTAAAAAAACGACCAGATGTTGAGTATATTACTTTATGAAATATCAAGCACCAACAATTGCATTAATGTGCTGAAGACAAGCTTTACAAACTAACTCTAACCACTAAAAGCATCTAATTTGCAAACTAACTCTAACCACTAAAAGTTTCAAGTAATACAACAAAAAGAATCTACGGTCATATCAGCCTGTTAAATCACGTTCTTCCGGTAAAGAAAACACCTCGCTTACCATTTTCTATGTTGATGATGTCTGCATTAGCCTAATAACTAATCAAGTTTAAGCACATGCAAATAACTACAACCTACAACCTGTATTATTTAAATAGCTTTTGGTAACCAATTTGCGCATTACATTCAGAGCCAAAGCACATGATTATGATTTAATGATTCTAATACTTGCAGAAATAATATACTTTAGCACAATTTATCAACAGGGCGACAAAATGGTAATAAACACAAACAAGGTTGGCATCATTTTGAACAACTAGACTCACCTGCAATGGAGCTTGATGAGCAGATAGTTCATCAGTCACTTTGAACTTTGCATTATTAATTTGCATGTGAGTATGGGGGAAACCAAGTGTAGATGTTTGTGCATTGGTATGTGATTTCCCATCTACTGGAGACTGATTCTTGCATGCAGTACCTGTTGATGGAACAGGTGCATCATGTTTTTCATCCTTCACACAAACCACTTGTGTCTTGTTTGCCATATTACCCATACAAAGCCAATGATATCCACTTGTAGACCCTTTGGCAGGTTGACCCAAAGAACTTTCATCACTCGTTAAACGATTAATAATGCCTCCGGCGCCGACATATGGTCCAATATCAGAGGTCCGATCCACCACAGCTACTCCACCTTCTCTGACAGCTACAGCCTCATAATTCATCGCACTGCTTCTTGATATACTTGGCATTAGATGTTCCTTCGATTCAGTCTCAACATTAAGTAACATGCCATCGTTATAAATTGAGCTTTGGCTCTGCCTTGATGAACCAAAATAAGGTGGTTCATTTGTGTTTGTGATATATGGAAAAATGAACTCATGATTGGGACCATAGTGAATGTTAGAATACCCATTAAAATCCACGGATGGGACTTCCACGTTGTCAGGGGCCTCTAGTGTTTGATAACTGTTTCTAACTGAATCAGCAAGTATGCCATCAGTTATCCCAGATCTATCCATCAGTTGGTGACTACCATTATTAAACCCAAAGGTCTCATTGCTACTAGCTCTCTCAAAATCAGTATCTGTGCCATGGTTGCTAAATGAAAAAATTTCTTGAGTAACTCCATGGTTTGCCAGCCAGGGAGTGACATGTGCAGGAACTGGCATCTGCCAATCACTAACGCTCCCATCAGTATGCATGGGAAACATATCTTGATGAGATTCAAAGCCAGAATAAAATATCTGCCTTTCAGTAACAGATGAACCACTTGACCAGAAAGTCCCAGAAGCTAAAGCTTCTGAGTGATGTGGAGGGGGAAATGCAAGTGAACCTGGAAAAGCAGGCATGTATCGAGTTAGAAACTAGGATTCGTAATCATAAATTCAGACACAGCATTAAATATCATATGCGACAGACAAGTTTGTTTGATAAGCCAAAAGATTACCATCATTGGTTTGGGAGTGCTCATTAACACCAACACCTGAAACTGACTCACTACATTGTGCGCTACTTGATGAAGGATCAGCTGGCCCATACTGCACAATCTAACATTACATAGTAACTATTCAAGGAAACAAATTCCACTCCCACAAGATAACATAAAAAATAATGTTTTTCTTGTAACATTTGTTTGTCTGTCTTTCACCCTCTCATCCATTGGGGTTATTGATACTGCCAAGAAATACATATAATCCAAAAAGAAAGTTGTCGAGGGAGTAACAAGCAAGAATCCATACAGAATTCAATTTTGTTAAGAATGGAGTGGATGCAACTGTGTGAATTATTAAAGAGCATGTTAAAAGATCTCATACTTCCAAAGAACTTTTACTTGGAATCCTTTCATCTATTCTCAGTAGTCAGTAATACTGGCCAAGGAGTATGTGTGATCGGAAGAAACGAAAGTTTTTCCTTTGAAGATCAACAAGCATAAGAACACATACACAATTCAATATCATAAAGGAAGGAAGGAATGTTGTTATATGAAATATTACAAAGCTTATTAAGCAATCCCATAGTGCCACCATTAGGGGAAAGTGTGACGGTTCATGGATGTTTTGTCATAACTAATAGCCGATAGAGAAATTCTCAAGGTACCCTACTTCTCATTAAGGGAAATTTAATCAAAGCAGCTACCACAGAGTCAAACCTGTTAACAATCCTGTCAAAGACCGGGAATGAAAAAAAAAAGAATGACGTTCATAACATTATGCACGGCAATAAAGGAAAAAGTACTGCCTCTTTTTTGGATATCCATTTCCATTACTCTTAACTCTTAAGCAATAAGTATCCACTACTCAGTGTGGCTCCTTCGTTCAGAATCACACCACATAAAGACATTGAAATCACCAATAAGGCCATCATGCAATTAACATTACCCTTCTCTACTAATGGTTGCGCGAATTGGTTATCTGGAAGGCCATCATGCAATTAACATTACCTTTCTCTACTAATGGTTGCGCGTATTGGTTATCTGGTTGTTTCATGGTGAGTTTTATTATTACAAATATTTGTTATTGAGGCATATGTCTGAAACATTGTCATGCAACATATATTAATGCAAGTATTAGATCAAGGTCACCTAATTTGTGGTACAAGTACACATTTGTAGGCATGTGTTGTTATTGGTTGTAGTATTTGTTTCATGAGGTAGTCTCGTTTGGTAGATTATTCTGGTAAGTGTTATGTGAAAGAATTGAATGCGGTACGTTAGATACATCGACATACTTGTATTCATGAACAATCATAAATGTACAGGAAACATTAGGAAACTTTTAAAAAGGTAGGATTCTCATTGTTATCAAGATCATAAGACTAGCATATATGGTTCATCCCAAAAAGGTGATGATACAAAATCAACACAGAATTAAAATCTTGTCTGTTTGGTAGCTGTTTCGTGCATATAACAACTGAACCACAGTATCTTAAAATAATATTTCATTGGAGTTTGACCTTAATCGGTCGAGATCTAGCTAACTAAATTGTATAAATAGATACTTTATCGTATTTTCCGCCTAAACCTATACGTTTTCCCAAATGCTTTACAGGGTTTGCCACCTGAGGGTTTCCGATGGTTGCAAACGCAAGAAGGGGAGAACACTATGGGGTGTGGCTATAGTCCCCTATATGTTAAGACTATTTTGTTGCTTTTTAAAACATTATTTTAGGGAAATGACTCATCTAATAACATTTAGTAGTGGTCAAACTCTAGTCGGATAGTCTTTTACTTTAGAAAAGAGGATCGATTGTCATGCAGAAATTATAACGTCATATCCGGTAAGTGTGTAGCGACAACAGACGCTTTTGGTGACATGCATTTGCATTATGCATAGTGTTAACAGAAGGAACCTAAAAGGAGGTAATCCAAGTGTGTTTAATAACTGAAGTTTGATTGAATAGCCTTAGGATATCGAAGGGGAAGCTAACAGGAAGTGGAAAGATAGGACAATGTGCGACGTGGTTGGAGAAAGTAGACCATTATGGAGGATTACGAATTGATTGCCACAAATATAACTTTAAATATATGTACATAAACTAAGGTCGTTAGACATTTGAAAAGGAATTAAATAAGATAATTAAGTTTTTGGTTTCTTTCTTACCGACTAAGTTGATATTATTTCCAAATTCAAGCCATGTGTTTTAGGCTTTCCCTTTCTTTGGTTCCCCTTGGTTCTAAGAACACATGTCAAGATTATGAGAGTACACGAGTAATTATTCTTAGACCAAGAGCCACATTTTATTCAGCTCTCGGTCTACTTCTCTCTTGACTCCACCTTTTTGCCTTTCTTCTGCATTAAAACCACCAATACCAGAGACCATTGGAGCAAAGAGAACTCAAATACTGTCTATCTACTGCATGGACGGACCCAGCATGGTGCCACCGTATTATTCCTCCGTTGAAAGGTGCAACCGTATTAATTTGTTGTGTGCCACTGTATGTACTTTGAAACTACAATGAGAACAAGTTGTCTTTGATAGAGTTGGTTTGCAAGGCTTTTCTTCCACCCTAGACCCGAGTTCGAGTCTTTTAGTGTCACTTTCTTAGTCAAATGGTGCCACCGTTCGAATTTTTTTCCCTATATTTGTTTCTTATAGTCAAATGGTGCTACCATTTGAAAAAAAAAAATGGGTCCGTCCCTGATCTACTGATATATAATGATACAAACCCTAGTTTTTTCAAACTGATTCAACTGATTCTCATTCATTATACCTGTTTAATGTGCTTTATTCTTCAAAATTGAGATAGCTGCAGTTGGCTATTTGGTCTGTGGATACAGCATGACCTACCTCGAGTCAATTTGATAAATTTCAAGATTCTAACTGCATCAAAGAATAAGCTCTTGGTCTTTCCCATGGTTCATACAGAAAATTGCTTCAGCATTTCAAATTCAATGTATAGCACATTAGTCTAGGAATTTTCAACAGTGACCAATTCAGTGAATATTGAAATGTGTCCATCTGAAAAGTTGTTAGTTAATCTCCCAATTCCTCAAAAATTACCTTTACCAATCTTACCTCATGACCTACATTCCAAATAGACATTCATAAACTTTAAATTTAATTAGATCATCATCAGTCATTACAAACACATACAGCAACTTGTGTACCTTCACATCACCAACAAGCCACAGTGAATACCTAGAGGAACCCCCAATAGAGACTGCAAATTCTAGAACTTCGAAATCAAAATCATGTCTAATTCTCCAACTAAACACATATGGATATACAAATCAGATGATTTCCAGTTGTCTAGTTTACAGAAATGTCACAAATACTTCAATCTTTTTTACAGAATCATACTCCAGTTCACCTCTAATCACTTGAAGATCAAAAGACAACAAAAATATCTCTTAAAAATGTCAGAATTCTTCATGTAATAACACACGCATGCACAAATCAACTACTTTACGACAACATCACACATTCTAACCAAATTTACACGATCAAACTCCAAACAACTTAAAATACAACCAAAAGAACAAATTTTAACTTACCTGCGAATAGTCGCCACGGGATTTCTCCGCAAGCATATTAAACAACGATTCAAAATCAACCGGTTCATCATCATTGGCGGTTACATCAAAACCATCATCATCATCAAACTGCCATTCATAGGAAGGACTACCATTCGCCATGATCATAATCTCCTAATGATTCATACAATGGCAGTACTATCTATTACAATGACGAATTGACGATCACTTGAAAAAAAAAAACCTTCCTTTATCTCCTCAAACAACCCCAAAAAACCTCAATTGTGCCCTAATTTCAATGAATCAATCGAAGATTATAGCAAAGATTTAGAACAAAAAAGGAAATCCAATGGGAGAATCGATGAAGAAGTTGCTTTGGTGCGTTCAGAAGGTGGAATGCATCTTGAGACGCTTGCTTTCAGCATTGACTCATATATACGAATAAATGCGCATGGCTTTCGTGAATTTTTTTTTTTTTAAATTATATTATATTTAATAATTTATATTTTCTATATAAGGAAATATTTGAATTTTAATTTAAATTTTATTAACCCGAACCGAAAATGTGAACCGAACCGAATAAGAAATTAAGCGTTTAGCGAATTAAACGTGGGTTTGTTTTGGTTTCGGGAAATTTTACGATAGGCATTATGTGGTTTTGTTTAGGTTTAGTAGTTTTAAAAATACAGATAATAAACTGAAATTACTGATTATATCAAATTATGGGGAGGTTTCATATATAAATCAGGTTATTGTTACAGACTATAGAAACCAATTAATTGAGATATTTATGAAAATGATAAAAGTTCTTTTTATTATGATTTGAATATTTATAAAAAAAATGATTAAAGTTCATTGATTATATATGATGCTTTGAATTTGGAAACAGTCGAAATATTTGAAACTAGATATTCATTAAATTAGATAGATGGTTGAGATTAATTTGTATGAATTAAGAGGTTTGCAAATGATTGAGACTATGTATATATACATACATAGGTTTTGGATTATGTGAGACAAAGTTGTTTTCATGAGACATGTGAGACATAATTTTTACATTTGAAACTTTACAGTAAAACATTGTGAAGGTAACCTTCACAATGTTTTTGTTGTGAAGATTCGGGTTTTTTTACCTTCACAACATTTTTTTGTAAAGTTTCAAGTGTAAACATCGTGTCTTACAAAAACAGCATTATTTCACATGAACCCAACCTTATATATATAGAGAGGAGCGATCAAATGAAAACCGCTCCCATTTGTGTAAACCATGTAAACCAATCTCATCCATCTATTTTCTTGATCAATTGTCAAGATTAGTTTAGTTTATTTTAGGAAATTAATATATATATATATATATATATAAAATTATTTTATAATAGCGAGAATGGCAAGATGGTAAAGCCAACCACATCTTCATTATGCACCCTATTATGGTAAATTCTTCACCCATATCATCATGCATCATGTTTCACTTGTCCAATGAGATTGTTTACGCACTCATATCATCATGCACCATATTCATCATGCACCATATTCATCATGCATTCATTTCATGTTGTACCCATTTCATCATGCATCCATTTCATAATCATTTTCACTTACTCCATGCAACAATTTCACCATGTATGAAACCGGTTTCATCATGCACCCATTTCATAATCATTTTTCACTTACTCCATGCACCAATTTCACTATGTATAAACCGGTTTCATGAATATTTCTTTTCTATTACTGATTTCATGGATTTATTAATCTAATAACTTACGATTTTCATGAATCTTGACAATAATAAACCTAGACACAATATAACAAAATTCAATTTTTAATATTATAATTTAATTAAATATTTAAACGTTATCATTTATAATATTTCCTTTATTATGTTACCTTAATTAAGATTTATCATTAACTTCCATATTTAATAGAAAACAATGCAAATGACCAATATACCCTTAATGATTAAATTTAATTAAAAAAATGAAATTTTTCTATTGGTCGAAATTAGTTTACACGGTTTCTAAGAATTGCACGGTTTTTATTTGAACGTGCATATATATATATATATATATATATATATATATATATATATGGGGGA